>NC_056751.1:726265516-726608016 GCF_019279795.1 Protopterus annectens
GACAGATCACACAGGCAAAAGGAAAGCCCTACAGACACAAGGTTCAGCACTTCATTGACCCTCTGGGGGGCGTGTCCTGCTAGTCTGTTAAATTGGTGGAATGTACTGTTAAACAGAAGTCTCAGACTGTAATCTCATGACGAACTTGTGGGACTTGGGATCAATAAATTCTTCATTAATTTTAAAGAAAGGAATTTTCTTTACAGTCACTACCAAGCTGAAGTCCAAGCGTTTCAGTGTGAAAACGATGCCATCCTTCAGGCCACTGGTTACAGGCTCCTCACTAACAAGTGTCCATTGCTTTGCCAGCCAGCGGTCTTTGTGGTACTGCACAGTTGGGCCAGAGGTTAAGTACCTTTCCAGAAAAGCCTGCAGTAAAATAAGAACGGGTGATACAACATTTAGTATGTGTGTGTGTGTGTGGAAAAAAATAACCATGCAAAAGACAAAGGCACTACGTTTCAGACATACAAAGACAGAATAAGGTACTAATCAGACAGCCACAAAAAAACAGAATGAATTACAGAAACCATGAGAAACAGAAAAATAAGACATGAATATAGGGGGGGAGGGGTGTGAAAAGTTGCAGAACTGAAAAGGGCACTCGTAGAACAGCACAGTAAAAGAAAAGACAGTTTTGCATTCATAGCAATAAAGTTATTCTTTGTTTTTCTAATGTTTATTTAGCTTTAATTTTTTTTACCATATTACAAATTACTTACGTTAGCAATTCCACTTTATGATCCCAACCTACCAATTTGCTTTCATTCAGCATAAAAAACTTTTTTTGGGTAATGGAAATACTTTTCTTTAGCAACATACTTCAGTCTAAAACACTGAAAGAATTTGTCTTGCTGCTTAGAAAATAAACATAGAATACAGGAAAGAACTAAACATTGTTAAGCTTTACACAACTCAGTTACTGAACTAACTTAAGGATGTCACATGGGAAACATCTAGGGCCTAAACTTGACATTCATTTAGTTGGCAAAATATAAAACATAACATGTTCACAAGTAGTAGACAAACAAGATATGAGCAAGACTTTCAAATTGCTAAACATGAGAGGAAAATACGCATTCATTTCACCAGTGGGATAACATCCCTTAAAGTTTCTCCAAACTGGACATCTTCCTAAAAATCAAGCCACAAAGCAAACCATGAATGGGAACCAGAAATTCATTCCTGGTTTGGCACTTATAATTTATATTCCAAGACCCTGCTTGTAAATGTTTCATCTTCTAAACCCCAGCTTACACTACCAAGGGTACCAGAACTTTTCAGCTATTTGGGATATATATACATATATATATAGGTCCCCTTCAAAACATCTAAAACCCATAACATCTAATGTCATAACATTGAGACCAGAACATCTAAAACCCAAAACATCGAATTTCATACCATCTAACAGTACAAATCACATGAAAATAACATCCCCTCCACATATAACGACACATAATGACCCCAAACTACCAAACACACTTTTTACTATGTTTCTGCAAGGGGGCTTGATACAGTGGGGTTAGGAAATTAACTTTTTCCCACTGTAGTACGATCTTGGAGTTGGTATATTTAATTTACCGGGGGGGGGCATAATAAAAAGTGCGTTTGGTAGTTTAGTGTTGTTATATGTGGAGGGGGTGTTATTTTCTTGTGATTTGTAGTGTTAGATGTTATGAAATTCGAAAAAAATAAATGTTTTTCTTCTTATGGGGTAAGCCCCCTGCAACTTACATATGCCAACTATGAGATCGCACTGGGGTGGGAAAATGCCAAATTCTCAATCCTTACTGTACCACAGTCTTCCACACGAAAAGCCTGACAATTTATCTTTACCCCTTCAAATCTTTTTACCATTTTAAACAACTTATAGCTTAAGCTGCAAACACATAAAAGACACACACACACACACACACACACACGCACACACACACACGCACACACACGCACGCACACACACACACGCACACACACACACACACACACACACACACACACACACACACACACACACACACACACACACACACACACACACACAGGTATTTACACGTGTGTATGTATGTGTGTGTGTGTACGTGCATATGAGCCTGTGGTATTTATGTCATGTCACAGGTTCAGCCCCTTACTTAATTTTCCATCTCAAAAAGTAACAAAGTAACAATAGTACAGAGGCAAGGAAGCCAATAATGTCTCTGATAATGATGGAAAGTAATCCAATATCATCAAGCACTACAGACAATGTACGCATGTGTGGGTGTTATTAGAACCATATTAATTTACTGGATGCAATGCAAAGCTCAAGTGTATTTATTTTTATTCATTTATTAATTTATTTTTCTGGAGCAGAGCACTGATCTCAACAGACCATTTGCAGGGACCACCTGGGTGAATAGGATCACATAAATAAACAAAACATATTTACAGGTACAAGGATATGCTATAAAACATATATATTTACAAATGCAAATATATTACAACATTTACTTCAAGAGGAAGTTTATAAAGAAAAAACACGCATGGAAAATGGAATTAAGCTTAGCAGAGCTTTTCGGAAAAGATGCAGCCATGACTGAGACGGCTTATGCTAACTAGGATGTTAGGCCTGTGCTTTTTCTTTTTTTTTTTTTACAAGCAAAAACACCGACAAACTAAATAAAAAACAAATAAATCCAAGCGACTTTGGCATCCACACTTTAGTTTAATTTGAAGCACTTTTCGTCTGCTTCAAGGCAGATTTCTTCAGAAAATACACGTACCCAAATCTAACTACATTAAGTAGCGTAATCACTAATGTAGTTAGATTTGGGTACGTGTATTTTCTGAAGAAGTCTGCCTTGAAGCAGACGAAAAGCGCTTCAAATTAAACTAGAGTGTGGATGCCAAAGTCGCTTGGATTTATTTGCTTTTTTTTTTTTTTTTTTTGTTAGAAACCTTTTGGGATCTTTCTGTTTGACATGTTTTAATAAGATAGATGTTACTCTACTCTATAATTGGTCTGATCAATGTTGAGTATAAGGGAGTAATTACCTCCTTAGACATAAATGATATACCTTTGGCGATAAAAGGCTTTCCTGGTTATCAGCACATGGGCCTAGGTCCCTAACCACATTTTCATTTTGTAGTGGTGTGTTCTCTATACATTATGAAAAAGGGAGGGGGGGGGGGTTCTACCAAAAGTGACAAATCTACACTTTATAGCATTTAGTTTGAGCCCATTTTAATACACCAAGAGTTTCACTAAGGAGAATTCATTCATTCTGGAAGACTGGGTGTCAGAAAGTAAGAATTCCTCCCAGTTTACAGTCACCTGGAAACTTTGCTAGCCAGAGGTCTTGAGTCTCTGAGAAGATCTGAGAAGTGAAGGACAAAAAGGAGAAATCCCAACACTGAGCATGGAGGGACACTGCTGGTTGCTTTCCTGCTTTCTGATGAAGTACCTGCAACTCATTAGAAAGTAAGAAACTTGCTAGTGGTGCCCCTCTTACTTACTTAAAGAATCATCTCCATCTTGCTTACCATGCCATTAGAGACCCTGTTCATAGGTAGGTACTGGGCTATCGGCCCTGGGGCCTATACAAGCCTAGCCAAAAAGGTACCCTGATTTTTGCCGCCCAAGAAAATTATTTTCCTGTGCCACTGTCGAGCAGAGCCACAAAGGTGATCCCCGGGGTGAATTTCCTATTTCCCATCCAATCATCAAGATTTTTCTTGAAGAGTGCTAATGAGGAGCTCTGTTTGACATAGATAGGTAGTTTATTCCAGAGTATGGGAAGTCTCTGGGACAGGAATCTATCCCTCCGGCATGTTCTGTTTATTGTGGTGACAAGGTTTAAGTCCCTAGAGTATGTAGCTCGGAGGGATTGGGATTTCTTTCAGTAGAGCATGTCCAACAGCTCTGGCTTTGACATAGCTTTGTACATTAGGCAGAGATCACCTCTGAGTAGGCGATATGCGATGGAGTAAAGCTGGAGATTTTCGAGACTGTCTGCATAGGGCATCTGTATGAGGCCAGTAATCCTCTTTGTGAGGTATTTCTGCGGCCTTTCCAGTTGTTGTAGATATCTTGTGAGGTACATATCAAAAGGGGCGTTGTACTCTATAATGGGTCTAATGAGTGATGAGTAGAGGGAAACAATTACCTCTTTTTTTCTGGATGAGAAACCTTTTGTGATGAGGTGTGCCACGTAGAAGGATTTCCTGACTACTGTGGCGATGTGATTATCAAAGGAGAGTCTACTGTCCACCTGTGTCCCAAGGTCTCTTATCACACTTTCGGTGTTAAGTATACTACCGCCTATGTTGTAGTTCATGGGTACAGAGTTTTTACCAAAAGGGATGACAATGCACTTTTTGGCACTGAGCTTGAGGCCATGGCTTTGACAGCAGGCATCTGTCTCAGTGAGGCCCTTTTGTAGGATGTCCACACCGTTAGGAGTTTTGATTATGGTTCCTAGTTTGCAGTCATCTGTGAACTTCATTAGCCAAAGACCTTCTGTGTTAGCCTGTACTTCAGAGAAGTAGATACCAAACAGGAGAGGGCCCAGGACTGAACCCTGTGGTACTCCACTTGTCACTGGTCTGAAGTCGGATTTGGAGTCTGCTACTTTCACTGTGTGGGTTCGGTCAGTGAGCCAGTTGGCAACCCATCTTGTGACATAGGGATTTATACCTATATCTATAATTCCAGAGTGGGGGATGGTGTCAAAAGCCTTGGCAAGATCTAGATAGGCTGTGTGAACCACCTTACCCTTGTCTACGGCTTTGGTGACTGCTTCAAAGAAGTCTATCAGGTTTAGGAGACATGATCTGCCTTTTACAAACCTGAACTGGGTGGGGTCCAGAGTTTGGAGATTACCAATATCTTTGTTTATAAGTTCCATGATGATACATTCCATGGCCTTGCAGACCAGGCTCGTCAGGCTAATGGGGAGGTAGTTCCTGCGGTTCGTGGTGGCTCCCCCCTTGTGGAGTGGGATAACCATTGCTGTGCGCCATTCAGCAGGCACAAAGCCTGAGGTGAGGCTATGACTGAACATGGTACTTAGGTGGGGTGCCAGTTCATTCTGTAGTTTGTGTAGAACGAAGCCTGAGATGTTATCTGGTCCCATGGATGCTGTGTTCTTGGCTTTGGAGAGTGTGGTTTTTACATGTGCAGCCGTGATTACAGGAACTTTGCATTCTTCCGGTATAGAGATGGGCTCTTTAGGGGGTGAGAGGGGGGTAAAGTTAGCACTGAACCTATCTGCCAGGATGTTGGCAACATCAGTTGGGTCTGTATATTTAGTGCCATTGTGCTGTAACTCAAAGCAGATCTGAGTGTTGCCTTTGAGATTCTTGACATAGCTATAGAACGCTTTGTGGTTGTCTTTAGAATCAGTGGCGATTTTGTTTTTGTAACTAGCTTTGGAGGATTTTATCAGGGATTGCAGCTTCTTATTGAGGCTGACCAGGGAGCTCCTCCACTCGTGGGCTTTTACTTTCTTTTGCAGCAGTTTCTTCCTTCTGTTGTACAGTTTGTTTATGGCAGAGACCACCAGATTGGCCTCCTTTTTTTGGAGGATAGCACGATCCATGCACTCATGTAAGTGCTTATAAAGTGCAATTGTGAAGGATTTAGTAGTCATAACTGTACTGTCCATCTGCATGGGTGTCATGAAGTTCACCACTTCTGTCTTAAGAAGCATGAAGTTGGCTTTGGGGAAATTTTTTACCATGGTTTCCTTAATGGGGGGGTGGGGGCAGGATGTGGATATCTATGGTAATTAGCTTATGGTCGGATCGGACCAATGAGGCATTGACTTCAGGTGTGGAACACCAGTCACTCATGTTGGTAATGACTAGATCTAGGATATTGTTGCCCCTGGTGGGGGTGTGAATAAGTTGATCCAGGGCATTGGAGTTTATGAATTCCAGAAAGTGTTGAGCAAAGGAGATGGTACATGAGTAGTTTTCCCAGTTAATGGTGGGGTAGTTGAAATCGCCCATTATTAGGATGTTTGGTTGAACCCTAATATTTTCCAGTACATCAAGAAAAGAGGAATGGGAATCCTGGGGCATGGTGGGTGATCTGTAGCAAGCTACAATTTGGATTGCAGTTTTGCCCAGAGTTAGTTGCACTTGGATAACCTCTGCTGCATTATGCTGAGCAACTAGCCTGGAGGTATGGATATCCTTAATGAATATGGACACACTTCCGCCTTTGGTGTTCCGGTCCAGGTTACATGGCCGAAAAGTGTGGTATGAGCTACAGCCTGGTAGTGCAGGGGTGCTCTCTGGAGCCTTGAACCAGGTCTCAGTCACTGTACAGATATCGATGTTCATTTTAAGGAGCGCCTCGAGTGAGTGCATTTTGAGATTTAGACTTCTAGCATTGAGTAGCATCACCCTCAGTTTTTGCTTGCCTGCTCCTGTTACGATGGTGAATTTGTCATTTGAACCTTGCCTAAAAAAGGCACTATAGGGGCGGCAAGAACCTTAGCCAGTATCCGGAATCCCAGGGGTGACAGGTGCAGGCCATCTCTGGCAAAGTATCGTGGTCTGTCGACCATGTCATCCCAGGCAGACAGATACTGGATCCCTTTAGAATGGCACCAGAAGCTTAGCCAATTGTTGAAGTCAATCATTTTGTCCTTGTATTGCGGCATCAATCTGGGTGATGGCAGAATGCTACTCAGGGCTAGGGTCATACTTGCCTGGGCTACAAGATCGGAGAGCTCTTCCATGTCTCTTTTCATGTAGTCCAGGGAGGTACGTCTCAGGTCGTTCACACCAACATGGACAATGACAGAGTCATATCTGTACTTGTTGTGGAGTGACCTGAGTGCGTGGGTTATGTGGCGGATCCTGGCACCTGACAGGCAGCTGACAGTAACCTTTTCCTTGTTTAGCTTGCTGAGTGGGACATCAGTGTGCCTGACTATAGAGTCACCTATGACTAGTGTGTTGGGTATGTTTGTTTTGCCTTACTGGCTGTGGTTGAGTGGCACACTGAGTCTGTGGGCTATTTGTCATTTGGGTTGTGTTGGGGGGTGGAGGTTGCTTGCATTTCTGCTTTGGAGGTCTCTGATGCTTGAGCAGATTATTATTGAGAGCCTCCATGAATGTTTTTGTGTTTCTATGTGTGGATTTTGGTGGTGTAGATTTAGTGAGACTGTGCGATGAGTGTGGTGTGGTGCAAGTGTTTACCCTCTCCTCTTGACTGTCAAGTTCAGTCTTGATTGGAGAGAGCTTTACCTACAGTTTGGCTAGATAAGTGCATCTCTCACAGGTTGTAGTGTTGGGTGGTAGGAGGAGAGGGTTGTCTGTGTACATAGGCAATTTCTACATTGCCCCAAGATGCCCAGATTCATCAGATAGACCCTTGGACATGCCTGAATAAAAAACTAGTTTCCTCTAGATAAGTGAGGAAAGTGAGTACAAGAGCTCTTTTTCTCTAAGCAAGTGAGGAAGGTAAGTACCAAAACTGTTTTCTTCTAGGTAATGAGGAAGGTTGAGTGCTGTAGTAATTAGTAGGTTATTTAGTGCTTACAAGTTCTGAACAAGTGCTGATCACGAATAAGCAAATTCAAGTGCTAAAACTAAGAATCTGTATCTGGACTAAACTAGTTACAGGAAAGGGGGGAAACAAGTGCAAATGCGGGCTTTTAAATCAGAAAGTTGAGAGAGATGGAAAAACTGCCCAAACGGCAAATAACTACAATTTCTGGGCCAGAACCACTCCTTATGTGGTAGATAGGTTACCTAGTGCTTACCACTCCCACTAATAAGCTAGAAGGCTTCCCTCAAACACAGAAAGCTTGGGGGGGGGGGGGGGCTCAGAAGCTTACATACAAGTCCTGGATACAGCAAATCTGAATCTGGACTACACTAATATATATATATATATATATATATATATATATATATATATATATATATTTTTTTTTTTTTTTTTTTTGTTCCGGTCCTCCTGTATCCCTGTAACTCCAGTGCCTCTATCAAGACTACATCCGAGGATCTTAATCTTCACCAACATATAAAACACAGTTGAGGAACAGGTGGCTTGAACCTCTCTTTTTCATTCTGTAAATTTATGTTTCTTCTCTTTGGCCCTCCATTTCAGTAGTGCTCTCTCTTGGACATTGTTTTCCTTTTGATTTTGGTGCTTAATGTTGGTGATATCTGAACATTTAGACTGCAGTTTTTATTTGATGCTAAGTTTTTTTAAACATGTACTTCAGACTGGTATCCTGCAATCCTACTGCAAGTGGGAAGGGGTAATGACAATTCGTTTGGAAAGTTTATATTAACAACGTGTCCACAATTTTAGCTGGATGTACCTACTTTTCATGAGCCTTTTCATCAGATTTTTGACATCTGCCAGTTGAGATGTAGTGGGGATCTGCACCATGTGCTCCTGACTATTAGTTACTTTTTGATTTTTAAAACCCTGGAAATGCAATGTATAAATATGGGTGGGGAGCAATGCTCACAGAAAATGTAGAAAACGTTCATTTTAAAACTACCATTACGAGTTCTACTAC
Organism: Protopterus annectens; assembly: GCF_019279795.1. Lineage (NCBI taxonomy): Eukaryota > Metazoa > Chordata > Ceratodontiformes > Protopteridae > Protopterus > Protopterus annectens. The sequence goes on from NC_056751.1 coordinate 726,274,045, forward strand.
ACATTTCAGAAGCACCATCAAATGGCTCTCACTACTCTGGAGTAGAATTTCCCTGAATTTACCCCTGATGGCTGCAGGGGTACCTATAAATTCCACCATGGAATAATAGCTATCAAGTTCCTGAATGACCAGAAGGGTGTAAACTTGTTTTCTAAACCTGTGAACCTAGAACCATCAGTACACAGTGTCTTATGTTAACAAATAAGCTTGACCCAATTTTACCAAATGTGGAACTGTTTCGTAGTTCCTAGTCTTACCTTGGGGGTCATGTCATGGGTGATACAGAACTCAAGGTGCTGCAGAATGCTTTCCATCGTGTGAAACGGCTGCTGTTTTGTTGTGCGCAGATATTTCTGCATTGCACGTGCCATGGAAGCAAAGATGGCCTGGGCTGCCTCTCTCGGATCCATAATCTCACGGGGATTCTTCTGTTGTTCTTCTTCTTGTACACGCTTGATATGGGTAAACGCCTCTTCCACTGCAACCACCAGCCTTTTAATAAAGAACAGGGAGAAAGATGTTACAAAGCTTCACCATATCAGAAGTTCTTGAATTCGACCACCAGCTCGTCGAACTGATGCACACTTTTACTTAACGATATAGTCTTCCCATTTTTTTTGTATTAAATAAACATGGATTTGTAACAAACATGGGATGATTCCAACTTGGAAAAATATTTTTCTGAAGTCACAGGAGGCTAATGCTGCTTTCTACAACTAAGTTAGTCAAGAAAATTACAGTTATGTAGCCACTTAACAGATGTTTGAGCATGTCATTGCAGTAGTACTTACTATTCAGTACTATTCAGATTTTTCCTATAGATGACAATGTTTGGTTTGACTTCCAGAGCTTAGCACCCTTAGCCTGTCAGGTCAGGTAGATACCCACCCCTACGGTCATTAATATATTCACTGGATAAAGCCAGAATTACCTTGGTGCCACGTGTAGAAGAATAGAGACCCTGCCCCTTCATATGCAAAGTTCTAGAGGACAAAAGCAAGAATCATGTCCTACCTGTAACCTCTAAGGAAGAGGTCTGGGCCAGGTACATTGGAAAGCTGGCTTCTTCAAGGTTATCCAGACCTTAACAGGACTGCCACCCTGTGAGGAAAGAGGAGATAATCCATGGCAAAAGGTACTCCACCCCAGAACCGGGATGCCGAACAAAAGATAAGAGGAAAAATAGGAACAAAACTAGTATCAATAGTGACTTACGTGATTATCTACTACTATGGTGAATTCCTGCACAATTGTACTATATTCTTCATGCAAATCAGTGCTGTAGTAGCACTTAAAAGTGACACAATTTTTCAGAACTTGTAAGGAATGGGAGATGGCAGGACGGGCAGAGGCAAGATGCAGCAAACTGCAGAACAGCTAGTCCTTCCTTGGAAACGATGTCGAACCTGCAGTCTTTAGAAAATATATGCACAGAGGCAGCCTCTAAAATAGACGGTGTGCACCCACTTCCAAGGAAACCTACAGTAACTGCTGGGGTCCTGGTACTATTCTGTCCTCATGTGCCCGCCTCACATTTTTTTTTTAGAAAACAAATATCATGATGCAGGCACTTGGATGCTGCTTAGAAAAGTTTTTTTTTCCCTTTTCCTGTTTGCAAAAGACACACAGAGGTGATCTAATGTTCTATTTGTCTGTACCTCAGTTGCTTATGAGCTTCAAGGAAATTCATAATTCTCTCACTTTTGCTTTGGATGGTTAGGAAAGAAATTATGCAGCTGTATAGCTTGATTCAGGGAAAATCAGTCACTGCCTCTGGCATAAAGATGGGTTTGTTCTAAGACTAACCACACTTTTATGGAGTGATGGAAAGAGTTCTTTATGCATAAGGGCCTGTAGTTTTAAAACCATTCTAACTGAAGTGATAGCTTACGTAAAAGCAGTTTTCCATGTCAGGATGTTCAAGGATACAGAAGCAACAGGATTAAGATGGGGTCTATGTAAGATTTTCCAGGAAAAAAGTCAAGCTCCATGGAGGAGCCGTTACCTTTCCAGACATTTTTAAACATAACAAGCTGCAACGAAGGGAAAAAAGGCTCCATCAGAATGCCGGCTAACATGGCGAAAACATCTACATTTACTGAGACAAAAAACAAACCTGAAATTAAACCACTCAGACCGGTATCGCAGGACCATTGGCACGGAAACTAAAAGAGTTATAATTATTTCTTTGGCACCGAATCAAAAATATTTTTCATTCAATCTGTTAAGATTTTCTATAACAGGCTTCCTGGCCTTCTTATATACTTAAGTATTAAGCTAGATGTCCTTGTAGGCCATTTTAAGCTTAGACAGTTTCCCTTTTTGTGATTGAATTAATCTAAACCATTTGGTTACAGACTGGTCTTGCCCATTCCATGATCAGTAATTCTATATCACCATTAATGAGAATAACTGGAATCATACCACAGAAAATTTCAGGGAACCTATGCATAAGGATAAAGCATTTAGGAGATGCCACTGTCCTGGGGAAAATTTTCTGTTTTCCACTAATAGACCCAAGTTGTGCTTAAATATAGACAAATATGAACTTTGTTTTATGTGGATGGGGATTCTGTTCTACAGCAGTGGTATTGTCCAGGAGATATACCTGTCTCTCAAACCATTCTGTTGATGTTCCAGAAGTGGTTTATGTCCCCAGCACAGTATTTCCTGATGCCACTTGACTTTCTTATGGACAGTAAATCCATTAGTACTGGGTTCAGAGGAGGCCTTTTATGCCAGACAACGGTCATCTCTTAGCAGTCTGTAGGATACCAATTACAGCAACAGGGTTTTGAGTAAGTCAAGGTACGACATATTGTTTAGGCCTTATATCCTTTTAGTAAGGCATCTCAGTGGGCGTTCCAGTTGTTGTATGTGTTTGAACATATCCATGCCAAAGGGGGAATTAAATTCAATAACTGGCTTAAAGATGGCTGCATAAAGTGGGACAATGACATCCCTAGATCTAGACACAATCCCTTTGTTTACAAGCTGTGCAATACAGAAGGACTGTCTTACAACAATTGACATGTTAGTCAAAAGTTGGTCCACATTAAGTTCTCAAATCTCAAACAATTGTGTCAACTCTTGGGGTGTGTTGTTAATGCAGTAGTTCCCTGTGGTACATGACTTCCAAAAGGATGCAATAATGCATTTTTTAGCATTTATTTTTAGTCCATGATTTTGCCATAAGTTGTTTATTTGGCACAAACCTAACTGCGACTGCTAAATTATTTGGAGATTCAATAACTGCTCCTAGCTTGCAGTCATCTGCAAACTTAGTAAGTCAGGCTTTTACTTCAGAAATGTAGATGCCAAACAGGGGAGGTGACAGCACAGAACCCTGGGTACTCTACTGGTGACTGGTCTCTTTACGGAGGTAACTTCCCCTATTTTGATTTCCTGCATCCTGTCAGCCAGTTAGCAATCCAGTGGGTGACATAGGGGTTTATTCCCAGTATAATTAGCTTTAGGATGCCTAGTATGCCTGAGTATTCTTTACGCTAGTCGACATAACTTCAGTACACTGATAATTTAAGGGCATCAGGATTAAAACATTTAAGCTATAACCTGCACACAACTTAGGCTGGAGAGCATGAGGATCCCCCTTGTCCTGAATTAGGGGGTCCTGTTGCATAGGCAGCATGACAGACTCCATCCTGGGCATTAGCAAGAAGAGGAAGAATCAATGCTGCCTGTGTTATGAGAAGCGCCCTCGGCACGCCTTCCCCAACCTTCAGGGTCACCCTAGAGAGTACTGCAGGGAATGTATAAAGAAAGAAACACATCCACTGAAAGGAAAAGTGGCCAGGTGATCCACAGCAAAATAAGTTTATCTCTGGGACACACCATATGAGAATTATCTGTGGAACGTATCCTCGTGTAGCATCTAATCCACTTATGGGGATCTGCAGCTCTGAATTCAGCTGGTATGAGAGATAGTCTGCCTTCATGGTCAAGTGGGACTGAAGACCTTTTTTCCCAAGCAGTCACAGTCAGCTTTCTGAATGGAATATGACCAAATCCTGGATAAGTCCTGGATAACAGGACTGTGACCTTGTGATCCCCAGACTTCCTAGTCTGGTTGCCCTGAAAACATTTTTTTGTACTGGTTCATTTTTTTCCTTTCATCTGTATTCATTTACCTTGTCAGCAACAATAGGGTCCAGACTTGGATAATTTATCTCATACCCAAGCATGGGGGAGTGAAAGAGCAGCTTAATTGACTAGATAATCTTCCTTCCTCCTGTCATCCTTCAGGTGTAGGGGTCCCAAACAACAGGTCCTTATCAAAGGGGAGCACAAAGGGGATCTACTTAACCTCTGGCAGGGGTTGTAGCTTCAGCCAGTGTCCTAATTACAGACCCCATAGCTGTCTCTCTGGATACTGTCCCAATGTACGATCAAAGCCAAACCCCAGGTGTAGGGGTCCCAAACAACAGGTCCTTATCAAAGGGGAGCACAAAGGGGATCTACTTAACCTCTGGCAGGGGTTGTAGCTTCAGCCAGTGTCCTAATTACAGACCCCATAGCTGTCTCTCTGGATACTGTCCCAATGTACGATCAAAGCCAAACCTTACGGAGTGCTTCACCACCTGACCACTGGTCTGGGTGAAATCTGGAAATTCTGCCTTACAGTCCTTAGACGCCTCCCCCATGTTTTCCTTTATATAGTCAAGGAATTCTGAAACTTTGCCATATGCATCCAATAATTATGGACTCTGAAGGCTAGAGTGGCATCTTCTGGAAGTAAGGCCAGACATTTGGTCTTCTGCAGCTGAAGCATTGGCAATAATAAATTACATACTTTGTCTACTTAAAGGGGCATTAAAAGGAAGAAGGCCACCTGTTCACAAATTATTTACTGCTGCACAGGTTCACAGGGATGTTGACCTGTAAGGATCTTAAGAAGCCTAGCCTGGCATTCTAGTGCTAGTTTTTAGTCCTTATATCTTGCATACAAATGACCAAAATGTGGGCAGAACATGGAAATGTTAGGACATATACTTGTCGCCCCTTTTCAGGAGGAATATAGTTGCTAAACCATGGCTGAATTTGTATTTCCCCAGCTAGTCATCCAAATTAAATTTGAAAAGAGTAAAAGGAAGTATTTTGCTTTATATGGAGTGGAAATGGTTCCTTCTGTGAAATACACCCATCCCTCCAACATATTCTATTTATGTTGAAAAGAGGTACAAATCTTTTGAGCAGGTGTTCACATTACTATTGGGCTTGTGGATATTGTATTTGTTTTATTCATCCTTTGTATACTGGGTTAGCCCCACTAGGTTAGTGGCCACTTTACAGGGGACATCTGAGGCAGTATGTATACCACTAGGTGAAATCTGGCCAGGTCATTGGTGGTACTCCCCTACTCCTTTCGATAGTAGTTGTGGCATCTTTTACATTCACCTGAGCTACCACCAGTTCAAGCAGATGGGACCTCTGTTTAGCTCATCTGAAGGACAATACACTTGGAGTGCAGCACTCCCATAATGCTGCAGTGCAATGTCAGCAATCCAATCAGCAGAGTTAGAATAGAACCCACAGGGCTTCTAGTCATCCAGCACTAAAGGCGAGTGTGGTACCTGATACAAGGTCCTGTTGAGACTCTATACACAGCACACAGGTCATCTCTTAGTAACTTGCATGATACCAAACAGTGGGACAAGGTTTTGAGATGGTCTGCATAGTTTTGATGATTTAGGCCCTTATGTTTTTCATGAGAAAGCATTACAGTCACTCCATTTCTGAAAGATATATACTGAAATGGGCATTGCATACAGTGATCGGCCTGATGAGAGTGGAAGGACTACATCCCTTGACCTGGATGCCATACCTTTACATATGAGCTGTGAGATGAAAACGGACTTCTTTACAATGGTGGACACATGGTTACCAGACAGTTCATTGTCTACATAGGTTCCCAGATCCTTGGTTATGGGATCAACTTTCAGGGAGTGTGTTGTTAAATGTGATACATACACAGGACGTCATGCTCACCAAAGGATACATTTACACATTTCTCAACATTTAGTTCATAGGATCCCGAGAGGTTACAAGGCTTATGGCCCTACAGACTTTTAAAGCCTAGCCATTCATGCCCTAAACTCTGGTATATGCCTGTACCTTAGGACATCTGCAAGCTGCTCCACTCCACAAGGAACACAGGTGAGAAGCCAGGGGTGAATGTGTGATTTCTCACTTATTGATTGGTGTGGTGTTTAATTTGTGATTTCTCACTTCTTGATTAGTGTGGTGTTTGAACAGGGTTAGAGAAGAGTTCTGCTTCACATGAATGGGCAGTCTGTTCCAGAGGAGTGGGACACATACCTGTCCCTCCAACATGTTTTGTTTTACAAATGTGTAGCAGATCCATCAAGGCTGGATCAGAGAATGCCTTTTAGGTTAGGCATAGATCATTCCTCAGTAGTCTATTGGAGACCAAGTACAGGGACAGGGTTTTGAGGCAGTCCACACAGGGTATTTTATTTACACCCTGTATTCTTTTAGTGAGGATCCTCTGTGGCCACTCCAGCTGTTGCTGATGCCTGGTCAGATACCTGCTAAAGGGTGCATTGTACTTGACTGTTGGTCTAATGGGGCTGAGTATAGTAGCACTATGACCTCTCTAGATCTGAAAGCCATGCCCTTACTTATAGTTGTGACACATAGGAGGATTTCCTCACCACCATGGACACTTAGTGAACAAAGTTCAGGTTACTGTCAACCTGAATTTCTAAGTCTTTAACACAAGTGTCTACTTTTACAGAATGATGTTATTTTCAGGAGGTGTTCATCTTCCCAAAGGAAATGTAAAAGTATACATTTTTTCATTAAGGTTTAAGCCATGGCTCTGGCACCAGTTATTTGTTAAGTCAGCCCCTCATGGAGCGTACACACCTCTTTGGGTATTCATTAATTGCATCCAGATTGCGGTCATCACACCTTTAGTCAAAGTTGCATTACATGCGGCTTAATTTCAGGAAAGCATACTCCAAACAGGAAAGGTCCCATTACAGAGTCTCATGGGACATCACTAATAACAGGTCTCCCCCACTTAAGCATCATGTGTCCTATCTGTGAGCCATCTGGCTATGCATCATGTGACATACATATTTATGCCTAAATGTGTGAGCTTGTTTCTAATACCCAAGTGATGTATTGCGTCAAATTCCTTTGCCAGGTTGAGGTAGGCAGTATGCATCATTTTGCCCTCATCCATTGCTCTAGCGACATTCTCGAATAAGTCCACTATGTTTAATAGACATGACTTGCCCTTGATGAAACCAAACAGGGACAGGTCCAGTGTTTGAAGATTTCCCATGTCTTTGTTCATGAGGACCATGATAATGCTTTCCAAGGTCTTGTATATGACTAGTCAAAAAGTAAAGTTGTGTACACTTACCATAAATGTAAATGTTCGAGTGTATTCACTGTTGCAGTCATCACACGTGGGTTATCTGCCTGCAGGTAGCCATCAGTCGTCCCAAATACCAGAGTCTTGGGATTTCTGCATCGGATGCTGTCGCCTCTTCCATGACATCAGGTTGTCAGGGGTATAAAACATGCAGCCGACACCATTACATCAGTTTTTCTTGCCTCAGATGTCAGGAGCCCCCATAATATGAAGCAATTACATGGTGTGGAACACCTCCAATAAAAAGTAAATACCATAGCCATAAGATATGGCCACAAAGAGGAAAGGTAGAAAGCATAGAAGAGTCAGGGGGCTGGAGGGAGGGTAACCAGGACTGCAACAGTGAATACACTCGAACATCTATATTTATGGTAATTGTACACAACTGTACTATGTTCTTCATGTTTCACTGTTGCAGTCATCACACTTGGGTTGATTCCCAAAGCTGAGGAAGGGTGGAGGCAGTCAAGTAATAGTAGGGCTGGGCAAGCAGGCCTTGTAAGACTGCTGTGGCAAATCCAGCTCTGGATTTAGAAAAGACAGGTAAGTGGTAATGCTTGGTGAAGGTGTGTACAGAACTCCAGGTTGCAGCTTCCAGGATGTCCCTGGTAGGAACTCCCCTGAGAAATTCTGTAGAGGTTGAGGTAACCTAGTGGAATGAGTTCTGATCCCCTTTAAGGTAGGTTTTTCATGGTGTTTATAGCAGAAATGGATGCAGTGTGCTATCCATTTGGAAATGGTTTGTTTTGAAATGGCCTTGCCCTCTGCCCCTGTAGGAAAGCTGACTAGCAGTTGGTCAGATTTTCTGAAAGGCTTAGTCCTGTCAAGGTGTATGTCCAAAGAGTGCAGGATCCTTTCCCCTTTATTCTGAGGATTAGGGACAAAGGTTGGTAAATGGATGGATTGGTTTAGAGCCACACTGGATACCACCTTGGGCATAAAAGACGGGTTAGTCCTCAGGGAAACCCTGTCAGCATGGAAAATAATGAAGGGTTCCACTGCCATGAGGGCCTGTAACTCAGACACTCTTCTTGCTGAAGTGATGACTAGAAGTAAGGCTGTTTTCCAAGAGAGGAATTTTAACTGTGTTGTAGCAGCAGTCTCAAAAGGGGGAAGCGTGAGCTTCTCTAGTACAAAGTTTGGGTCCCAGGCAGGGGTGGGAGCTCTCCTCAGGAGTCTTAAATTGTTAGCTCCTCTCAGGATCCGTTTGACCAGAGGGTGAGAAAAGGTAGGTGGCTCAGTATTATAATGAGCTGAGATGGCCGAGGCATGAATCTTAATAGAAGAGAAGGATAGGCCTTTGTGGAGCAGCTCTGCTAAGTAATCTAGGATTTGAGGTAAGGTGGGCACGGCTGTGCCCTTTCCTTGAGGCTAGCCCCAAGATCAGTATCTTTTCCATTTTTCTAAATAGTATTTCCTAGTACTAGGCATTCTGGCCTCAAGGATGACATCCGGCACCTGTTTGCTGAGGGTTGCCAGTGGTGTACTCAGAGAATAAACCAGGCTGCAAGGTTCAGGGTTTGCAGCTGAGGATGCAAAATCTGTCCCTCCTGCTGGGACAGCAGAGAGGGGGTCTGATGTAGGTGCCAGGGTGGCACTGCTGCCAGACTGCGTAGGAGTGGGTACCAGTGCTGGTGTGGCCAATCTGGTGCAATAAGGACTGTCCTTGGCCTGTCCTGTTTGATCTTGAGTAGTACTTTTGAGAGGAGGGGCAGAGGGGGAAAGGCATACATTGAGAGGTTTCCCATGTAAAGGATAGAGCATCCACTTTCCATGCTTGGCTGTGGGGATTGCTGGTGCAAAATTTGCTCAATTGATGGTTTTGGGGGGAGGCAAAGAGGTCCACCTCTGGTGTCCCCCACCTGTGAGTTAGAAGTTTGAATGAGTTGGGTTCCAGTTTCCACTCGTGTGAGTCCAGTAGATTTCTGCTTAAGTCATCTGCCAGTGAATTTTGTTTGCCTGGCAGGAATAGAGCTTGCAGGTGCACTTGGTTGCTCAAGGCTGTGTTCCACAAGGCCATGGCTAACCTGCAGAGTGGGTAGGAATGAGATCCCCCCTGCTTGTTTATCTACCACATAACTTGTGGTGTTGTCTGTCTTTATCAAGAGTTATCCTGGAAGGATAAGGTATTTGAAGGCTGTCAAAGCATTCTGTACAGCTAACATTTCTTTTTGATTGATATGTAGGTGAATTTGTCCTGGGCTCCATTTGCATTGAATGCATTTGCCAGCCATGTGAGCTCCCCATGCATAGTCTGATGCATCTGTTGTCAGGGTTTGGACGTCGAGGGGTTGAGTGAAAAGGAGTCCCTTGTTGTGGTTGCAAGCCTTTGCCCACCAAAGGAACTCTCCCCTTAGACAAGGAATGATAGGAATAATTGTTTCCAGGTCCTGAGAATGTTGGCACCAAAGACTTTTTAAGTACCACTGAAGTTTTCTCATATGCAGTCTTGCACATGGAATTAGTAGAATGCATGAGGCTATGAACGCTAGGGCTTGCAGTATTTTTCTTGCAGATAGCTGGGCTCTGGTGGCCATTAGTTTGAAGCAGTTTGTCAAATAAACCTGCTTTTCTGCAGTAAGGAATGCCATCTGGGAAGTTGTGTTCAAGCTTGCTCCCAGGAATACAATCTTTTGGCTGGGCACCAGATGTGATTTCTTTTCGTTGATGGTGTACTCCAGAGAAATTAGAACTCTTTTTACAAATGCCAGGTGCTGAAGTAGCAATTCCGGACTGTCCGCCTGAATCAGGCAATCGTCCAAGTATGGATAAATTTGAATATTTCTCTGCCTGCAGTATGCAATGGCTGGAGCCAGGCACTTTGTGAATATCCTGGGTGCAGTAGATAAGTCAAAGGGAAGTGCAGAGAACTGATAGTGCATAAAGCCTGCCCTGAAACATAGACATTTCCTGCAAGACTCCCTTATGGGGATGTGCAGATAAGCTTCTTTTAAGTCTAGGGTGAATAACCAGGCATCCTTGGCTAGCATAGGAAAAAGCTGTTGCAGTGTAAGCATTTTGAATTTTGGGACCACCAGAAAGGTGTTGAGAATTGATAGATCCAGGATAGGATGTCAGGAGCTCTCTTTTCTGGGCACCAGGAACAGTCTGGAGTAGAAACCCTGTCCCCTTTGTTCTACTGGAGCAGGTTGAATAGCCCTGATATGGAGAAGGGAAAGTACTTGCTTTTAAGCGTCTGCCCACTGGTTTGGAGGAAGGTCTGGCAACCCGATTGGGGTTGGCAGTGAGTGGAAGTAGAATCTGTATCCCTGGGAATGTTTAGGACCCATCGGTCCTGGGTAATGGACATCCAGTTTTTTGCATGCAGGGCGAGTTTTCCTCCTAGGGGTTCAAGTACTTGGGCATGGCTGGGAAGGATGACAGACAAGTCATTGTGATTTTTTTCCATAAGGTTGTGGCTTACCACTCCCTGTTTTTCAGGGGGGAGCACTCCATTGTTTAGGTCTCTGTGTACCCTGAGACTGTAGCCTTGGTGGTCTGTTACACCTGGGTTTGGGCTGAGAAGACCTGGTAGGGACTGGAAAGGACCAGTTTTTTTGAAGACCAATGCCTACTGAATCTAGGTGGCTGTACCTGTAAGAAATCTTTGACAGTTTGCATAGATTTAGCTTTTTCCTCCATCTTTTTAACAACCTCTTCTGCTTTTGTCCCAAACAAACGTTCCTGGTTTAATGGAGCATCTAGTAATTTTGTTTTGACATGGTCTGGCAAGATTTGTTCCTTCAGCCAAGCATGCCTTCTCAGTACAGACCCAGTGACAGCAGCCCTGCAAGATGCTTCTAAGGCATCAAAACCACACTGCAAAGTATGTTTACTGACTTGGTTTACAGAATGCATTAACTCTTGTAAATCTTTATTTTCTGCAAAATCTGGAAACAACATTTTTTGTTTAATTAGTTCCATAATATGCTGTTGGTACTTCAACATGTGAAACTGGCAATTTAAAGCCCTGATGGCAAGAGTTGCAGAGGTATATACCTTCTTGCCCATCTGTCTAAAGCCCTTGAATCCCTGTCTGAAGGGGTAGGATTTTTGGGTGTAGTAGCCTTAATACCTTTACGTCCCTGGGAAATGGTCTTTGGATCCGCAGTGGGATTCCTAAAGAGAAATTTGTGAGAGTCGGGTACCCTGTAGTACCTGTCAAGCTTTCTAGGAGCTGGTGGTAAAGTATCAGGAGTAAGTTGGATTCCATGAAAACATCATCTACAATATCCAGGACAGGGGGTATAGCTACAGGCCTGTGCTGAGGCAAGTCTAAAAATTCTCTGAGTCTCTTTTTGGACTTTGGGTAGTCCTGGCATTCCCACCGGAAATGCTCTCTTAAGGTATGCAAGGTTTCACCAAAAGAAAAATCCTCTGGAGGGGAGGCAGAGGGAATGGAATCCTCTGCATCTGAATCCTCATGGGTAGATAAGGGTATGTCCTGGTAATCAGAGGGATCAGAATCATCGGACTCGTGGTCTGTTGAATCAAAAGGGAAATCAATTCTTTGTCTTTTAGAGGGGGAAGGCTGGCTTCCCATAATTAGAGTTATAAGGTCTTCAGCCATTCTAAGCATTTGTTTCTGTGGCATGGGAGCTTGAGCATACACTTTGGTCATTAGTTTTCTAGGTGTAGTGCAAACTCTGGGCCTGAGAAACGGTTGTTTCAGTCTGAAACTAAGTAGTCGGTTTAAGGTCAGAATACACCCTCAGAAGCCGATGCCTGTACAGCGGCTCCAGACCCATCCAAGGTAGAGATATCTGCAGGTTCCATAATTGAAGAAGTATCTCATGGCATACCAGACTCTGAATGGGTCTCAGCACAGGCCTGCAATTCTGTAGAAGTGGGTATCATGTGCTGCAAAGGCACCTCACTGAGTACCGGCGGACTGGCAACTACCTTAACGGAAGTGTCGTTGGCAGTTGTGGACCTATGCGGTCTGTCTCTGTCTTTAACCTTGCATTTTTTTTGGAAGATCAGTAGTCAGATGGCTTACCAAAGCCATTTTGTAATACTGAGAATGAGAGTGAAAGAATTTAGCAACAAAGATAGCATGACAACGAATAGTTCAGTCGTTAAACAAGGCACAAAACCGACAGCGAGGGACGTCGTGGTCTGGGCCTAAACAGGTGACGCAGTAAGAATGAAAATCTATGTGAGGTATTTGCTTTCTACAGGCAAGACAATTGTTAACATTTTCTTACATCAGTTAGAGCAAGAAAACAGAATCCTCAATGGGGTACTTAGCTTTAGAAGACTTCAGGTTTGAAACTCGAAAAATGAAAATTTCAGGTAGCGGCCAACCAGCACTTGCGAACTGCTTCTGCTTCAGGCTCCCACATGGCAAGAAAAACTGATGTAATGGCATCAGCTGCATGTTTTATTCCCCTGAAGACCTGACATCATGGAAGAGGCAAGAGCATCCGATGCAGAAATCCCAAGACTATGGTATTCGGGCCGACTGAGGGCTACCTGCAGGCAGATAAACCCAAGTGTGATGACTGCAACAGTGAAACACGAAGAACATCATATGGTCTGTAATTCCTGGGTCTGTTCATGGTTCTCTTTTGTACAGAGGGATAACAGCTGCAGTCCTCCATTCTGAAGGGATGAAGCCTGTTGGGAGGTTGTGGTTGAACAGAGATTCTAGTGAATCTGACAGGTTGTGTTTCAAGCTATTTAAGAGACATTCTGGGATACTAATCAGGACCCACTGATGCAGTATTTTCAGATTTGGAAACTGCAGTGAGAACGCATTATTTTATTGATATTTAGGGAGAAATGAAAGAGTGCATTTCCTGGGGGGTAACTGAAGCAAAATTTATTGGCCAGAAAATTTACTCTACCCTCTGGTTCAGTATAGGAAGTTCCATTTACTAACAGTTCAGCACAGTGTTGGGTGTTCCCCTTAAGGATACGTATACAACTGAAAAATGACTTATCGTCATCCTCGTCTTGGGAGGCTATTTTTGCCTCACAGTTGACTTTGGTGGACTTGATTAATCTTCTGCGTTGCGTGTTGAGACTGGTAAGGGAGTTTTGTCGGTTGGTCATAGCTCTTTCTGTTTTTGGTCAGAATTTTCTTTCTTTTGCTGTACAACCTATTTATACTGGGAGTGCACTGATGGGACTTGTTTTTGCAGTTTGTCCTAAGTTTATTTTGGCTTGGCACTTCTGTTTTCCATGTAGTTACTTACATCCTTGTACAGGGTTTCCCAAACAGTTCTGCATGGGCCACAATTTTCTCCAAGTTTGGGAGGCTTGAGAATTTAGCTCTGCTACCACTTAATAGGAGGTAGTTAACCTTGAAAAAGTTCTTAAAGGTTCTGGGGTTTGCTGAGAACTGGAACTAGCTGTTCCAGTGTGTTTGCATTGATAAAATCCAAGAATATTTGTGTGTCTATGTTAGTGGTTGCGTATGTATCCCAGTTTATGGTGGGATAGTTGAAATCACCCATGTATATGGTGTCGACGTGAATTGTGAGTGACTCCAGTACATTTAAGTACATGCTATGGTTATCCTGGTCATAAATAGGGACCTATAGCTAACAAGGATATGAGATGGGACTTTACCTAAAGTTAGTTCGACATATCATTTGACCAACCTTAAGGTGTTCTTACTGTTTTTGCAGATTGATACACCTCCACCTCTTCTTTCTTCTTGTGCAGTATCTGGTATAAATCTGCAGAAGGCATTATACATTTGCACTGTCATGGTGCCTTCCATGGCTTTAAGTCATGTCTCAGTAACCGCACAGATGGCAGCACTCTCCAGGGTGAGGCGCACTTCCAGGAAGTGGACCTTGTTATTGACACAACTAGCACTGAGCAGTACCACCTTTACTTTACCTTTGTACCATGTTAGGGATACTATTAGCACTGAGCAGTACCACCTTTATTTTACCTCTGGACCTTGTTATTGATACTACTAGCACTGAGCAGTACCACCTTTAGTTTACCTTTGTACCATGTTAGGGATACTATTAGCACTGAGCAGTACCACCTTTATTTTACCTCTGGACCTTGTTATTGATACTACTAGCACTGAGCAGTACCACCTTTAGTTTACTATTGGACCTTGTTACTGACACTACTAACCCTGAGCAGTACCACCTTTAGTTTACCTTTGGACCTTGTTACTGATACTACTAGCACTGAGCAGTACCACCTTTAGTTTACCTTTGGAACTTGTTACTGATACTACTGGCACTGGGCAGTACCGCCTTTAGTTTACCTTTGGACCTTGTTATTGAAATTACTAGCACTGAGCAGTACCATCTTTAGTTTACCTTTGGACCTTGTTACTGATACTACTAGCACTGGGCAGTACCACCTTTAGTTTACCTTTGGACCATGTTATTGATACTGCCAGCATTGGGCAGTACCAGCTTTAGACCTTGTTATTGATAGTATTAGCACTGGGCAGTACTACCTTTAGTTTACCTTTGGACCTTGTTATTGATACTACTAACACTGAGCAGTACCACCTTTAGTTTACCTTTGGACCTTGTAACTAATACTACTAGCATGGAGCAGTACCACCTTTAGGTTACCTTTGGATCTTGTTATTGACACTATTAGCACTGAGCAGTACCACCCTTAGTTTACCTTTGGATCTTGTTATTGACACTATTAGCACTGAGCAGTACCGCCTTTAGTTTACCTTTGGACCTTGCTATTGATACTATTAACACAGAGCAGTACCACCTTTAGTTTACCTTTGGACCTTGTTATTGATACTACCAGCACTGAGCAGTACCACCTTTAGTTTATATTTGGACCTTGTTATTGACACTACCAGCTTTAGTTTACCTTTGGACCTTGTTACTGATACTACTAACACTAAACAGTACCATGTTTAGGTTACCTTTGGACCTTGTTACTGATACTACTAGCACTGGGCAGTACCAGCTTTAGTTTACCTTTGGACCTTGCTACTGATACTACTAGCACTAAGCAGTACCACCTTTAGTTTACCTTTGGACTTTGTTACTAATACTACAAGCACTGGGCAGTACCACCTTTAGTTTACCTTTGGACCTTGTTATTGATAATACTAGCACTGATCAGTACCACCTTTATTTTACCTTTGGACCTTGTGATACTACTAGCACTGAGCAGTACCACCTTTAGTTTACCTTTGGACCTTGTTACTGATACTACCAGCACTGAGCAGTGCCACCTTTAGTTTACCTTTGGTCCTTGTTATTGACACTATCTAGCACTGAGCAGTACCACATTTAGTTTACCTTTGGACCTTGTTATACATACTACTAGCACTGAGCAGTACCACTTTTGGTTTACCTTTGGACCTTGTTATTGACACTACTAGCACTGAGCAGTACCGTCTTTAGTTTACCTTTGGTCCTTGTTGTTGACACTACTAGCATTGAGCAGTACCACCTTTAGTTTTCCTTTGGACCTTGTTACTGATACTACCAGCACTAAGCAGTACCACCTTTAGTTTACCTTTGGACCTTGTTACTGATACAACTGGCACTGAGCAGTACCACCTTTAGTTTACTATTGGACCTTGTTATTGATACTACTAGCACTGGGCAGTACCACCTTTAGTTTGCCTTTGGACCTTGTTATACATACTAGTAGCACTGAGCAGTACCACCTTTAGTTTACCTTTGGACCTTGTTACTGATACTACCAGCACTAAGCAGTACCACCTTTAGTTTACTATTGGACCTTGTTATTGATACAACTGGCACTGAGCAGTACCACCTTTAGTTTGCGTTTGGATCTTGTTATACATACTAGTAGCACTGAGCAGTACCACCTTTAGTTTACCTTTGGACCTTGTTACTGATACTACCAGCACTAAGCAGTACCACCTTTAGTTTACTATTGGACCTTGTTATTGATACAACTGGCACTGAGCAGTACCACCTTTAGTTTGCCTTTGGACCTTGTTATACATACTAGTAGCACTGAGCAGTACCACCTTTAG
Organism: Protopterus annectens; assembly: GCF_019279795.1. Classification (NCBI taxonomy): domain Eukaryota; kingdom Metazoa; phylum Chordata; order Ceratodontiformes; family Protopteridae; genus Protopterus; species Protopterus annectens. The sequence continues at coordinate 726,290,430 of NC_056751.1, forward strand.
TTTACTATTGGACCTTGTTATTGATACAACTGGCACTGAGCAGTACCACCTTTAGTTTACCTTTGGACCTTGTTACTGATATTACTAGCACTGAGCAGTACCACCTTTAGTTTACCTTTGGACCTTGTTACTGATATTACTAGCACTGAGCAGTACCACCTTTAGTTTACCTTTGGACCTTGTTACTGATATTACTAGCACTGAGCAGTACCACCTTTAGTTTACCTTTGGACCTTGTTATACATACTACTAGCACTGAGCAGTATCACTTTTAGTTTACCTTTGGACCTTGTTATTGACACTACAAGCACTGAGCAGTACCGCCTTTAGTTTACCTTTGGACCTTGTTGTTGACACTACTAGCATTGAGCAGTACCACCTTTAGTTTTCCTTTGGCCCTTTTTACTGATACTACTGGCACTGAGCAGTACCACCTTTAGTTTACCTTTGGACCTTGTTACTGATATTACTAGCATTGAGCAGTACCACCTTTAGTTTACCTTTGGACCTTGTTATACATACTACTAGCACTGAGCAGTATCACTTTTAGTTTACCTTTGGACCTTGTTATTGACACTACAAGCACTGAGCAGTACCACCTTTAGTTTACCTTTGGACCTTGTTATTGATAATACTAGCACTGATCAGTACCAGCTTTATTTTACCTTTGGACCTTGTTACTGATACTACTTGGCACTGAGCAGTACCACCTTTAGGTTACCTTTGGACCTTGCTACTGATACTACTAGCACTTAGCAGTACCACCTTTAGTTTACCTTTGGAGCTTGTTATTGATACTACCAGCACTGGGAAGTACCACCTTCAGGTTACCTTTGGACCTTGTTACTGATACTACTAGCACTGAGCAGTACCACCTTTAGTTTACCTTTGGACCTTGTTACTGATACTACCACCACTGGGAAGTACAACCTTCAGGTTACCTTTGGACCTTGTTGCTGATTCTACTAACACTGAGCAGTACCACGTTCAGGTTACCTTTGGACCTTATTACTGATACTACTAGCATTGAGCAGTACCGCCTTTAGTTTCCCTTTGGACCTTGTTATTAATACTACTAGCACTGGGCAGTACCACCTTTAGTTTACATTTGGGCCTTGTTACTGATACTACTGGCACTGAACAGTACCACCTTTAGTTTACATTTGGACCTTGTTACTGATACTACTAGCATTGAGCAGTACCGCCTTTAGTTTCCCTTTGGACCTTGTTATTAATACTACTAGCAATGGGCAGTACCACCTTTAGTTTACATATGGACCTTGTTACTGATACTACTAGCACTGAGCAGTACCACCTTTAGTTTACCTTTGGACCCTGTTACTGATACTACCACCACTGGGAAGTACAACCTTCAGGTTACCTTTGGACCTTGTTGCTGATTCTACTAACACTGAGCAGTACCATGTTCAGGTTACCTTTGGACCTTATTACTGATACTACTAGCACTGGGCAGAACCACCTTTAGTTTACCTTTGGACCTTGTTACTGATACTACTAGCACTGAGCAGTACCACCTTTAGTTTACCTTTGGACCTTGTTACTGATACTGTCAGCATTGGGCAGTACCAGCTTTAGACCTTATTATTGATAGTATTAGCACTGGGCAGTACTACCTTTAGTTTACCTTTGGACCTTGTTATTGATACTTCTAGCACTGGGCAGTACCACCTTTAGTTTACCTTTGGACCTTGTTACTGATATTACTAGCACTGGGCAGTACCACCTTTAGTTTACCTTTGGACCTTGTTACTGATATTACTAGCACTGGGCAGTACCACCTTTAGTTTACCTTTGGACCTTGATACTGATATTACTAGCATTGAGTAGTACCACGTTTAGTTTACCTTGAGTACAATTTCCTATGTTGTATAGTTTACCAGACTGGCATTGCCTTAGAAATGCACAACAGGGAAGGATAATGTTTTTGGCCAATATCCAAAAGACTAGTGGGGACAGCTGCACCATACCTGGCAAAAAAGTATGGACTTTCAATGCCCTCTCATGCTGCAAATATTAGACCCAGTCAGAATGACACCAGCTAGTAAGCAAACTGTTAAAATTCAATCATCTTCTGCTTATACTGAGGTATCATCCTTGGAAAAGGTAGGATACTGCTCAGAGCTAGGCTCTTACCTACCTGGGACACACTCTTCATATTGCCCAGAGAGATATGTCACAGATCATTAACACCCACATAGACTATGACAGAGTCATATTGGTGCCTGGGGCTCAATGTCCTGATTGTACATGTGATCCTGCAGATCCTTGACCCTGATAGAAAACTGACCATAACTGTCTATTTGTTCAACCTGGTGAGTCAGGCATCAGTGCGTTTCCAACAGTCTCTTCAATGAGCAGTATGTTAGGTTGTGTTTTCATATGGCCCCAGAGGTGGAAACACTGTGATATGTGGTTGTATGTGTCCTGGGGTGTGCTGGCTTTGTAGTGTATTTGGAAGGTTGCGGGGGACAGTATATGGGAGGCCTTTGAGGTTTGGGTAGATTTCATTTAACAGCTTCAGTATGTGTGAGTTTATGTGTCTGATCCATAGCAGGTGCCATTTGTGAGTGCTACTGACAACCTGTTTGGAAATATCAGTGGCTGGAGCTTTGCCACAAAACACAATATAATTACATCTCTTGCATCCTGTGTCAGTCTGCTTAAGAATAAGGTGCTTGTCAGAAAACACTAAACAACTGCCACATTGTCTCAAGATGCCCATTTCCACCAGGCTGGCTACAGAGACAGTAGGAAAGTGCACAGCCTTGGCTGTAGATCCTTTTTTTCTGTTGTATGAGGGACAGTGCAAAAGAGGTTTGTAACAGACTAAACTGGGAGTTTTTGGGCTGGGGGGACGTCTCTAGTATTGATCTAAAACACCACTCTTGGGGTAATGCTTCTCAGCCGGCCAACTATCTGCCATACTCCCAGAGATACTTCAAAAATTAGTAAAGGAAGCCCTATATGGAAAATTACAACTCTAGGTGCCTGCATCTGCACAGGGCACTGCAAACCACTGAATTAGTTCTTCATGGCTTTCACGTCACAAAGTGAAAGAGGCAGGTGAGACTGAAGCATAATGAATAACAATCAGTTGTGGCATCAACAGCTTGGGTGCTTAAAACAGGAGCTCAGTCTTTGCTAAAAAATATCCATTTAGTTTTCTGGTACATCTGAAACGGGAAAGGGAACAGAGGCCTTTGCTGTAGCTCATAAATCATAGGGCAAAGTACTACTGGATGAGCTGTTTTCTGGTCTGGAGACAAGAACTCAATCAATGATGTAACCCATATATGGGCCCTCCTTTTAGAAAGGGAGGGAGGGATGATAAGTTGAGAGATCATGGGATGAGCTTCCAAACTCTTAAGAGGTGCATTTAATTCTGCCAGTGAGAGTTGATAAATATCTCAGAAATGGCTTGAAAGATTTTGGGCTCATCTTATGAAAGCTATAGAAGCAGGAAAAGTCTTTTTTTTATATTTCCAGGTTGCAGAAGTGGAAATAACCTTGAGCAAATGGTCCCAGGCTGTGATTGACATATTCCTACCTTGAGGTTCTCACACAGGACATTTGCACAAGCATGTTCTTTTTGTTAAAATGGGATTTTACTAAGACTGGATGATTTTAATTTTAAACCTGATTTTGTGAGAGAAGAGATGAGACCAGAAGTAGACTGAGAATCTGGTCAGTTCAGTCATGGCAAGGTAAGAGCTGAACGGTAGATGCCAGCAGAATTAGCATTTCAGTACATCAGTATGTATATTTATGCTTAGAATTAGAGAGGAGTGCTTTGTGATGCAGGTAGAAGGAACATTAAGAGTAAGTTAAGGGAGTATTGAACTAATTTAGGAAGGAATCCACAGGAAATTGAGGGGGGGGGGTCCAAAAAATACTGAAACTAACATAAAAGTCATCTGCCCAAAAAGTTGTCTGTCAGTAAACAGACAAAACTTCACAATAACTGCAAGGCATGGCTGTCTCCATGGTACAGAGGGACAGAGGCTGACTGTGACCCAGAGTCCTGGGTTTAGGTATCATATCCGGTCCCTGAGAAGTTGCGTGGGGGTTGGTAATGTATACCTTGCTATGATTACAATCCATGAGGGAGACAGTTTGCTCCTATCCTGCCACAAAGTATAAGGAATACAGAGACAGATCATCTATGGAGGTGTTCTGCACTGAAGTCTCAGTACACTGTGCATGAGGGCAGGACCGTGGATAAGGTGTAACAAAAAGCCTCTTGGTGCAATGAAGCTGGTTCCATATCAGGGTGCACCACGGTTTTCTCTGCCCACTCAAACAACATTCCACAATATTCTTCAATATCTGCATGGTCGTATTCTCTGGAGAACGTAAGTCAATCAATAGTGGGAGGTCGTGCCTATGCAAATGCATCAGAGCTACATAACATAGCAAATGGCAGGAGAATTTAAAAGAAAAAAAAGGCGGAGGTACTATTTACCATAGTATCATGATTTTTATGACTTAGTCTTACCTCTCAGGGAAGCAGAGTGGCAGAACTACAGTACAGTGATTTAACAACAAAGTATTACTTGGTTTAACTAGAGTTAAGAAGAATTATTAGTTAGTACCATCAAAGCCCTACAATATGATAGGTCAACCTGCTCGACTGATAACTGCATTAATGCAGCTATCAATAATGACGAGGGAGAGTAATGTTCATGACAAGTGCAAAGAAATTCTAAGACATCATACCAGGGGGAGAGTCAGTTTACATTAATTTAATGATAAAGAAACCCTCCACTAGTATTTCAGTATTTTGAATCAAGGTGACTTTCCCCATAATGATCAGAAAACAGACAGCTCTTCTTACAGCTACCTGGGTCAGTGGCAAAAGTAACGGCCAATAAACAAAACAAGATTCTGCTTTTACAAGCAAAGAATTGTAATACATTATATTATCATAAAGCTGTTGGCAACAAGGACATTATTGCATCAGGTTTAAATGGCAACTTGTGCCCAGCAGATCCTAGCAATGTCAGATATTTCCTCTAGATGAAGAGTTATGCAAGAGCATAGCTATTAGCTGGTAACCAATTTCATTAAGAAAGGCAGAGTAGGGAATCACAGAGCAGCAGGTTCCTGAAGCATAGTTACACATGCATGACAATCAGTGCTTCCAGAAGTTTAACAGTCAAACCCAACTCAGTTTACTGGAATGTGAAACAGTAAGGCAGTTCTGTGCTTTGATAAGCAGCTGTCTTACTAAGGAACTGTGGAAGGACATACCCTGCTTAGACTCTCTGCCAACAGTACATTACACATTTTACAAAGTTCAGTCATTAGCACATAATCAAATGCTTATGGTAGGTGGGTCTTTATTTATATGCAACAGATGTTATTTTACCTCTGTGCCCCTTTATGTATGTGCCTGAAAAAATGCACTTCACAGCATGTCAATGTTTGTACTTTAACCACAAGAAAATTCCAGTAGAAGCAATTTAAGTTACCACGTAATTTTGTAGTACAGATGTGATGATTACTTCAAACCTTATCTGATAGCTGAATAACATTACTACTAGCTGCATTCATACCTCTCAGCTGCTATGATTTAGGCATAGCTCTATGATTTTAGCCTTTAGATTAAGGCTTGCTCCCTTACAGTTATTTATAAAGTCAGATTACACATGCATAATTTATTCAATGGATGACATATGCATCTGGAGCATTTCTCCCTGGGCCTCCACTGAAAATGGTCTCTGTCCCAGTCGGACGTTCCCAGTAAATAAATGTTACATAAAATAAACAAATAATAAGTGAACTAACCCTGTACATAGATTCACTACTACCAGCTCTATAAGGTCTAGTATATAAAGACCTACTATGGTGAAAAATAAGAAAGTGCTCTTCTTTCTGATCATCTGTCATTATTTTTAAATGCTGATGTTATGAGCTTTAATAACTGGAGGTTGAGAGATGTAGGTGTACTACAAATGCAGCTTCTAACAAATGTTAATGCAACTGCTAATACTGTTCCAATGGCAGTTTTCAGTTCACACCACAAGGTGGCACTGCTTTGCAGAGAATTAACAACTTTCACCACTGACCCCTTTGCTGACAGCTCCTCAATGTTTTCACTGCTAAACTCTGCTACTCGGATTACCGAGTGAGGCAGCTGCAATCATACATATTTGTAACAAAATGAAAAGTTTAACAAACCCACAATCTAACCAAGTAAAAATTGTTTTAGAAACTGGTCTTCACTTCAATAATTTAAAACTCAGTAACAAATCAGCACAACTGTCACAGCAGCTGATTGTACATAATCATTCTCTGTAAATAACCTAATGAACAGAACCATGTTGTAAATGGTCACCGTAAATATGGAAAGATACTGTGTCAAGCTAAAGTATTAACTCCTTCTCTACAAATGAGCACTTTAAATATGCAACAGTGCCTTACAGGTTCATAGATTCATAGGTGCTTACGAGGCTATTGCTCTGTGAGGATCTTCAGAAGCCTAGCCATTCATTCCCAAGAGATTTATTAGCCCTAATATTATATGAATGACTGGCCCACATTTCTTTGTATTTGAGGTATAAATAACCACAGTCAGGCAGACATTTACATGCTACCCCTATCCATAAGGGAACAAGGATGCCTTGCAGTTTCCCATCATCCAAATTACATTTGACTAGGGTAAGAAACGTACTATCTTTTATGTGGAGGGGAAGACAATTCCAGAAAAGTTGCATCTCTGTGAAACATATCCCTCCAGCATGTTCTACTTAAGTTACAGAAAAGATTAGGATGTTCTGAATGGGTGTTTCTGGCACAACTGGACTTGCAAATGTGCAGCAGGTCTGAAAGGATAGTGTTGACTGAGACTCTGTAGTCTGTGCAATACCAAGAAGAGGGACACGGTTTTGAGAAAGTCCCTGTAGCTATTGTGATTTTAAGCACACGATTTTCCTGCTGAGAAAGCGCTGTGTTCATTCAAGCTGTGCCAGGTGTTTGGACAGGTACATACTGAAGGGGGTATGTCACAAGATGGGTTGCAAACTGGCTCAAGGACAGAACCCACAGGGTCAGAGTTGCTGGAGCTATGTCAGACTCTAAGCCAGTCACAAGCGGTGTCCCACAGGGCTCAGTCCTGGGACCCCTCTTGTTCGGCATTTATTTTTCCGAGGTACAGGCAAACATAGGAGGATTGTGGCTGACAAAGTTCGCAGATGACTGCAAACTGGGCGCCATAATTGATACTCCAGCGGACACAAACATCCTTCAGAGAGGCCTCATAGAAACGGATAATTGGTGCCAGAGCCATGGCCTTAAGCTAAACGCCAAAAAATGTATAGTCATACCCTTTGGGAAAAACAAGGTACCGACAAATTACCACATAGGTGGTAATCCATTAAGTACGGAAGAGGTAATCAGGGACCTAGGGACCCAGGTTGCAAGTAACCTCTCATTTGACACTCACATTGCCAAAGTGGTTAGGAAGACCTTCTATATTTCCCACCTTATCATGAAGGGTTTCACATCTAGATCAAGAGAGGTCATTGTGCCCCTGTACTCTTCTCTTATCAGGCCAATGATTGAGTACAATGCCCCATTTGGGATGTATCTCACCCGACACCTGCAGCAGTTGGAAAGACCCCAAAAGTTCCTCACCAAGAGGATAAAGGGTCTTAAACATATGTCATATGCTGCCCGACTGAAAAACTCCAGCTCTATTCAGTCGCATACCGCCTACTCAGAGGTGATCTGTGCCTGACGTACAAGGCCATGTCCAATCCTGAATTAATGGACATGCTCCACCTCAAAAAATCCAAATCCATCAGAGCCACGAGAACAAGTGACTTAAACCTCAACACAGAAATAAATAGAACGTGCTGGAGGGACAGATTCATAACCCAGAGGCTCCCTACACTCTGGAACAGAATCCCAGTCCATGTTAGGCAGAGCCCCTCACTGACTCTATTCAAGAGAAATCTCGACGAGTGGATGGGAGATCGTAGGTTTACCCCGGGGGTCATCTCTTTGTCACTACTAGACAGAGGCATAGTAAACTAAACCCTAAAAGGGCGTAGTATTCTCATCCTAAGGGGTGGTGTAAGCCACATACACTCTGGCTAGGCTTATAAATGCCCTAGGGCAGATAGCCTAGTACGAACCTATGAACCTATGAACCTATACTCGATGATTGGCCTAATAAGTGGAGAATACAGTGGAAGAATCACCTCCCTGGACATGGACACCATACTCTGTGCAATGGAAAAGGACTTCCTTACAATAGTGGATACATAGTGATCAAAGGACAGTTCATTGCCTACATAGGTTCCCAGGTCCCTAAACTGCTGGACCTATTTTCTGGACTGGGTTGTTGATGTGATAGCTTCTGGGAATGTCATGCTTGCAAAAGGATGCTATTATACATTTTTTGGCATTTAGTTTTAATCCACATTTTTTACATCAACTATTTATTTGAGAAAGGCCATCTTGTAGGATTCTAAATGACTTCTGCAGAGTTTATGATGGTACCAAGTTTGCAGTAATCTGCAAATTTAGTCAACCATAAGCCTTTAAGATTAGCTTTCACCTTTCAGAAGTAAATGCCAAACAGGAGTGGCATGAGGAAAGAACTAAGGTACACTACTAGTGGCACGTCTTTTAGAGGATCTAGATTCCCTCCACTCATTTCTTGAGTTCTAATTGTGCACTAGTTTGCTATTCATCAAGTTACATGGGGATTTACATGAGCTGAGTAACTTTGTCAACTATATCCATGTAGAAGAAGGTGTGAATGTTTTTGCAAGGTCTAGAAATGTGGTGTGTACAGATTTTCCTTTATCTACTGCTTCAGCAACCTTCTCAAAGTCACTGAAAAGATGAAGTGGGCAGGATCTGACCTTGACAAAACTGAACTGTCTCAGGTGAAGAGTCTGTAGGTTGCATATCTCACGGTTTATTAATTCCAAACGATCTTCTCCACAGCCTTACAAATGAGGCTGGTCAGGATTATTGGTCTACAATTGCCCAGATCTACTGATGCTCCAACCTTTGTAGAGGGGCATGACTGTTGCAGTCCTCTACTTGTGCGGCACAAATCCCATTTTGAGTGTGACATTAAATAGCCTCTGCAAGGATTTAAGGGGTTCTGTTTCAGAGTGACCAGTAGGCAGCCTGGTATATTATCTGGCCTCATAGAAGCAGTGTTCTTGACTTTGGAAAGTAAATTGAGGACATGTTCCATGGATACTTGGTTTGCCATACTTAACAACATACTCCTTCTCTGCAAACAGCCGCAGGAACATGCACATTATAAATTTGCATTTTAAACATATGATGTCATCTTGTTATATTAATGTTCAATGAAATGCAACTGTGACTAGCTTTGATTTGGATAGTGGCTACAAGGGGTCTATGGATATCTCCTCTTAAACGGTTAACAAAGATAAAATTTGCAACTGTGAAAATTAATTTTTAAATAATTCTGTTGAAAGTATCAGATATTTACACATTTATTTCCATTTATAAAAAGTAAAATACAACAATAGAAGCAGAATCTAACAATGCTGAATGGCAATTTGCACTTTGTGATACTACAGTAATAAAGGTTAAAGACTGGATGGACACTAACAAAATCTGGACGTATGCAGTGGTACAACAAAAATGAAAACTGTAATTGTGCATTCCATTTTTAGTTCGTGAGGAGTTGAGGAATTTATCTATCAGAATGAAAAACAGGACATTTGCCAATGAGCATGTTTACATAATACACTGCTGTGAAGGGACAGCAAATAAGCAAACTTGTGAGCTGGCTGAAACCAGCATTTCTTTTGTTAAATCTGTTTTCATTAAACATTTTGATTTGTAACAAAACAAAAAAAAGCAACTGGTCCATCAGGCAGACCAAAAGTACAGTTTTGTACCTACCATAAATGTAGATGTTTGAGTGTTCACCCTGCTGCAGTCATCACACTTGGGTTATCCTGTCATCAGGCGGTCCCGCAGTCGGCCGGAATTCCAAAGTCTCGGTCCAGTGTCAGTTGCTGTCGCCTCTTCCCTGACGTCAGTGCGCCAGGGGTATATATATAATGCAACCGACGCCATTTTCTTCAGTTTTTCTTGCCCCAGATGTCAGGTGCCCCCAAAAAGGTGGTCAGAATTAGTACCAAATGGTGTGAACACTGCACAAACACAAAATCCCTTCAGCTATAAGCAAATACATCAGTAAGGCATAGAAGATATGTAGCCAGTAGATCAGAGGGGATGGAGGGAGGGTAACCTGGACTGCAGCAGGGTGAACACTCGAACATCTACATTTATGGTAGGTACAAAACTGTACTATGTTCATCGTGTTACCCTGCTGCAGTCATCACACTTGGGTAGAATCCCAAAGATAAGGTAGGGGGGAGGTATCACAGAGGGTTAGTGGAGGCAATAAGGCCCTGCAGAACTGCAGTGGCGAAGCCCGCCCTGGACTTAGAGTAAAGAGGTAAGTGATAGTGTTTGGTAAAGGTGTGTACAGAACTCCAAGTAGCAGCTTCTAAAATTTCCTTGGTTGGAACCCCCCTGAGAAAGGCTGTAGAGGTAGATGTTGCCCTGGTAGAATGGGATCTAATGGTAGCAGGAACTGGTTTCCCATGATGGGTATAGCAGAAATGTATGCAATGACCTATCCATTTAGAAATGGTTTGCTTTGATATGGCCTTCCCTTGAGAAGCTGTAGCATAGGATACAAAGAGCTGGTCAGATTTTCTGAAAGCCTTAGTTTTGTCCAAATAGTAACGAAGCTGCCTGTGAATGTCCAAGGAATGCAGGAGTCTCCCACCTTTGTTCTGTGGATTGGGGAAGAAGGTGGGTAAGTGGATGGTTTGATTTAAAGCAACACTGGAAACCACCTTAGGCATAAAGGAAGGATTAGTTCATAGAGAAACTCTGTCTTGATGAAAAATGAGGAAAGGTTCCACTGCCATTAGTACCTGTAGCTCTGAGACTATCCTAGCAGAAGTTATTGCCAGGAGCAGGGCAGTCTTCCAAGATAGGAACTGAAGGTCTGCAGAGAAAGCTGGTTCAAAGGGAGGTAACGTTAGTTTTTCCAGAACAAAGTTGAGGTCCCATGTTGGTGTAGGAGCTCTTCTAGGTGGTCTAATGTTTTTTGCCCCTCTGAGGAACTGCTTTAGAAGAGGATGTGAAAATAAAGGTGGATCCGTGTTGTAGTGAGCTGAAATAGCTGAAGCATGGATTTTAATTGAGGAAAAGGAAAGTCCTTTGTGCAACATCTCAGTTAAATACTGTAGAATATGAGGCATGTGAGGCTGAAATGTGTCCTGGCCTTTAGCTTGGTTCCAGGCACAAAACCTTTTCCATTTGTCCGAATAAGCCTTCCTGGTGCCTGGCCTCCTGGCTTCCAGAATAACATCCAGAACTGCTTGTGAAAGAGGAGCTGGTTGGATGTTTAGATGATTTGCCATGCAGCCAGGTTTAAAGTTTTGAGCTGGCTGTGAAGAATCTGATTGCTTTGTTGTGTGAGCAAATGGGGGATTTGAGGCAATATCCATGGTGGGCTGTGGGCCATATTTTTCAATAGCGGATACCAGTGCTGGTGTGGCCAGTCTGGGGCTATGAGAATCAGTCGTGGTCTCTCCTTTTTGACTTTCAAAAGAACCTTTGTAAGGAGAGGCAATGGAGGGAAGGCATATACTGTCAGGTTTTTCCAACTGAAAGAGAGAGCGTCCACTTTCCAAGCTTGATGGTGAAATGTCCTTGTACAAAATTTTGTCAGTTGATAGTTTTGAGGACTGGCAAACAGGTCTATGTCTGGAAGGCCCCATTTTTGAGTTATCATTGCAAATATTTGTGGATCTAGTTTCCACTCATGGGGATCCTTGATGTTTCTGCTGAGGTCGTCTGCCAATGTGTTCTTCTGTCCTGGCAGGAATTGAGCTTGTAACTGGACTTGGTAGGCCAGAGCTGTGTTCCATAAGGTCATTGCTTGCCTGCATAGAGGGTAAGAATGTGTACCCCCTTGTTTGTTTATGTACCACATTACTGTGGTGTCCGTCTTTATTGCAAGTTGTCCTGGATGTAATAGATCCTTGAAGGCTGTCGGAGCTTTCTGTACAGCTAGCATCTCTTTTTGATTTATGTGCAGATTTCTTTGATCTGCAGTCCATAGGCCTTGAATGCATTGTCCTGCCATGTGTGCCCCCAGGCGTAGTCTGAAGCATCTGTTGTGATGGTCTGCCTGGCTGGGGGCAAGGTGAAAGGCTGACCCTTGTTGAGGTGACATGCCTGTGACCACCATAGAAATTCCTGTTGTAGGCAGGGAATAAGAGATATCATTGTGTCCAAGCTGTGGCTGTGTTGAGACCATACGCTTTTTAGGTACCACTGTAATTTCCTCATATGCAGCTTTGCAAATGGTATTATTAGTATGCAAGATGCCATGAAGCCCAAAGCCTGCAGAATTTTTCTTGCAGTTAATTGTGTCTTTGTTGCCATTGTCTTGAAATATTGAGTCAGTTGTAGTGGCTTGTCTGGCGTAAGATAAGCCTTTTGGGCCGTTATATTCAAGCTGGCACCCAGGAATGTCATTTGTTGTGATGGTACTAGTTTTGACTTCTTTTCGTTTACTGTGTACCCCAGGCAGTTTAGTAGATGCTTTACAAAGGCCAGATGATGTAAGAGAATGTCTTTGCTTTCTGCTTGGATGAGGCAGTCGTCCAGGTATGGATATATTTGAATTCCTCTTTGTCTGCAGTATGCAATTACTGGTGCCAGGCATTTTGTGAAGACTCTGGGTGCAGTAGATAAGCCAAAGGGCTGTGCAGAGAATTGGTAATGGGTTGAACCTGCAATGAAACAGAGGTATCTTCTGCAACTTTGTCTGATAGGGACATGCAGGTATGCCTCCTTGAGGTCCAACGTTACTAGCCATGCTTTCTTGCCCAACATGGGAAGAAGCTGCTGTAGTGTTAGCATCTTGAATTTGGGTACTTGTAAGTAAGTGTTTAGAATTGAAAGGTCCAGAATTGGTCTCCAGGCATTGTCCTTTCTGGGCACTAGAAAGAGTCTTGAGTAAAATCCTTGGCCTTGCTCTCGAGTAGGTACCAGTTGAATGGCTCTCATGTCCATGAGAGCTGTAATTTGTTTTTGTGCCTCTGCACATTGATTTTGTAGCAGGTTTGACATTCCTCTTTCATTGGCAAGGTGTGAAAGTGGAATCTGTATCCTCATAAAATTATGTCTAGGACCCATTTGTCCTTTGTGACAATGTGCCAGTTGTCTGGAAAAAGTACAAGTTTTCCTCCCAAGGGGGCTGCCAAGAGAGAGTTGCTTGGCCGGGTGACGTGCAAGTCATTGAGTTTGCCTTCTGGTAGATTGGGGCCTGTCTTCTCCTCCCTTCTGTGTTGTAGTGCCCCATTGGCGAGGTTTATACTGGGCTTGTGGTTGTCCACTGCCCCTTGGGCATCTGTATTTACCCCTCTGTGGTCTATCAGTGGCTGGAAAGGACCAATTTTTTGTTGGTCAGTTTCTGCTGAAGCGAGGGGGTTGTACTTGTAGGAAATCTTTGACTGTCTGCATAGATTTTGCCTTATCTTCCATTTTCTTTAAAACTTCTTCTGCTTTAACTCCAAAAAGAACATCCTGCTGTAAGGGAGCATCCAGTAGTTTTGCTTTAACATGATCAGGCAGAGTTTGTTCTTTTAACCAAGCATGCCTGCGTATAACAGACCCAGTGACAGCTGCTCTGCAGGAGGCCTCCAAATAATCAAACCCACATTGTAATGTATGTTTGCCCACCTGCTCAGTGGCGTGCAACAGATCCTGTACTTCTTTCAATTCAGATTGTTGAGGGAGAGAGGTTATTCTTTGCTTTAACTGAGAGATTAGAAATTGCTGATACTTAAGCATGTCAAATTGACAATTCAGTGCCCTCATAGCTAGTGTAGCTGAGGTGTAAAGCTTTTTCCCCCACCTGTCTAGTGCTCTGCAATCCCCCTCAGAAGGTACTGGGTTTTTAGCCATAGAAGCCTTAGCCCCCTTGGGACCATGTGAGATAGTCTCTGGGTCAGCTACAGGGCTTTTGTAAAGAAATTTGTGGGAATCAGGCACTCTATATTATCTGTCAGGCTTAGCCGGAGCAGGAGGTAGAGAGTCTGGGTTGAAACTGGATTCTAAATAGACATCATCCACAATGTCCAAAACTGGCGGGATGGCAAGTGGTCTGTGTTGGGGGAGTAAAAGAAACTCTCTGAGCCTTTTCTTTGAGTCAGAGTAGTCCTGACCTTCCCAGTGCAAATGGTCCCTCATAGTGTGTAAAGTTTCCCCAAAGGAGTAGTCTTCAGGAGGAGAAGCTGAGGGAATTGAGTCCTCAGCATCAGAATCTTCATAAGGAGAGATGCAGTAGTCTTGGTCCTCAGAGGAGTCTGAAGAAATGGACATTTGCTCAGAGGATGCATAGTCTTCCTCTTGTCTAGGCCTTTTGTCAGGAGGGGGCTGGGAACCCCTGATTAAGGAAATCAAATCTTCAGCCATTTTGAGCATCTGTTTCTTAGGCATGGTGCCTTGAACAGGAGACTGAAGTGCAGTCCTTTTAGATTTAGAAGGGGTCTTCGACTTAGAAAACGTTGTAATGGTGAGTGTCGTCGGTCTGAAAATGCCTTCAGAAACTGATGGCGTTTCTGTAGCACCGACGTCTTTTGTAGCAAAGTCGTCGAAAGGGCCTGAAGTAAAACGCTGCGTCGGCCTGTACATTCCGTCAAAATTTCCGTAGCGGTCTCGGGTTCCAGATCTGTGGTAGTCAGGGGCTGCGTCGGAGCCTCAATGAGGACCGGAGAACCGGACACTGGATCGGCCGAGGCCTCGGAATCTGGCTTAGGTCTGGGCTGTCTGTCCTTACCCCTGCATTTTTTGTGCACGCCGGTAGTCGGTTGCTCCGACGGCATGGTGTAGTTAAATTTCCTACCGAAGTAGTGTCGTGCGAAATCAAAGTGCCTTTTAATAGTACGCTTATTAATCCTAGCACAAAACCGACAAGTAGTGACGTCGTGGTCTGGGCCTAGGCAAGGTATGCAATAAGAATGAAAATTCTTATGAGGTATTTGCTTCCCACAAGAAATACAATTGTTAACTTTTTCTGACATCGGTCTAAGGCAAGAAATGTTTCCCCAACGGGGTACTTAGCTTTATAGAAGACTTCGGTCTGAAATTCGAATTCGAAAATCTCAGGAGTCGGCCGACCGGCACTTGCGAACTGCTTCTGCTTCGGGCACCGCGCGGCAAGAAAGACCGAAGAAAATGGCGTCGGTTGCATTATATATACCCCTGGCA
Source organism: Protopterus annectens (assembly GCF_019279795.1). Taxonomy (NCBI): domain Eukaryota; kingdom Metazoa; phylum Chordata; order Ceratodontiformes; family Protopteridae; genus Protopterus; species Protopterus annectens. Next base: position 726,305,754 of record NC_056751.1, read on the forward strand.
CACTGACGTCAGGGAAGAGGCAACAGCAACCGACGCCAGACCAAGACTTTGGAATTCCGGCCGACTGCGGGACCGCCTGACGACAGGATAACCCAAGTGTGATGACTGCAGCAGGGTAACACGATGAACATCATATAATGAAAACTTGAAAATAAAAATTAAGCAATATGCAGAGAATTTAAAACAGAAATCAATAATTTGATATAACAAAATTCCAAGTTAATAATACTTTCTCAAAAATGTTTACAGTTAATTGTTTTCTCAAACTTAGAAGACAGTTTGTAGATATTTAAAACCTTGATCATGTAGGATGAATATATTGCCAAATAAATATCTTGCAGATCAGTCCACTGGTGGTTATGCAAAACTTTAATAAAGCAGTTGGTGACATACACAATAATTTACCAAAATGCACAGCTAGCAGGACAGATTGTCTGCTGATAATAATACTAGTATCAGAATTACAGAAAGAGTGCAAAAGAGTCTAGTGTTATTAAGGACTTTGATATCTCTAAGGTTTCAAGATGAAACCTTGAGCAGGGTCCACGAAATGCAGAAGCACTACAAACTTAGATAACCCATTCACGCCTATGAGCTGTGGAGGTTCATACTTCTAAGCAGCAAATTCCTGAGAATTTCTGAAAAATCAAATTAAAGAATACAAGCCAAACAAATGGAAATATCTTGTGAACAGTAAAGGCGATATTAAAAGGAACAAACAGTTATATGCTTAATGGAAAGTCTTCTTTGCAATGACAGAAGTCAGTGTATTCACAGTATTTACATAAATACAATAACACGTTATACTGAAGAAAAATCCAGAATGAAAGTTCTCTCTAAATCATTTTGTTCAGGAGACTTGAGTTGTTATGCTTGTTAACTAAAATATTTACAGAAATGTGAAACATTATGGTTGTATACAAAATTAACAGTACAAATAAGATTCAATACATTTCAAACTGTCCAAAGTATAGTGCAAGTTATCAATGACAATTTCTGTCCAACATCATGTAAGGTTTCACCTGATGTTATGTTATAGTCTGTTTGTTCCACCAGTTTTGGAAACAGTAACGGACAAATGAAAATGTTGCATATCTTCATAATTAACAGCTAAACAGCTAGCCTAGTACGTTATACCTGGACATTGAGAAGGTACTTTTCTGTCTCACACAAGAGCATTTCATACTATTTTATTTTATTTTATTTTACATTTGTTAACCGGGGGTGTCTGACTGAGCTGAAAAGGCCCTTCTTCAGCAGAGGCCCGGGGAGAAAAGCTCCACAAAGAAAAATTACAGACACATTTAGTTATTTAGACATAATCAGTATACACACAAATTACAAGAGACATGTTTTTACAGTGGTATGCGGCACAAACAGTTACAGTGGAGAGAACAATCAAAAAAATATTAATTTTAAAAATAAAGGTAAGTAATAGATTTGTGGTGTACGGCTGAACTTTGGAACGTAGGTAGAATACATACATAGTACACAGGTACAGTACATACATACTAGGCCCTCAATAACAAACAGCTCCCTCAATTATGAAAACACAAACACAAATATGAAAGTATGAATAAGAAGTGAACATCTCCACTACAGTGTATCCTACATTAGCAATCTTGGTGGTGTTTTTTTTTTTTCTTACACTTTCTCCATTCATATACTGCCAAAATATTGTGACACTAAATTCAGTTAATGGTGTTACAAGGATGTATACAAAAAGGTGCTATTACTTGTGAGTGTGTTAAACTGAGTCACAGCAGGAATGTAAAACTGATAAAAACCATGCAAGGAAAAAATCATCGTCATCAGTCTCCCTTTTAAACTGTGTGGCAGAAAGCGACCCTGAAAGATCAGCAAAAAAATAAAAAGCCTCAAATGCACTAATACAATACTGAACCTACTCTGAATCCACCCCAGGCCTAACCAATATCTGTTATTTCCAAATCCATAAGAGAAAGTAAAACTATGACTGATGCACAAATCATCATCATAATCAACCCCTTTGTCTACTTTCTACATGAGATCAGAGTGTTGTATCAACTGTCACCATCTCCCTCTATCTGTGCTGCTCTCCTACCTTCTTAGACACCTGTTGCAGGTCTTCTCTCACACAATCCAGCCATCTCTTTGCTAGATGCCCTTGTTTACTTTGACCTTCTTTCTGACTGTCCCAAATCGTTTTCACCAGATTGTCTTCTGCTTTTCTGCACATGTGCCTGAACCAGATTAGTATGTTTTCTTTGATCTTTTCTGCAATTTGAGCTACTTTGGCTTCTACCTTGATGACCTCATTTCTTCATCTGTCCCAAAGAGTGCATCCAACCACCCATCTCAGGCACTTTATCTCCATCACCTCTAGCTTCCTCATCTGCTCTGCCTTTACTGCCCAGGTTTCTGTACCATACAGTAGCACTGGTTGCACCACTGCTTTATACACCCTGCTTTTCAGCTTCTTTGTATTCTTCTGTCATACACGACCCCTGACACTCTGTGACAGTTGGCTGCTGCTCCTCTGATTCTAGCTTTGTCCTCCACATTCAGACTTCCCTTCTCCTCAACCACCCCTCCCAGATACTTGAAGCTGTTAACCTGTTTTACTGTTTCCTTTTTATGCCGACTCTCAGCTTCTTTTGATTTCCCCACTTGCTGCCAGGACAGCTGTGATATCTGTACTCAGTTTCATCCCACGTGCCTTCAGTTTCGCATTCTCTTCCCCTCTCCTTTGCTGAAGGTCTTGCTTACAGTTTGCCTGTAATGCCACAGTGTCTGCATACAGCATCTTTGTTAATCCTTTCCGTGCTACCTGTTTGCAAATGTAGTCCATCACCAGTACGAACAGCAGTGTGCTCACAGCTGAACTCTGATGCACACCTACACCCACCGGGAACCCCTCTGCAAAACTGAACACCGTTTGTATTTGAGTCATTGGGTCCTTGTACATAGCTTGCAATAATTATACTAAGTGTTTCCGGGACTTCAAACCACCGCAGGACTGCCCAAATCACCTTTCTTGGGAGCCTGTCATATGCTTTCCCCCAAGTTTAGGAATGCCCAGTTGGACTCTTTCATCATCTATAGCTTCTTTGCAACTATAGTATAGTATAGTGCATTAGTATAGTGTATTAGCCCACTAGGCCTTTCAGCTCTTAAAAAAATAATCACCCCTGCCACATCTCAAACCCAGGACCCTGTCAACTACAACACTGTGCATTTGCCCACTAGGCCACTCAGCTATGATATGTAAATACTATGCACTCAGTCTACATACTATTGCATGCCCAACCAACATCCAGACATCGACCAAATGTGGGAGTCAAACCCTGTACCTTGTATCTGTGAGAAAACACCTTAACTATTATGCCAACTCCAAACCCTTATGTCTCACTACAAACATCATGTCAGGTGTGCTGCATCCTGATCTGGATCTGAACCTGAACTGCTCATCTCCTATCTTACATTCAGCTACTCTCACTGTCGCTCTCTCCAGGTTTTTCATGCAGTATGACAGGAGTTTGATGTCCCTCTACTGCTCTCAGCTGTGAATGTCTCTTTTGTTCCTGAATATTGTCACTAGTATGTTTATTCTACAGCCATCTGGGATACTCCTTTCTCTTCATACTGCCAGGAGTACCCTCAGAAGCCATTTCTCCTCTATCTCACCCAGCATCTTGATCACGTCTGCTGTGACCTCAACTGAGCCTGCTGCTTTCCCTGACTTCATTTTCTTAGTAATGTTCTTACTTCTTCTAGGGTGAGCTCCTACTGTTCTTTCATTGTAGGCTATGTCTGGAACAGTATTGCTTCAGTGTTTTTTTTTTGTTTTTTTTTCAGAAGCTGCTGGAAATACTCCTTCCATCTGCCTTTGATGTCCTGTGGACTGGTGAGCAGGTTGTTGCTGGCATCCCTTATGAAGGGTGTCTGACTATCTTCTTTATCTTTCTGTCTTTGTCTTCCAACCTTTCCAGGAGATGGTAGAGTGCCTCTGACGCCTTGTTTTTTGTTACTGCAATACATTTCTTAGCCTGTTTGTTAGCCAACCAGGATTTCTTTCTAGCCTGGTCCATCTTTTCTGTCTCCCATTTTTCCTGCACTCCTTTCTTTTGATGACTTCCTGGATTTCTGCATACCACCACCACTAGCTTTGCTTATATACCATATTTCCATACCTGGCTTGGCCACCTATCTGTTATGTAGTCCTCTTACATGCTGTTTTGAGGTAGTGAAATTCTTCTTTAGCTCCCCGTTTTCTTCCTCTTCTTGGGGTGTTAGAGCCCTTAGTAATTCCTTGAACTGTTGTGCTTTCTCTCCAGTCAACTTCCAGATCTTCAGTCTGGTCTCTGTTGACTTTTGAGCCTTCTCTGACCACCACTTGCAGTTGATTGTGGCAACCAGTGGTTTATGCCATGGGCAACTGTTTCATAAGGGATGACGTTGCAATTGCAGATTCTACCCTAGTGCCCTTTTCTTACTAGGAAGTCTACCCAAACCTCATGTTGGTCACTCTTGTATGTGATCTTGTGATGGTCTCTTTTATTTAACCATGTGTTGGCTACTATCAAGCCATTTGCCAGACAGAAGTCTAGACTGGCTTGTCCTTCTTTATAAAACAAAAACACTTGGTTGAGAAAACCACTTTAAAAAACGCAAAGCTTTCAGGTAGAACCCTTCTTCAATACTAATACATAAAATACAAAACCTCGCAGTTTAAATACAGGTCGACGGTCACATGACCAGCAGCCCAAAAATCATGTGACAAAACTATTAAAATCAAAAATATGGTGACATAATGGTATAATAAAAACAAAAAATACACATATAAAGCAACATATAATATTATACTAAAATACATATTAAAACACACTTTAGAAGCACATTGAAAAACATTTTAGCAGATATAAAAATATATCATAGTTTAGTATGCTGTAGTCTAACCAATGTAGGTTTGAGGCTAACCATATTATTTAAACCTGGAGGGGAGTCAGAGGCAAGCCTAAGAATCCATTCATATTCCTTAATTTCCAAGTGGTTATTACTATCACCACCTCTAAGTGTAGGGTAGATAGCATCAATAGCCCTAAACATAAACCTATGTTCACTACCACAAGCAAATATATGTTTATACAGCGCGTTTCTATCACAACACCTCCTAATTTCCGATTTATGTTCAGTAATGCGCTCTTTTAATTTACGGGTGGTCTTCCCTACATAAAAAGAAGAACACAAGACACAAGTAGCTAAGTAAACCACAAAGGACGAATTACAAGTTGCAGATAATTTAAAGCTATAGATTTTACCACTAACAGGATGTTCGAATACACTACTGTTATTATTAATAATATCAGCACAACAGGCACAATTAAAACACTTAAACGTACCGAGGTTAGCAGAGATAGATATAGGCAAGGGTCTGCTAAAATCCTTATAGCATAACATATTTTTAAGGTCTTCATATTTCTATGTGCAAAAGATGGTTTATCACCTAATATACCCTTGATCTCAGCCGATGCCATAAGGATGACCCAATTTCTCTGGATAATTTGTTTGATATGACTTGTCTTTACATTAAAAGAAGTAACATATCTAACAACTGAATTTAAATTTCTATTAGTGACCAGATTATATTTACCTTCTAAGAAGGTTGATTTCAAAGTTGTCTTCCTGTCAGCTATGGTCTTATGTCTCACCCTTGATAGTAAGTGCATATCATACCCACTAGATAAAAAATCTTCTATCATCTCATCTAGCTGCAATAAAAAGGTAGTATCATTAGTATTTAACCTACTCACTCTACTGAACTGAGATGTTACAATACCCTTAAACACATGTGAAACGTGCATACTATTGTAGTGGATGTATTTACCAGAGTATACATCTTTCCTATGTACACTAGTATGAATAACACCTTCACTTAACTGCAGCTTAACATCCAAAAAAATTATAGTATTATCAGATACTTCCATTTTAAATTTCAAAAATTTTTTTCAAAAAATTTGTAGTTGAATTCAAATAATTCAAAAAATCATTAAGTTCATTCAATCTGCCATTCCATACCATAAAACAATCATCAACGAAACGTTGATAAAAGCATACCTTACTAAGAAACTGATTCTTGTCACTACAGATGTTATTTTTCTCCCACTGATAAAGGACTAAGTTAGCATAGGTATTTGCTACAGAAGTACCCATAGCTATCCCAGTGAGCTGAAGATATAGTAATTCATTAAATAAGAAAATATTATTGTTCAAGACCACATCTAGAAGACAACATATATTCTCAACGTATTTACTGTTAGGTGCTGGTTGAGAAAACAGAAACTCTCTTATTGATTCAACACCAAAGTCATTTGGAATAACGGTAAAAAGGGGGGCAATATCAAGTGTTACAAAATAATATTTGCCCTGCTCTAGCTTGCCATTCAAACTGTTATACCACAAACGTAGTTTACACAGTAAGTCTGAAGTATCCCGCAAAATAGTACTACATTGAGATAAAAATGGTTGTAGCTGTTTTTGCAGATACAAAGAGATTGGTTCAGTAATCCAACCGCCACCTGACACAATAGGTCTCATCGGTGGATTAACTATAGATTTATGGATTTTGGGAATACCGTAGAGATGTGGGATAACAGGACAAGGTACAGTAAAGTAATGAAATAGATCCAAACTTATGTCACCATTCAGCTGTAGCTCATAAACAACCATATTAACATAACCAATGCATTTTTTAACATCTAAATTTGTAATATTCTTAAACGCACTGTTATCTTCAAGCAAAACAGAAACTGCAGACATATACTTATCTCGATCCATTATAACAACTACACCACCCTTGTCTGCTTGTTTAACGACTATATCATTGTTCATTTGCAAACTTTTCAACGCTTTATATTCATGAAAGGTCAAGTTAAAAGATCTCTTCTTCACAGTATTAGAATACAATGTCCTAATCTGGGATTCACATACATTATGAAAAGCTGTCACAATAGGTAAGCTAACAGGTGTAAACGTACTACGCTGTTTACACTGACCTTCCAAAGAAACAGGATCACCAAATAGAAGTTTTAAATTAACGTTCCTGGTAAACTGCTTAAGGTCTGTAAGCGCAGTTACCAGATCATCACTAGTGGTGGGTATAAAGTTAAGTCCTTTGTATAAAAGGGAGTAATGAGCTTCCTGTAGGTTAAGTCTAGAAAGATTTAATGTACCGTTAATTATTTGCGGCTTACTTTGCTTCAACCCTAAAGGGCTTTCACTTTTTCGTTTATTCGAAGTCGCTGCCTGCTCCAAAAATGGTCTTCTTGAAGGTGAAGACCGCTCAGCAACTGACTCAGGTTGCTCCAACTGGAAGCGCTTTTGTGTAAAGTTTATGGTAAGTTGTTGGGACTTCTTACCAGTGTTAAGAGAGACGCTATCGTCACCATCTTGCTTCTTTTTCGTTTCAGGTTGCGTGCCAACACATGCCGCAAAGGAAAGTGATGTCATCTGGCTGGGCGCATTTTCAAGTGAATGTGGGGGTACAGAAGTAGTGACCGGCTTTACAGATGTTATCAGAGCTGGTGTTATCTCATGGAAATCATCAAGAGTGTCCAGTGCATTTCTTTGAGAGCCAGTTCTATAATTGACCTGAGTAGTATGGTCAGGTCTCGGCCAGGAGAAGATATTACCTCTCTGGAAGTCGTTGATGTCACGTAACAGCTTCCGTTTTTTGGTTGCTTCCATGCAATTGTCAAATGCCTGCATTCTATCCAAGACTTGTTGATAAATATCAGCCATAGTAGAAAAAGCAGGCATATCCATGATATTATTCTCTAAAGTAATTATTTCATCCTTATATTCATCTTCAGTTGTAAGAAAGAATTCATTCATAAGGGCCATATAGTCCAGGCTCAGCTTAATATTGAGCTGCTGCCATCTTTTAAGCAATTCAGGATACGCATTTCCATAAGAGGGCATTTTTAGAATTCTAAGCCCTCGTGCAACAATGCCTCTCTCCAGATAGGCTAAAAAACTGAAGCGTTGCCATTGCAAACGCTTAAAGGCACTTACTTTCCTTTCAAATAGCTGTAGTTTCTTGTTAAAGTCAACAATGTTCTCAAACTTGGAATGATCATCATTTCCTGTAGCAGGACATACTGTAACCAAGATCACACAAAGGTAACACACACAATGCAGGATACTGCTCTGGTACAATGAAGGCTGTCTTTACGTATACCAGGACTAAAAATGTCCAAGAAATCCCAAAGTCGTCAAAACAAAAGTTATTTATTAAAGAAAGCCCAAAGGCTAAAAACAGAACAAAAAGTAACGAAACATATAAAGCTTAAATTCACTGATTTAGCGCTTTCATCTCCAACCAGGAGACTTCTTCAGAATCAGTGTATCATCACAATTTCCAGTATTTTATACAACTTCCAAAACTTTTAAAACTGTGTAATTGGCTGGCATTTAATTACCTCATTAATTGAAGTTATAAATTTATAAATTTCCTGTAGCAGGACATACTGTGCCAACAAATTGCAGTAGCGGATTGGTCTCAATGGTAATAAGAGACCTAACCGAATTCACAGTCTTTAGAGTTGTCATCTCAAGGCTAGCAAGGGGCTGCAGCACCGACCCTTAGAGGAATTCCCAAAGGCAGCAACAAAAATCAAAGTAACAACAACTAAAGTACAGTTTTGTACCTACCATAAATGTAGATGTTCGAGTGCTAATACAGCTGCAGTAATCACAGATGGGTTTTCTGCCGTCAGGCGGGTCCTCGATCGGCCGAATTCTAAAGTCTAGGTCCGGCGTCGGTTGTTGTCGCTTTCTTTCCTGATGTCAGTGCAACAGGGGTATATAAGACACAGCCGACGCCATATTCTTCAATCTTTCTTGCCCCAGATGTCAGGTGTCCCCAGAAGGAAGGCAATACATAAATTATATATATATATATATATAGTCAAGCAATGCAATATAATCAAAAATCAGTAGTTGCAAGCAAATACACCATAAAAGGATAACCCAATCAGGTTGTATGAGGAGGTGTTAGCCACTAGGCCTTTACCAAGAGGGGAAGGAGGGAGGGAAACCTGTACTGCAGCTGTATTAGCACTCGAACATCTACATTTATGGTAGGTACAAAACTGTACTATGTTCATCATGCATACAGCTGCAGTAATCACAGATGGGTAGAATCCCAAAGCTACGCACAGGGTGGTAGGCACTAGGTGGAACTGGGAGCAGCCAGAATGCCCTGCAACACAGCAGTGGCAAAGCCTGCTCTAGTTTTGGAATATAAAGGCAGGTGGTAGTGTTTTGTGAAGGTATGCACAGAACTCCAAGTGGCTGCCTCCAAAATATCTTTGGTAGGGACTCCTCTGAGGAAGGCTGTAGAGGTAGCTGTGGCCCTTGTGGAGTGGGATCTGATGCCTGTAGGAACAGGTTTGCCATGAAAGGAGTAATAAAACCGTATGCAATGGCCTATCCATTTTGAAATTGTCTGTTTGGAAATTGGCTTCCCTTGAGCTCCTACAGCATAGGACACAAAAAGTTGTTCTGATTTCCTGAAGGGCTGTGTTCTGTCCAAATAGTAACGTAGCTGTCTATGGATGTCTAAGGAATGTAGCAGCCTTTCCCCTTTGTTTTGAGGATTGGGGTAAAAGGTAGGTAAGTGTATGGCCTGATTTAAAGCTACCCTGGATACTACCTTAGGCATAAATGACGGGTTGGTTCATAGGAAACCCTGTCCTGATGGAAGATGAGAAAGGGCTGCACAGCCATGAGGGCTTGTAGTTCCGAAACCCTATGAGCTGAGGTAATGGCCAGAAGGAAAGCTGTTTTCCAGGACAAATATTGCAAATCTGTTGAGGCAGCTGGTTCAAAGGGAGGTAATGTTAATTTTTCTAGAATGTAGTTAAGATCCCAGGCTGGTATTGGTTGTTTCCTTGGAGGTCTTATATTCTTAGCTCCTCTGAGGAACTGTCTTAAAAGTGGCTGAGAGAATAAGGGTGGATCAGTGTTGTATTCTGCAGAAATGGCTGAGGCATGAATTTTGATGGAGGAGAATGAAAGTCCACTGTTTAACAGCTCAGCTAGATACTGTAATATCTGAGGCAAATTCAGTTTTCTAGGATCCTGGCCTTTTTTCTCATTCCAAGCGCAAAGATGTTTCCATTTTGCGGCGTAAGCCTTTCTAGTAGATGGCCTTCTGGCCTCCAAAATGACACCCTGCACCTCTTTGGAGAGTAGGGTCTGTTGTGGTGTTAAGGAATTTTCCATGCAGCCAGATTGAGAGTTTTCAGCTGACTGTGAAGAGTTTTGTAGCTGTGCTGAGTCAGTAGAAGAGGCATTAGAGGTAGGGTCCAGGGAGGAGTATGTGTTAGGCTCCTCAGGAGTGGGTACCAGTGTTGTCTTGGCCAGTCTGGAGCAATCGGTATCATCTTCGGTCTGTCTGCTCTTGCTTTCAAGAGCACCTTGGGCAGAAGAGGCAAAGGTGGGAAAGCGTAAACTGTCCATGCTGCCCAACTGAAAGAAAGGGCGTCCACTCTCCAGGCCTTTGGATGAAAGGTCCTTGAACAGAACTTTTTCAATTGATGATTCCTGTGGGAGGCGAAGAGATCTATGTCTGGTCTTCCCCACGCCTGGATTATCTTTGTAAACACTTGAGGATGCAACTTCCATTCGTGTGGATATGTCATATTTCTGCTTAGATTGTCTGCCAGCGTGTTTTCCAATCCTGGCAAGTACTGCGCGTGAAGATCGATTTGCCATTCCAGAGCCAAGCTCCAAAGTGACATGGCTAGCCTGCACAGGGGGTATGAATGTGTTCCACCTTGTTTGTTTATGTACCACATTACTGTGGTGTTGTCTGTTCTTATCAATAATTGCCCTGGATGCAGGAGGTCCTTGAAAATTGTAATTGCATTTATCACTGCTAGCATTTCTTTTTGACTGATGTGAAGGTGCTTTTCCTTTTGGGATCATTTGCCCTGAATGCACCTGTCTGTCATGTGCGCCCCCCCAGGCGTAGTCTGAGGTGTCTGTTGTGATGACTTGATTTGCTTGAGGCTTGCAGAATGGAAGACCTGTGTTTGTTTGGCATGCTTGGGCCCAGCATAGAAATTCCTTTTGCAAACATGGAATTATTGGTATTATTGTTTCCAAACTGTGGCTGTGTTGAGACCATAGGTTTTTTAGGTACCATTGAAGTTTCCTCATATGCAACTTTGCACATGGGATTAGAAGAATGCAAGATGCCATGAAGCCCAGAGCCTGCAGGATTTTCCTTGCAGTGAGCCTGGTACAATTTGCTAGTATTTTGAAGTAATGAGTTAGTTGCCCTTGTTTTTCTGGCGTAAGATAGGCCATCTGGGTGTTTGTGTCCAAGTTGGCACCCAGGAAAGTTATTTTCTGAGATGGTGTTAGCCTGGATTTTTTCTTGTTGACTGTGTATCCCAGAGAATTCAATAACCGTGTTACATAAGCCAGATGTTCCAGAAGTATGTGCTTGTTGTCCGCTTGGATCAGGCAGTCGTCCAAATAAGGGTAAATTTGTATCCCTTGAAGTCTGCAGTAGGCAATTACTGATGCCAGGCATTTCGTGAATACTCTGGGTGCAGTAGATAAGCCAAAGGGCAATGCAGAGAATTGATAGTGGATTGAACCTGCAAGAAATCTGAGGTATTTTCTGCAGCTTTGTCTGATTGGGACATGCAGGTATGCCTCCTTGAGGTCCAATGTTACCAGCCAAACTCCTTGCCCAGCATGGGAAGAAGCTGCTGTAATGTGAGCATCTTGAATTTTGGTACGAGTAAAAATGTGTTTAGGATGGATAAGTCCAAAATGGGTCTCCAGTCGGTTCCTTTCCTTGGTACCAGAAAAAGTCTGGAATAAAAACCTTGACCTTGTTCGTGAGTAGGTACCTCTTGAATAGCTTTCATGGCCATAAGCTTTGAAATTTGCATTTGAGCCTCTGCCCTTTGATTGTGTGGCAGGTTCGGCATGCCTCTCATTTTTGGAAGAGTGTGAAAATGAAATCTGTAGCCTCTGTTTATAATGTCCAGGATCCATTTGTCTGTTGTGATAATATGCCAATTTCTTGTAAATAATGCCAGCTTTCCTCCCAAGGGTGCTGTCAGCTGAGACTTGCTTGGCATGAAAAGGGGGAAGTCATTGGGTTTGTTTCCTGTATTGCTGTGCACTGTCCTCGCCACCTCTTGGTGCTGGAGTTTGCCATTGTCTGCCTCTATATGATCCTTGAGGTTGTCCTCTGCCCCTTGTGCGCCTGTATCTACCTCTTTGTGGCTTGTCCGTGGCAGGAAAGGACCAGTTCTTTGAAGGCCAATTTCTGCTAAAACATGGTGGTTGAACCTGTAGAAAAGCTTTGACAGTTTGCATAGATTTAGCTTTTTCTTCCATTTTCCATAGTATCTCCGTAGCATTAGTACCAAATAGTACATCCTTTTGTAAAGGAGCATCTAGTAGCTTAGCTTTAACATGGTCAGGCAAGGTTTATTCCCTAAGCCAGGCATGTCTACGAATGACTGATCCTGTCACAGCAGCTCTACTTGAGGCCTCTAGAGCATCATAGCCACATTGTAAGGTGTGTTTACCCACTTGTTCTGCACTATGCATCATATCCTGCAACTCCTTCAAATCTGGTTGTTCAGGTTGAGACATTTTATTTCTTAATTGTGATAACAGAAACTGCTGATATTTAAGCATATGGAACTGACAATTTAAGGCCCTCATGGCTAGGGTGGCCGAGGTATATACCTTTTCCCCACCTTTCTAAGGATCTAGACTCTCTTCGGAAGGTAGTGGATTCTTAGCAGTAGAGGCCTTCATTCCCTTGGGGCCTTGAGAAATGGTTTCAGGGTCAGCATTATGGCTTTTGTAAAGAAATTGGTGAGAGTTAGGAACTCTGTAGTACCTATCAGGCTTGACTGGGGCAGGAGGCAGGGAATCCGGATTTAGGCAAGCCTCCGAGTAAACATCATCAAGTATGTCCAAGACAGGAGGTATCGCCAGAGATCTGTGCTGAGGTAACAAAAGAAATTCCCTAAGTCTTTTCTTGGAATCAGAAAAGTCTTGGCCTTCCCAATGGAAGTGTTCCCTCAAGGTGTGCAAGGTTTCCCCAAAAGAAAAACCCTCTGGGGGAGATACAGAAGGAATGGACTGCTCAGCATCCGAATCTTCAAAAGGGGAGTACGAGTGTTCCTCTTCATCAGAATGTTCTGAAAAAATGGAATCCTGGTCAGAAGGGGGAGAAGCTTCCTCCACTCTGGGTCTCTTGTCTGGAGGGGGCTGGGAACCCCTGATAAGAGTAATTAAATCCTCAGCCATTTTTAGCATCTGCTTTTTAGGCATGGGTCCTGAAGATGGGCCCTGTGCAACAGGCCTCTTGGGATGCATGGCTGATTTGGACTTAGTAAAAGCCTTAATGGAGAAGGAAGATGAGGGTCTAAAGACACCATGGGTGGAAGTGGACCTATCCACATTAGGAGGCTCAACACTCACAGTGGCTTCGGTGGTTGTAGTCTGGGTATGGGCCGAGGTACCTGCGGTCTCGGTTACAGAGGACACCGCCAAAGAAGTGTCGTCGGTAGTCAGGGGCTGCGTAGGCACCTCGCTGAGAACCGGACCACGTGTAGTCGGTTTTGGCGTGGTGTCGGTGGAGACCGCGGGCCTCGCGTGTCTGTCTTTGTCCTTGCGTTTTTTGGACAAAACAGTAGTCGGAGTATCCGACGACATTTTATAATCAAAGGCTTTACCAAAAAAGTGCTGGGCGAACTCCGCCCGACGCTTAATAGTGCGTTTATTGAAAGTAGCGCCAGCGACAGGCGAGACGTCGTGGTCTGGGCCTAAACAAGGTATGCAGAGGGAATGGAAATCCTTATGCGGTATTTGCTTCCCACAAGAAATACAATTGTTAACTTTGTCTGACATCGGTCTGAGGCAAGAAAAGTTTCCCCAACGGGGTACTTAGCTTTAAAGAAGACTTCGGTTTCCAATTATTCGTAATTTCAGGAGCTGGCCGACTGGCACTTGCGAACTGCTTCTGCTTCGGGCACCGTGCGGCAAAAAAGACTGAAGAATATGGCGTCGGCTGTGTCTTATATACCCCTGTCGCACTGACGTCAGGAAAGAAAGCGACAACAACCGACGCTGGACCTAGACTTTGGAATTCGGCCGACCGAGGACCCGCCTGACGGCAGAAAACCCATCTGTGATTACTGCAGCTGTATGCACGATGAACATCTGCAAAAACACAGATAAAACAAAAACACTTGGTTGAGAAAACCACTTTATAAAACGCAAAGCTTTCAGGTAGAACCCTTCTTCAATACTAATACATAAAATACAAAATCTCGCAGTTTAAATACGGGTCGACAGTCACATGACCAGCAGCCCAAAAATCATGTGACAAAACTATTAAAATCAAAAATATGGTGACATAATGGTATAATAAAAACAAAAAATACATATATAAAGCAACATATAATATTATACTAAAATACATATTAAAACACACTTTAGAATCACATTGAAAAAACATTTTAGAAGATATAAAAATATATCATAGTTTAGTATGCTGTAGTCTAACCAATATAGGTTTGAGGCTAACCATATTATTTAAACCTGGAGGGGAGTCAAAGGCAAGCCTAAGAATCCATTCATATTCCTTAATTTCCAAGTGGTTATTACTATCACCACCTTTAAGTGTAGGGTAGATACCATCAATAGCCCTAAACATAAACCTATGTTCACTACCACAAGCAAATATATGTTTATACAGCGCATTTCTATCACAACACCTCCTAATTTCCGATTTATGTTCAGTAATGCGCTCTTTTAATTTACGGGTGGTCTTCCCTCTTCTTTATTCCTGTTGCCCCACCCATGTTCTGTCTGTCCCAATATGTGCACTGAGATCCCCCATTATCAACACCAATTCATGTTGTAATGTTTTATCTAGTAGGCCCTGCAACTGCTGTCTGAATACACTCTTTTCCTCAGTATCATAAAGTCTGCTGTGGGCACAGGCTGAGATTATGAATACTGCCCCATCATTACGTTGAAGTCTAATTGCCATGAGTCTGTCACTACCTCTGATGACACCCCTCAATTCCCACACCATTTCTAGCTTGTCTTCCTCCAGAGTAAGTCTAGTAATTCTTAGTTCATGTTTGGCATGTGAATTGGTTTTACATCCAGCTTTTGCTCAACAGAGCTATCCCAGGTTACCCAAACTGGGCAACTGGACACCGGCCGGTCAGTAGCTTATTGACCTAGAGCTGCTGGCACACATCCCCCAGTAGGGGCACATACACCCCTCCTACCAATAGCATGGGTCCCTGTCAGAGGTCAGAGTAGGTCATAGGATCATAGGCTCATGGGAGAATACTACGCTATTGACCTGGAGGTCATTTCAAGCATTGCCGTTTCATCCCAATGTAATACCATAGAAATGTTAGTTAATACCCAGGACTGCATTTAGTACCCTCACCTCAAAAAAACATGCTGAGTGTTTCCACCTTAAACCCAACCAAGAATGAGGTCCACAACCCCACTTATCACTGGCAAATACCCATACCCATTTGGTAGCATCAATTATGAAGTCCATGATTCATGCTCTCCTATCCTGAGGATACTGTGCATCACAGTACATGCCCAAAATAGTTGGTCTGTGCAACTCTTCAGCCCCATAGGGCACCATGTAGAGTCTGTGCTGCTGCCCACAGATGCATTCTTGGGTGGGTTTAACATGGATGTATGTCATGTTTTTGAGGTGAGAGTAACCCCCACAGAGAACAATCTCTAGACAGCCGATGGCTGGAGGTCAGGATTGACCCTTGTACCTTGTGCATGGAAAGCAAGGACCTTAGCCATTATGACAACTGGTCACTTTGATACCAATACCTAAATAAAAAAAAAACTAGCAACACAACTCTAAAACTATCCACACAAGGTTACACCATAGAGGCACCACACTGAAACAAGAGGGTCCCAGAAACAAAATTAAAACAAAGTTCACTGAAATTTTAAAACGTGAAATATGGTTAGTGATATTGAACATCAGATATGAGGAATGGACAGCTGGTGAGAAAAGAGTGGTTCTGCAGCTGGACATTGTATGCTTCCACATTAAGGTCACATAGTGCTGAAGTTCATAGGTTGTTAACTAGCCTATGGTCAAAAGAGACCATCAAGAAGCTCAGCTACATCACCGAGTACTTGTGGGAAGCCAGAAGTGCCCCCATCAAGTAGACTACTTCCACATACTGCTGGCAAAAATTTGTCATCACCTATCCAGTCATCCGGACAACAGAACAGGATTATTGCAAAACAATAAAATTGAATACTAAAATGTGTAGAAAAAACATGAACACAGACCCAAACTATACATATACATTGCAAGTGCTGCTGTACAACAAAAGAAAAACTATACTGGCATACACAGTAAGAACTGAAATAAGGTAGCTAGATATCTAGTTGTAGATGTAAGTTTAACCCACAGTACACCTGGATAGTAAGCGTCAAACATTAAGGTGATGGAAACCTAGTTAACGTAAAACAATGGGAGCCTAAATGTAGTTTGCAGATTTTTGCTTTACCTAACACACAGCAGCAGAGTTTAAGCAGCGTCAAGTACATTGACAAAAAAAGCACCAAAATACTCCAGTCGTACACTAGAAAGAGTAACATCTGGAGCTGCAAAATGAGCAGAGGGTGAAATCCGCAGCGATCAGAGTGACCTGAAACAAAAGTTGATGAGTGGCAGGTACATGAGTAAAAGTATGACACGTAACAAGAAGTAAGGTAGTCTGCTCTGGTCTGAAAGGTATCACTATTCCAAACACAGGATTTCTTTATAAGTACAGACTCACTGCATTGTCCTGAATTCTGAAAAAAAAAACAAAACCAGTGAAAAGCTGTAATCTTATGTCTAAACTACTCAGTGTACAATGCAGCAAAGTAAACTGAGGTACAAATAAACTAACAACAATTAGAATGACCGGGGCAAAGCTGGAGGAACTTGCAGGGACACCAGGGAGTTGAGGATGCAGAATGTACAGTACAACAGTCAAATGTCTAGCCGAGGCTGTACTTTTGAACCCATGATATGCCTACAAAATAAATACCAACACATCATGATAATGAAAGCTTATCCAAGACATAAAATAAAGACATTAATCTGATTTGACATTTATTCAATTTACTTATAAGTGCAGACTTGCAGTACAGGACTGCACTGGAGGAGAAAGCACTTAGAAGATGTAATTTTATACCAGAAATTAAATTGTGAGTTCAAAGTAGCAAATTAAACTGAAATTGAAATATATCAACACCCATTACAGTGGCCCCAAATAAATCTGCATGAAAAATCAGGTGCATAGGAAGGGGATGAGATAAAACCCGCCACTAAAAGAGTAAGCAAGACCTTAAGAAGAGATCCATTAAGAAAGAACAGCATATTGTCTCTTAAATCAAGAGGAATATTGCAAGTAGAAAACTGATGAAGAGTGTGGTTAAATGTGGACTTACTGGAAAAAAGAAAAAAAAAAGAAGATACAAACAGGTTGGTTAAATAAAACTGAACTGTAGTGCTAGGGCTCTATTTGCAGCAGATGATTTTTTTGACTAATGCACATACTGTGAATAAAAAGTCATTTTCAAGAGCACCCCTGGTGGAACAGTGGCAGGAAAACTATTACTAAAGCTTTGTTTAAAAATATAAAATAAAAAACACAGTGTGCTTTGAGGCAGTTATTCACCAGAACATACTGCTTAAGAATTTGTACTATCACTGCTGACTAATAAACAAAATATGCTCACCCACAATTATATCACATGGCACTTTAGAAGCATGCTATCCACAGATCAGTCAGTGCAATGCACTATGTGGAACGTTCAAGGAGTCACTTTCTAATATTCTGAACAAATACATGCACTCTAAGCAAAACTCTCAAAATCATAATGCAAGAAATGTGGGAAAAATGCAAAATAAGGGGGGACCAAGGCTGTTATAAACTTAAGACATTTGCAAGAACAGGATTTGTGTTAGCATGCATATTCTGAAGGATATGAATGCTGAAACTCAAATGTTGTTTGTCTTTCGGCTTTTCCCAATTAGGGGTCGCCACAGTGGAACTCCGGTCCGCTAATGATTGGCAGTTGTTTTTTATGGTGTCAAGTTGCCAGCCCGACGCCCAACCTTCAACGAAGGCACACCCATTCAACGCAATGTCAATATTTAGTGACTAGTCCTTATTAATCTGCCAGAGAACCAGAGACTTTATGACAAATAGACCAAAAATATGTGGCAAAAATGTGAATATTCTGTGAAAATCTGTCCAGTTGAGAGGCAAGACAGTAATGCGTACAATTCACCTTACAATACAGAACACATCACTCATGCAAACCTCGGGAATTCTATACTGCACTGCTCAACTATATAATATAAGGAAATAGAGGATATGTTATTACTCATCACACCAGCTGATCTCAGAGACCCATCTGCAGGGAGAAGCACACTTGGCTACATCCTTCCTTTGCCCTGTCATGTGACTGCTTAAAATGCCAAACTCTGCACTTGGAGCATGCCACGTTCCTTTGGAGCACTGATGGCATCCCTGTACTGGAGAAGATGGTGCACAAACTCCCAAAATTCCCAGTTCCTGACTATTATCCAAACACAATATTGCACCTGCAAGAAATCTATTAGCTGAGAAGTGTATAGGATTATAAACTTGGGAAGTTACTTACTGGGGGATCTGTACCTCTCATGGAGAGTGGTGGAAGGGAACAGTACACTCTCTAAAAGACAGCCTTCTGAAAAATGAACTGATATAATAAGCATGCATATATCAGACACATCTTACTCTGATAGGCCTCCATGGTGGGTGAAACATGTTGGCACAAGTCCAAGTAGAATTCCAAAAACAACTGCACTAAGCGGAAAGAACACAAAAGACCGAAAGACAATATTAGGTAAGGCAATATTGGGTAAGATGTCCAGAAGAAGAACCCACATTAAGGAAATTCTTCTCCTGCACTGGATGCAGACTATGCTTCTTGGTAAATGTAAGTATCAGTGACTAGGTGGTTGTACCACAAATATTTGATATTAATACATTCCTGAAATAACAAGGGGCAGCAATCCACCCGCCAGAAACCCAGTGTCTACAGTACTAGCCAAGTGCTATTAGCCTTCTGCTGGCAAAAGATGATGCAGCTAGAAATATAGGTGTATATGGTTTACTTACTAACCAAATACCCCCACAGCTGAAAGTAAATGAAACAAGCATTTGTTTTACGTGTCTGTGTCCATGGTCCCCATGCAGACAAAATCAGTAACAATGACAAACATCTATGGTAAAAAGGATATATCAACCCTGTTTTCACCACCCATAAAGAAAAGCAAAATAAAAATGGACTGGTTGAGAATGAGATCAGAATCTAATTCTGAATAATGAAGGTATATGTCCAGAAAGAGCCTGGTCCTTATAGAAGGCAATGGAAGGCTCCCTACACAATTTGCCTAGAGTTCAGAAATTTGTCTGGATAAGGTGAATGTTATTAGGAAAAGCAGTGTTCATGATACAAACTTTAGGAAACCAGTTCAAACGAAGGATAAAAACCTTATTCCTGTCATGAAATGCAGGTCCGAAGGTGGATGTGGACTTTTAATCACAACTGTTTCACCAGTATGTACTGGAACATAATCTTGCCTTTCACAAAATACTCCAAGATGGCAAAAGCACATGACGGGTTAAAGTAACTGAGACTCGGATCAAAAAGATTTCACAGGCAAGTCAGGCAAACTTAGAGATTTATACACTGGGAAAAGAATGCCATTCATTCATTCTCAGCTTACTCACGTAACCCATTTAAGTGTTGCAGGGAAGTCACATTGCACTCGATGAGTGCAAGGCAGAGGAGTAAATCCAATCCTGTATGGGATACCAACCCAGGGCAATATGTACACAGTCGTTCTCCCACAGGATATACACCTACAAGCAAGTTGAAAGAATGTCAATTCACCTTTGAGATTTAGGATAAAACAAAATGACTTGGCAAACAAAACACAGACATGAGAAAGACCTGCAGATGTCACAGAGAAGGTACCGCAGCTGGAAATTAAACTGAGGAACAAAACAGAGTAAGGCACAAATGCTAACTGCTGTACCGCTGTGAAATCACTCTCGGCCTGCAAATTCAGTCTATAAGCAGCCTGTTGGGAAGGTTTCCTAACACCCTGTAACACCCTGACAACACACTGTTGAGACTGAGGGAGGGGAATTGTTACAACAGGTATGCTTTAAGAACATGGTCGTCAACTTGTAAGAGCAATGCAGCACAGCTGTATTAGAATTTAATATAATTCTAGATGTCTGAGTATACTCACTGTTGCAATACTGAAAACACTTGGGACTTCTGCTGCAGAAGAATTGGTGTGCAGTCTGATTTCCAGAATTTTTCGAAATCTACTTTTGAAGAACAAAGAGAGAGCTCCTCATCCATACAGAAGACAGGGCAAGCCTTCTTACTCAATGGCCTGGAGTTCAAAGACTGGCCTGGATGAGGTGAAGCTCATAAAGAAAAGTAGTGTAGACACCCTCTCACCTGGACCTCTATTGCAACATCTTTAGTACTCTTTTTGACCCTCTCAGCTCCAGGAGCTGAGCTTAAACCCCAGTGTGAGCCACTCAAGTGGCATACACCCCAAGAATATAAGCTCAACCAGAGGAACAGAAAAGTTGTGTAAAATGTCCTTCTCTTCTATGTTGCAGTATTCTTTACATATGGGAGATCCTCCACCCAGGCGACCCAACGTCCGGCCACCAAACAACAGCTTTTAGCTACTGCAGGTACATAGGCCATCGCACATATGGCCTGGAAAACATTAGCCATAAAAGAATGTCCACACACACAATCCTCAGAACTGAAATGCTCCAGGAGGAACACCAGTGCAAGGAAAGAAAATAATCTGCCATCCAAGGAAAAAACAAGGTGTAGGGGGGGAGGAGGGAGGGATAGAATACTGCAACACAGAAGAGAAGGACATCTATGGTTATGGTAAAATTTTACACAACCATTCTATGTCCTCCTACTCAGTGATGCAGTATTCTTAACATACAGGAGATGGCAAAAGCTTAGCAAGTACCCTGGGAGGAGGAAGGAGCAAAGGAGCTTTCTACAAAGATATGAAGAACTGCTCCAGCAAACGCAGCCCTGGATCTAGAAATACCATTCAGCTTGTAATGCCTGGTGAAAGTACGAAAAGAATGGTGTTAGTATCCACGCCTTTAAAGAACCACCAAAGGAAGCCACAGACCTAGTGCAGTGAGCTTCAACAGCAAGAGTCTTACCATGGGACACATAGGTTCATAGGTAGGTACTGGGCTATCTGCACGAGGCAATTTATAAGCCTAGCCGGAGTGTGTCGGCTTTTGCCACCCCATTAATTAATTAACTGATTCTCTGTCAAGCACTCATCAAGGTTTCTCTTGAAGAGCATTAGTGAGGGGCTCTGCCTAATGTGGTTTGGAATGTTGTTCCAAAGCATGGGGAGTCTCTGTGACAGGAATCTATCCCTCCAGTATGTTCTATTTATTGTTGTGGCGAGGTTTAGCTCACTAGAGCGAGTGGCTTGCAGTGACTTGGATTTCTTTAGGTGGAGCATGTCCATCAATTCTGAGTTGGACAAGGATTTGTAAGTCAGGCAGAGATCACCTATGAGTAAGCGATATGCCACTGAGTACAGCTGGAGTTTTTTCAGTTGGGCTGCATAGGACATATGCTTGAAGCCAATAATCCCCTTGGTGAGGTACTTTTGTGGTCTCTCCATCTGTTGGAAGTCTTGTGAGGAACATCCCAAATTGGGCATTGTACTCTATGATGGGTCTGATGAGTGACGTGCAGAGGGGCACTATAACCTCTGTTTCTAGATGTGAACCCTTTAGTAATTAGATGGGCCACATAGAAGGATTTCCTAACTACTTTGGCAATACGATTGTCAAAGGAGAGATTACTATCTACCTGGGTCCCTAAATCTCTTATTATCTCTTCTGTATTAAGGGGGCTGCCACCTATGTAGTAATTTGTGGTTGTTTTGTTTTTCCCAAATGGGATGACTATGCATTTTTGGTATTTAGCTTGAGGCCATGACTTTGACACCAGGTGTCCGTCTCAGTAAGGCCCTTTTGGAGGAAGTCCGTGTCAGCCGGAGAGTCAATTATGGCTCCCAGTTTGCAGTCATTGGTGAACTTGGTTAGCCACAGTCCTCCTGTGTTTGCCTGTACTTCTGAGAAGTATATCCCGAACAGTAGGGGTCCCAGGACCGAACCTTGTGGGACACCACTTGTGACTGGTTTAGAGTTGGACCTGGAGCCAGCTATTCTTTCCATATGAGTTCTGTCTGTAAGCCAGTTGGCAACCCATCTCGTGACGTAGGGGTTTATATGTTCAGGCTGGTGAGTTTTTCTGTAATACCCGAGTGGGGAATGGTGTCGAAAGCCTTGGCGAGGTCAAGATAGGCTGTGTGAACAACCTTTCCCTCGTCTATGGCCTTGGTGACTGTCTCGAAGAAGTCAACCAGGTTTAGTAGGCATGATCTGCCCTTAACAAAGCTGAACTGGGTCAGATCAAGTGTTTGGAGGTTCCCAATGTCTTTGTTAATGAGTTCCATGAGGATGCGCTCCATAGCCTTGCAGACCAGGCTAGTCAGGCTTACTGGGTGATAGTTACCAGGGTCAGTTGTGGCCCCTCCTTTGTGGAGTGGAATAACCATTGCTGTGCACCATTCTATGGGCACATAGCCTGTGGAGAGGCTGAACAGTGTGTTTAAGTGGAGGGTTAGTTCGTTCTGTAGTTCATGCAGGATGCAGCCTGGGACACCATCTGGCCCCATTGATGTTGTGTTTTTGACTTTTGAAAGGGTTATTTTCACCTGTGCATCTGTGATTTTCGATATTGTTGTGGGCCCTTTTGGGGGGGTGAAGTTTGCACTGAATCTATCTGCCAGGATGTTGGCAATATCAGTAGGTTCAGTATATTTTGTGCTATTTTGCACTAGTTCAGTGCATATTTGCGAGCTGCCACTTAGATTCTTAACATAGCTAAAGAAGGCTTTGTGGTTATCTTTTGAATCCTTGGCTATTTTTCTTTCAAAGTTCGCCTTGGATGATTTTTTGAGGGACCTTAGTTTCTTACTGATACTGATCAGGGATGTCTTTCCTTCTTGAGATTTGCAGAACTAGTTTCCTCCTTCTATTGTATAGCCTGTTTATGGCAGGGGTCCAACCAGACTGGTTTCCTTCTCTTAGAGGAGTGGGTCTTGGTTTTGCTAGGGATGGCACAATCCATGCATCCCTTTAGGTGCTCATAGAGTGCATTTGTAAAGGTCTGTGCATCTTGGGCAGCGTTATCCTTTAGCGTGGGGGCTGTGAAACTTAACTGCCTCTGTCTTAAGTAAGGTGAAGTTTGCTTTAGAAAAGTTTTTTTACTGTGGTTTCCTTAGTTGGGGATGGTGGTGTGGTGTGGACATCCAGAGTGATTAGTTGATGGTTTGATCTAACCAGTGATGGGTTGACCTCCGGTGTGGAACACCTGTCACCTATGTTTGTGATGACCAGGTCCAATATGTTTTCACCTCTGGTAGGGGAGTTTACCAGCTGATCCAGGGCATTTGAGTTGATGAATTCCATGAAGCGCTGGGCCTGGGAGTTTGTACTCAAGTAGTTTTTCCAGTTAATGGTAGGGGAATTGAAATTGCCCAATATCAGGGTGTTCAGTAGGACCTTCATGTTTTCCAGCGTCTCCAGAAAGGTGGAGTGGTGGTCCTGGGTCATGGAGGTTGATCTGTAGCAGGCCACAATTTGCATTGCAGATTTGCCCGATGTTAGTTGCACATGGATGATCTCAGAGGTATCATGCTGCACCACTAACCTGGAGGTGTAGGTATCCTTGATGAATATGGATACAGCCCCTCCTTTTGTGCTGTGGTCCACATTCTGTGGCCGAAACGTGTGGTACGAGTTGTAGCTAGGTTTCAGTTACTGAAAAGATGTCGACATTCTCCATACTGAGGAGTACTTCGAGCGTGTGCATTTTGAGATTTAAACTCCTGGCGTTGAGTAGCATAACCCTCAGTTTTTTGTTAATTGTGCTGTTTACGGAGATGGGTTTGACTTTTGAGCCTTGCCTAAAAAAGACACTATGGGGGCAGCAAGAGCCTTGGCCAGTATTCGAAGGCCTAGGGGTGACAGGTGTAAGCTCTCTTGCGAAGCAACGTGGCTTGTCAAGCATGTCGTCCCAGGCTGACAGACATTGAATCCCCTTTGAATGACACCAGAAGCTTAGCCAATTTTTGAAATTGATAATTTTTTCTTTATACTGAGATATAATTCTTGGTGAGGGCAGGATGCTACTCAAAGGTCAGGGCCATACCAGCCTGGGCTACATGATCAGAGAGCTCTTCCATGTCTCTTTTCATGTTGTCCAGGGAGGTACATCTCAGGTCATTCACACCAACATGAACAATGACAGAGTCATATTTGTACTTGTTCTGGAGTGACCTGAGTGCTTGTGTTATGTGGCGGATTCTGGCTTCC
Organism: Protopterus annectens; assembly: GCF_019279795.1. Classification (NCBI taxonomy): domain Eukaryota; kingdom Metazoa; phylum Chordata; order Ceratodontiformes; family Protopteridae; genus Protopterus; species Protopterus annectens. The sequence continues at coordinate 726,330,359 of NC_056751.1, forward strand.
GACAGGCAGCTAACAGTAACCTTCTGATGGTCCAGCCTAGTGAGTGGGACGTCAGTGTGCCTGACTACAGAGTCACCTATTACTAGTGTGTTAGGTATGTTATTTCGCCTTAAGGGTTGTGATTGTGCGGCACACTGATTTTGTGTTTTATGTATTGGCTGGTTTGTGACAGGAGGTGCAGGTTGTTTGGGTGTCTGCTTTGGAGGTCTCTGATGCTTTTGCAGGTTTTTATTTAGAGCCTCCGAGTATGACTTTGTGTATTTATGTGTATTTATTTCCAGTGCTGGTTTAGTAGGTCTATGTGTGGCTGGAGGTGTGGTGCAAGTGTTAACCTTCTCCTCTTGACTGTCTGTTCCAGACTTGGGTGGAGACAACTTAGCCTCCAGTTTGGCTGTATAATTGCATTTCTCGCATATGTTAGTGTTTTGTGGTAGGGGGAGAGGGTTGTCTGTGTACATGAGGCAGTTGTAACATTTCCTCAGGATACCCAGATTCACCAGCTGGACTGCAGAGTACACCTGAAATTGCCCTTTGATCATGCCTGAATAGTAGGATGAGCTGCTTAGTCGCTTGGTTGGTGAGGGGTGAATAAAGAGCCTTGCCCTGCTGGGCAATCAGTGTCAGGGTATATTAGTGCTTGCTATTATGTCTGAGCAATTGCGGGGCTATAATATGCTTTTTGAGTGCTTAGGTTGAGAGTTAGACTAGTTTCAAGGGAAAAACTGAAGAGGAGACTTAGTGGAGCCGGGAATAATTTAAACATAGCTAACTGGCGCTGCCCAGTGCGCAAAACCGTGCAAATGTGGTTTTTATAGTAGGTAAATGAAAGAGAGAGAAATTAGCTGAAAATGGCCAATAAACTACTAACTTCTGGGCTGGAACCACTCCTCCAGGGACAGATATGTTGCTCAAAGCTCCCCTCTCTCACATGTGAATAGAGAAACTTAGTATCACAGCCCTGAATTCAGCACTAGCCTGAAAACTGGACTATATTAGCTTAGAAAGGCGGGAAACAGGGAATTTTTTTTTTCTAAAAGATAAGGCAAAAACAGTAAAAAAATACACTTAAAACAGCTTTAAACGACTACAAACGATCAGAAAAGGCTATCGCACTTTAGTGTATAGCCTACAACAGTTAAACAAATTATTTAAACAAAAAACTTTTTAAAAGCGCAGGCAGTCAAACAAGTACAATATGTGAAAAAAAGCAAGCTTTTAAATCACAATAAATGCTGGGAAATCTGAGTTTAGGCAGAAAACAGTTAAGTACTTCAAGAAAGTACAGAAAACTGATAATCACTCCAAAATCTCTCTTCTAAGTTAGAAGGCTTATATCAGTTTAAGGCTTTCTAGTGCTACCCAGTAGGTTAGTTACAAGAAAGATGGGAAACAAGTGCAGATGTGTTTTTTTAAACCAGAAAGATGAAAGAAATGGACAAACTGTCCAAATGGTCAATAAACTGCAATTTTTGGGCCAAGAACCTCTCCTCTCATGGTAGACAGGCTACCTAGTGCTTACCACTCCCACTTATAAGCTAGAAGGCTTTCCTCTAACACAGAAAAGCTTGTGGAGCTCAGAAGCTTACCAACAGTCCTGGATACAGCAACTCTGTATCTGGACTAGTCTAGTTACAGGAAAGGTGGGAAACAAGCGCAAGTGCAGCTTTTAAAGCAGAACATTGAAAGAGATGGAAAAAAAACTGCCCAAACGGCCAATAGCTACAATTTCTGGGCCAGGAATGGTGAAAGAACACCAGTAGAAAGTAAATAGCCAAAATTCCCTGTAAGGTGAGTGGAAGATATATACATACATATACATATACATATATATATATATATATATATATATATATATATATATATATATGGAGAGAGAGAGACAGAGAGAGAGAGAGACAAGGGAGATGGAGGGGGGGGGGGATCCAGGACTGCAACAGTGAATACACTCGAACATCTACATTTATGGTAAATGTACACGACTGTACTATGTTCTTTGTGTTTCACTGTTGCAGTCCTCACATTTGGGTTGATTCCCACAGCTGAAGAAAAGGGTGGAGGCAGTCAAGACGACTGGTGGCTGGCTAGGATGCCCTGCAAGACTGCAGTGGCAAAACCTGCCCTGGATTTGGAGAAGAGAGGCATGTGGTAATGCCTGGTGAAGGTATGAACAGAAGTCCCAAGTTGCAGCCTCCAGGATGTCCCTGGTGGGGACCCCACTGAGAAAAGCTGCAGAGGTGAAGGTTGCCCTGGTGGAATGTGTCCTGACCCCCTTTGGGGGTGGTTTCCCGTGCTGTTTGTAGCAGAAATGGATGCAGTGTGCTATCCATTTGGAGATAGTTTGTTTGTATATGGCCTTGCCCTCTGCCCCTGCTGTGAAGCTGACTAGCAATTGGTTAGCTTTTCTAAAAGATTTAGTCCTATCCAGATAAAATCCAAGCTGTCTGTGCACATCTATAGAGTGCAGAATCATTTCCCTCTTGTTTTGTGGGTTAGGGGAAAAGGTGGGCAAATGAACTGATTGGTTGAGAGCCACACAAGACACCACTTTAGGCATGAAGGATGGGTTAGTCCTGAGGGAAACCCTGTCAGTGTGGAAATGATAAAGGGCTCTACAGCCATGAGTGCTTGTAGCTATGATACTCTTCTAGCTGAAGTGATGGCCAGAAGCAAGGCTGTTTTCCAAGAGAGGAATTTTAACTCTGCTGACGCTGCAGGCTCAAAGGGCATTAGGGTGAGCTTTTCCAACACAAAGTTAAGGTCCCAAGCTGGGGTAGGAGCTTTTCTGGGTGGCCTTAAGTTGTTAGCCCCTCTTAGGAACTGTTTGATGAGAAGGTGTGAAAAGAGAGGTGGCTTTGTGCTGAAATGAGCAGAGATGGCAGAGGCATGAATTTTAATAGAAGAGAAGGATAGACCCCTGGTCGGATGAGAGGTAGGGAGGGGCTGTGCTGTCTCGACTCCCCTAGCCTGTATCCAGGTGCAAAACTTTTTCCACTTGTCAGCATATGATTTTCTAGTGCTGGGGCATCTGGCCTCACGTACAACATCTAGGACTTGTTTGCTTAGGCTGGCAGTTTGAGGAGAGGTCAGGGTATAAGCCAGACTGCCAGGTTGAGGGTCTGCAATTGGGGATGCATGAATGCTCCATTCTTCTGGGTCAGAAATGTTGGGATCTGAGGTAGCTGCCATGGTGGCAGGGGTGACAGGCTGTGCAGCAGTGGACACCAGCTCTGGCATGGCCAGTCTGGGGCAATTAGAATTGTTCTCGGTTTTTCCACCCTTATTTTGAGCAGTACCCTTGAAATGAGTGATAGAGGGGGAAAGGCATAGACCAAGAGGTTTACCCACTGGAAGGATAGTGCATCCACTTTCCAGGCCTTGATATGAGGTTCCCTGGTGCAGAATTTGCTGCTACACTGACCGCCTCAAAAAACTCCAGCTTTACTCCGTAGCATATCCCTTACTCCGAGGTGATCTCTGCCTAACATATAAAGCTATGTCAAACCCAGAGCTGTTGGTCATGCTACATCTAAAGAAATCCAAATTCCTCTGAGCTACATGCTCTAGGGACTTAAACCTTGTCACCACAATAAACAGGACATACTGGAGGGCTGGATTCCTGTCTCAGAGACTTCCCATACTCTGAAACAGGCTACCCATCTATGTCAAGCAAAGTTCTTCATTAGCACTCTTCAAGAAAAATCTTGATGAGTGGATGGGAAATAGGAAATACACCCCGGGGATCACTTCTGTGTCTTTGCTTGACAGTGGCACAGGAAAATAACTTTCTTGGGTGGCGTAAGACAAGGAACCTTGTTGGTTAGGCTTACGTAGGCCCTTGGGCCGATAGCTTAGTACCTACCTATGAACCTATGATTGGAGTGGGAGGCTAAGAGATCCACCTTCAGGGTGCCCCATTTCTGGGTTACAAGGATGAAGATTCTGTGGTCTAGCTGCCACTCATGTGGGTCTAGCAGGTTTCTGCTTAATTTGTCTGCCAGAGAGCCTGTCAGGAATTGTGCTAGCAAGTGTAGTTGCACGGCTGAGGCCATGTGCCAAAGGGTCATGGCGAGCCTGCAGAGAAGATAAGAGTGAGTTCCTCCCTGCTTGTTGATGTGCGACATCACTGTGGTGTTGTCTGTTATGATCACTAGAGGCCCCGAGGAGAGTAGGGGTCTGAAAGCTGTCAGGGCATGCTGAACAGCTAGCATCTCTTTTTGGTTGAAGTGCAGATGTATTTGATTTGGGCTCCAATGGCCCTGAATGCACCTACCATCCAGGTGTGCACCCCAGGCATAGTCTGATGCATCTGTGGTGAGGGTCTGTGCAGTGTGGGTTTGTGAGAAGGGAAGTCCCTTATTGGGGTTGCATGCTGCTGCCCACCAAAGGAAATCTTTCCTTAGACAAGGTTTCATAGGTATGATAGTTTCCTGGTCTTGAGAGTGTTGACACCAAAGGCTTTTTAGGTACCACTGTAGTTTCCTCATATGCAGTCTGGCATATGGAATGAGTAGAATGCAGGAGCCCATAAACCCTACAGCTTGCAGGATTTTCCTTGTGGATAACTGGGTTCTGTTGGCTAGTTGAGAGAAGTAGCCTGTCAGGTGGGCTTGTTTTTCTGGAGTAAGGAATGCCATCTGGGATGCTATGTCCAGGCTTGCACCCAGGAATACAGCTTTTTGTGTGGTACTAGTTTTGATTTCTTTTCATTGATAGTGTACCCCAAGGAGGTCAGTAGGTCCTTTACAAAGGTCAGGTGCTTTAGCAGCTTTTCCTGACTGTCTGCCTGAATCAGGCAGTCATCTAAGAATCGGTAAATTTGAATATTTCTTTGTCTGCAAAAAAGCAATGGATGGAGCCAGGCATTTTGTGAAAACTCTGGGAGCAGTGGATAAGCCAAAGGGAAGTGCAGAGAACCGAAATTCCATAGATCCTGCCCTGAAATGTAGATATTTCCTGCAAGATTCCCTGACTGGGATGTGTAGGTAGGCCTCTTTTAGGTCTAGGGTGGCTAACCAAGCATCCTTGGAAAGCATAGGAAGAAGCTGCTGGAGGGTGAGCATTTTGAATTTTAATTTTAGTATCACCAGAAAGGTGTTTAGAATGGATAGATCGAGGATTGGGCACCAGGTGCCCTCTTTTCTGGGTACCAGGAAGAGTCTGGAATAAAAACATTGGCCTATCTGGTCTGCAGGAACATGCTGTATTGCCCTCATGGAGAGGAGGGAAAGGACTTGCTTTTTGGCCTCTGCCCACTTGTTTGGAGGAAGATCTGGGATCCCTCTTGGGGTTGGCAGAGTGTGGAAATAAAATCTGTATCCCTGGGACACTATGTTGAGGACCCATCGGTCGTTGTTGATAGAGGCCCAGTAGGATGGCACAGTGGTGCTCTGGTTTCCTCCCACATGCATCTGGAGCGTTTCTCTCCAAGCCTCTGCTGAAAATTGGCTTTGTTCCAAGTCAGACTTTCCGGTTAACAAATGTTAAATAAATAAATAAATTGTTTGTATGGAAGGAGAGTTTTCCTCTTAGGGGTACAGGCAGGTAGCAGAGGTAAGGGATGGAGGTGTAAAGTCATTGTGAGTTCTTACCATAAGAGGGTGGCTTAGCACTCCCTGTTTTTGAAGAGGAGGAACTCCATTGCTTAGATCTCTGCATTACCTGGGGTTGCTGCCTGGGGGGGGGGGGTCTGTTTCCCCTGGGTCTGGGCTGAGCTGGCCTGGAGGGGACCGGAAAGGACAACTGCTTGGAGGAGCAATGCCTACTGAACCTCGGAGGCTGGACCTGTAGAAAGCCTTTAACTGTCTGCACAGATTTAGCTTTTTCTTCCATCTTTTTTAAGACTTCTTCTGCCTTGGTGCCAAACAAATTGTCTTTGTTCAATGGTGCGTCCAATAATTTTGATTTGACATGGTCTGGCAAGGTCTGTTCTTTAAGCCAAGCATGCCTTCTAAGGACAGAACCAGTGATTGCTGCCTTGCAAGATGCTTCTAGGGCATCAAAGCCACATTGAAAGGTGTACTTCGTAACGTGGCTTGCAGAATGCATAAGCTCTTGTAATTCTTTATTTTCTGCACAAGCAGGAAAGGTAGATATTTTCTGTTTTAGGAGTTCCATAGTATGTTGTTGATATTTCAGCATGTGGAACTGACAGTTTAGTGCTCTAATAGAAAAAGTAGCAGAGGTGTACACTTTTTTACACCATCTGTCTAAAGCTCGGGAATCCCTGTCTGATGGAGTGGGATTCTTAGCTGAGGTTGCTTTCATTTCTTTAGGTGCTTGAGAGATGATCTCTGGGTCAGCAGTAGGATTTTTGAAAAGGAATTTGCGAGAGTCAGGGACTCTGTAGTACCTTTCAAGTTTCCTGGGAGCAGGAGGAAGGGTGTCAGGAGTCAAACTGAATTCCATAAAAACATCAACAACAACAGCCAGGACAGGAGCAATGGCCAAAGGTCTGTGCTGGGGTAAATATAAGAATTCTGAATCTCTGTATTGACCGAGGATAGTCCTGACATTCGCATTGGAAATGCTCCCTTAAAGTATGAAGGGTTTCTCCAAATAAAAAATCCTTGGGTGAAGAGGCAGAAGGAATGGATTCCTCTGCATCAGAATCCTCATAAGCAGAGACAGGTTGCATGTCTTCATATTCAGAAGCATTTGAGATTGAGGCAAGGAAGTAGGTGCCTGAGCTTGGGTCATTTTATTTTAGGCGTAATTCATACCCTGGGCCTTAAAAACTTGGTAGTTTTAGAAAGAACTGAAAACGCAAAAGAAGTCGGTTTGTGTCGCGTATTGGTAGTGCAAAGTATTTCCTCGGAAGCCGGTGCCTGCTCAGCAGCTCCGGACCCATCCAAGGTAGAGACATCCGCAGGATCCTTAGTCAAAGAAGAGTCTCGTGGCATACTGGACTCCGAAAGGGTCTCGGTAGAGGCCTGCAAATCCGCAGAAGAGGGCATCAGGGGCTGTGAAAGCAGCTCACTGAGGACCGGAGAACTGACGACAAGCTTAACGGAAGAGTTGGCGGTGGTTTTGGACCTGTATGGTCTGTCTCTATCTTTATCCTTAACTCATTCACTCCAATGGAGCTCATGACGTTTGCACTGTAACTTCCAATGGGGGGAGCCTACGCCATTTGACAGAATCAAATTATGTCCTCACATTTTAAACAAATGTTCACATCTCTGGAACCACAGAAGTTATGAAAGAAGTATAAATAGCCCACCCTTCAGCACAAACTATTTTTATAGTGGCAGTATTCTTTAGGTTCTAGGTCTTAAACTGAATTTTATAATCCACAGTAAACACAGTAACTATTAAGTTTGTAATATTTTATAAACAACTTACAATATTCTCAGCAAACACTCAGGTTACGCACATACTGTCAGAGCATTTTATTCATCTAGCTGCGAACTTTCACAAAACTAGGGAGTTCTGTCTGTGTTACTTGGTTGTTGAGATATTTAGAAAAATGTGAAAAGTATATCTGTATAAATTAATACCATAAAAACAATAGTTAATATCTCTTTACCTGCATTAGAGAGAGGTCAAATATTAATGCAGTTGAGTTTGTCATTGTATAAGCTAAATCTTTTAAAACCTCGTACATACCATGGTTTTGGAATTATCGATGCAAATATCAACAAGCAATATTTGACACCTAGAGGCGTCAGTAGAAGTAAACTGCAGATGCACCTGGAGGCGTCACTTGGATGTAATACGTTAAGTTTTTCGGAAGATCGTTAGTCAGATGGCTTACCAAAACCATATCAGAATCGAGGACTGAGAGCGAAAATATCTAGCTACAATAAGGGCCCAATGACGTATAGTTCTGGCGTTGAAAAAAGCAAAGAAGCGACAGCGAGGGACGTCGTGATCTGGGCCTAAACAGGTGATGCAGTAAGAATGAAGTCTCGGTGTGGTATTTGCTTTCCACAGGCAAGACAACTGTTAACTTTTTCTGACATCGGTTAAAGCAAGAAAAAAGGATCCCCAACAGGGTACTTAGCTTTAGAAGACTTCATCTTCAGTTTGGAAATGAAAACTCAGGTAGCAGCCAACTGGCACTCATGTGAACTGCTTCTGCTTTGGGCTCCTTGGCAAGAAAGACTGATGTAATGGCGTCGGCTGCCTGATTTTATACCACTGACAACCTGATGTCAGTCCTGGAGCGACAGCAACTGATGCAGAAATACTAAGCCTCTGGTATTCGGGCCGACTGAAGGCTACCCCTGGCAGGATAACCCAAATGTGATGACTGCAACAGTGAAACATGAAGAACATCTGCAGTTATCTGGCATCTACCAATCCCCATGGGTGCCAGTTAACTGAGAGTTTACTGTATATTAAACACTGCAGTAAACAGTGAAACTAAAAATTCACATAACACGCTAATATTCATTAATGAAAAAATCATGTGCAATTTTAATATGAGGATTAACAGGAAATTAAATTAACGGTAAAAATAAACTTCAGAATGTGAGAGATGCTCCAAGGTCTCATATCCAACACTATCATCAGGAAACTTATTGAGACTGGATGTATCCCATATCGTCTGGTGGTTAAACAGCAGCTGTATAAATTCCACAAGCAGCAAGCAAGCTGCAAATGTAATTCAAGAGTCTATCAGGGTATAGTCCTTGTACGCAGACATTATTGTGGTTTTGAACAGTTTCAGTTTACCACAGAGGAAATGCAATTTGAACATATACTGGCTTGTTTCAGTTCATTGTGATTTAGCTAACTAGAAGCAGTTTCGCATTTTTATCACATACATTAATCTACACATTTATACTTCTGCTACTTGCATGAACAGAGTCAATTGACAATCAGCAACAAAACCCACATATAAAACTGCTTTCTTAAACATTTACACTGACTATTCTAAACACAGGTGTTGGTTATTTGTTTAACTCTTCTGCTATGTACTTTCTTGACCCAGGTCACAGGTGAATGCAATCCACTTAGTCCATTTATTTGCTGAACAAAAGAAGAGGTAAAAGCAAACTATTTCTGATGTAAAAAATCACTTTATGTCTATGTTGCTTTCAATTTGTGCATTGATGTTCCTTCACTGCTTATAGGCTGCCTCACGAAATCATTAAAATGGTTTATCTAAGTGAGCACATTTCTACCAGAGTATTTCTTTATCAGACCATCCCAAATAGTACAGCATTTCCTGTAGACTACTCTTCTCAAGGGCTTAATTTCTGGAAATTTTTCAAAATGACATACTGGCAGTAGTATTTTGCTTGTTCGATACATTTCTCCCCACCTGCACCACAAAAGTGCATGTTACAGTTTGTTCCTTCTATGTACAGCTTTTAAAACCTGTATTTTCCAGGGGTGTTTTTTCCCACATTACTGTAACAGTTCACTTTATACATATGACATCCTGCACAGCTGGCTTGGCCTAATACAGAAACACTGCACTTTACCTGGCCTTGCGTTTCCGGACTCTTCTTTCATGCTCGGCCTCTTCATAATAGTATTCATTGTGGCTGTTGTCTCGCCTTCGGGCAGCGGCTGCAATCATAGCACGAGATTGGGCTGTGGTGTTGTTAGCAGAGTTTTCTGAAGTACATGGAAAATATAAACAGTGTGACTTCGAGAAAGTTAAATAAGACAATTAAGGCGATACAGCAGGCAAGCAGTGGTAAGAAATTTGGGCAGAAACCAAGAACTGATTACAAGCCCAGATCAACTGTCTCTACATGTACCTCTACATCAGTACATACAAAGTTCTTCAACCATCTTGCAACATATCTTAATTCCACCCTCCCATGGTAAACACATAGAGAATTATTATAAAGCCAACCTGTGTGAATGCAAAAAATAAACTGATAAACAAGGAACATTTGTTCTGTTACTTACACCTCAGAAACCTTGACTCATATCACTCACTGAGCCATGCCCAACACCCAGTCCCGACTCAGCATCCCTAGACCCCACTATTCCACTTTACATCTCTCCAGAACTTACAAACATTAATACATTTTCCCAGCACAAAAATTCAGTTACCCACTACCTTCTCTGCAAGTAAATGCTTTTAATGTTTTCTCTGCATCCATCTCATCTAGACAATCTACATTGCATTTCAGGCCATGAGTCTTTTAACTGAGTATGAGCTTTCAATAAACTATCTATCTACTGTAACAGCCAGTGCTTCTGAGTGCTACCAGAGAACACAAGCAGTTTCAAATCTTCAGCTTTGAACACACCTTAATGTCCTCCCCATCACAGCAGGAGAACATGTCTAGTTGTTACAACCTCCCCAAACATTTCTCACCTTCTGAAAGGGAATTTGGTAGGTGTGAACAGTAGCACAGTCTTACCCTCTCCGAGTGAGTAGACTTTGAATCCGGACATTTTCTTTGAATGAAGCACTTTTGGTATGTTAAGGAGTGCTGGGTTGTACACTGTGAAATCCTGGTAGTATTTTTCCAAAATCCACACTGCAGCTTGTTGAATACTGAAATGAAAGGAGGAGAAAGCTTTCAGATAATGACTACTCACAAAAGAACTGCTCATCTGACTGTAACAAGACTCGAGAAATGTATGTTACATCACAATTTGACACAGCAACAAAAATCTAAGTATTTCAGGCCATTAAGTGCATTCTGCAGTCTTACTCTACTTTAAATTAAGCAATGTGCACTATTCAGTTATATATATCTTTAACTCATAAAAATGATAGGGTTTCTTTATTATATAATGACATACAAAGTGGTACAATTTATTTTGATACTGTAAGGGTGACCTAAGGAAGTTGGACAGACATGTATAAAAATGATGCAATGGTTACAAATTCCATATCACGTTTTGAAATACATAAGTAGAAAATACTAAATAGCTGCTCAATTAGTCTATCTGTGGGAAAGGCAAAAGAAAAAAAAGTGAATTACTGTACTTTTAAGTGGGCATCTGAGAGACACCTCATAAAGAATGCTGTACAACCACAGTCAGGGCTCCAACTTAAGGAGTCTTCTATCTTGTTTTAGTTTATCCCTCTGTCTGCAGTCCCTAGCCTATTAATTTTGTATCCACATAAACAAAACACAAACACCGCCTTTCAGAATTAAATCTAAATATCAAGTACATGCCATTACACCCTTGTTTAATTGTTCCACTTCATTCTGTTAATATTCTTTGACATACGGTTAACATTAATCTCTTTGTGAGAATGCTTTAATGTGATTTTAGCTTATTTCCATAACATTTACATACCTTATGTTATGACAGAACAGTTGTACACTTTTTTTCTCAAATATTTGTTTTATTAAATTTTTCCATAATATGAAATCAAAAAGTGATATACAGTACAATAGAAGTTGTTGATGTTACAATTTGCATAGCATGAGCAAGTTATTAAACTAGGTTTACACCCCGTAATAAAATGTTTTCAATTTGGCTAAAGTTAATAACATAGGAAAACCATGAAGTTATGACTGTGTTATGGTACAGTCAGGAGGTATGAATATAGAAAGGCAATTAATCTATACATTTTGGTAATACAATAAGAGTGTATCTTGATGCACAACACCAACATGATACACGAAAAAGTTAAACTACTAAACATATATACATATTTACAAAAATATCAGCTTAGTTGACGCTGTTACTACTCTTAACTAAAGAGAATGTTTAATAACTTTATGTATTTTCGCATACTTGGCCATTCATGATAAAATATCAATTAAAGTTTTACAGTATTTCTGATAATATGTTTGGTTCTTTTGACTTTTGGTATACAGCTTCTTAGCTAATACATGTTTTTAGATATGTTCTTATATTCTGTCAAAATAAGTTTGGATCTGTCCATCCAGTTTTTAGCTATGTAAAATTTTAATAATGCACATATTGTTATAGTGATGTGTTTAGTGAGGCTATTATTATTGTTCTTGAAAATATGTCGTATCGCTGTTTCCCATGATAACATAGATTTTGAGTAGCCTGCTTTTTCTTAGAGGAATCTCAGTGAGCACCACAGTTTATAAACTTTTTTGCAGCTCCTGAAGATACATAGAACATCAGCTTCTTTATTAGGACAAAAAGGACAATAAGATGACTTAGATGGATTAAATTTGTTAAGATGGACAGGTGTATGGTATAGATTAAATTCGTTAAGATGGCCAGGTGTACAATATGGATTAAATTTGTTAAGATGGACAGGTGTATGGTATGGATTAAATTTGTTAAGATGGACATGTGCATGGTATGGATTAAATTCAAGATGGACAGGTGTATGGTATGGATTCAATTTGTTAAGATGGACAGGTGTATGGTATGGATTACATTTGTTAAGATGGACAGGTGTATGGTATGGATTAAATTTGTTAAGATGGACAGGTGTACGGTATGGATTAAATTTAAGATGGACAGGTGGATGGTATGGATTAAATTTAAGATGGACAGGTGGATGGTATGGATTAAATTAGTTAAGACGGATAGGTGGATGGTATGGATTAAATTTGTTAAAATGGACACGTGTACGGTATTGATTACATTTGTTAAGATGGACAGGTGTCCGGTATGGATTAAATTTGTTAAGATGGGCAGGTGTATGGTATGGATTAAATTTGTTAAGATGGACAGGTGTATGGTATGGATTAAATTTGTTAAGATGGTGTATGGTATAATGGACAGGTGTATGGTATGCATTATTGAAGACCATGATCTGAGTGTATATTAGTTTCTTAAATGGCATCAGTTTTATGGTGTTTCCAATGGCTAATTCTTCCTGATTTTCTGTCAAGTTACTGCATTTTTCTTCCCAATATTTTGAAAATATGATTGTATTTTGATATTTAATTTTAGTTATTAATTTATATGTGTTTGAGAGCATTTTCTTTTTGTAGCAACTTTTGAATTTGCTGTGCTGTCTTGATATTTTGCTCATTTACAATAATATCCTTAGTTATTGTGTTGATAAGTATAAGATTTGTTTTATTATCACATTACATTTATTACTTGCTTTAAGTATGTTCTTGATGTTTTCCATTGATATGTTTTGTAAGTGGTAGAAGTCCCATATTGTACGAATTTTTATTAATGGATGTTTATCCAAGTTTAACATATAGTTTGCTATTTTTATATCAGGATTGTTGTGTATTGGTTCTAAAAGAATAATTTTATCTTTCAGTTTTAATGATATTAGTAGTTTCTTGAAAATCTCACACGTATTGATTAGAACTGGGTGAATATTTAATGTCTTAAATGTTTCTTGATTTAGGAAGGGAATCGCTTTTCGGTTAATTTTAGATGGAATAATATTTTGGTGAAATAATTTAATCCATAATGGGTACCATTCATTACCCAATGGATCGTAGTTAGCTATTTAAATAATGCGGCTAGCATTAATAATTTCATGGTACAGTTGGAAGTCTGGAAGACTTGGACCTCCTTTTCCTTTTGGGAGTATTAGTTTGTTGTAACTAATTCTTGTACTCTTCGGGTACCATATGAATTTTGCTGGTCGAACTTTAATTTTATTAAAGAAGGTAGTTGGAATTTTCATGAAAATGGCATTCATTTGCTATACAATTTTAGGGAGTATGTTCATTTTGACAACTGAGGCCTTCAATAAAGTAGAAAGTTTAAGCTTTTCTCATTTGCTAATGTTGCAGACTATAGTGGTCCAAGTTTTAAATACGTTATTAATCATATCTGATTGTGTATGACTAAAAATTATACCTAAATATTTCAAAGTATATTCCACTTTTATATTAGTCTCTGGAAAATAAAATTCCTTATGACCTAGGGGATTTATTGGATAGATAATTGACTTATTAGGATTAATCGCATAGTTTGATACTTGGTAAAATCTTAGTTTCCATAGACAATTTCTACCAAGATCAGTATTAGGGTATTGAAAGTAAATATTTTGGTCATCTGCAAAGGCTGTGTATTTTACTTGGGTTTTTGATACTGAAACAAGATGATGGTATGTTCTCTGACTAACTAGTAGAAGTAGTGCTTCTCTATAGAAATTGAACAGGTTTGGGGAGAGTGGGCATTCCTGTCTGGTGCCATTAACAATTTTTGTCAGGTTAGATGTTTTCTTATTAATATAAAGTGTTGTAGTTGCCTTATTATACAGTGCTTTGATTATTGTTATGCATTCTTGTGGGAATCCAAATTGACAAAGTATAAAAAGGAGGAATTTTTGATTGACTCTGTCAAAGGCTTTTGTTGCATCCACTGATAAAGCATATTTAGGGGATTTGTCCTTAGTGCATAGGTGGGTTAAGTGCATGAATGGTTAGCGTATTATGACTCATAAAGCCTAGTTGCTCAGGTGAAATTATAGATGAAGCGACTTTCTGTATTCTATATGCTACAATTGTTGAAAGTATGTTCAAATCTATATTTATCAGAACAATGGGTCTGTAGTTGTTTGGTTTTGGGATAAATATAGTCTTGGAATTATTAATATAAAGGTCTGATATCCCAAATTCTATTATATGGTTGAATTTTTAAAAGTATTGGTGCTAATTGTTGTTGGAAGTGTTTGTAGAACTCTGCTATATACCCATGAGGACCTGGAGCTTTCCCTAGTCTTAGCTTTTCAATAGCCTTTTTACCTCCTCTACTGTTAATGGGAGCACAGTTGTACACTTACAGTTAAAACTCAACATGTTATGAGGTCAAAAATCTGCATTTTAATGGCAGCTTCCTCCACCCAAACTATATAAAAGCTGGCATGCAGACTTGTATACCATCTTCCAGTGAAACGTCATGTTTAAAATCAATGTTGCACAAAGAGTGGAAGAAAGACATTTCAAAAAAAAAAAAAAACAGTAAAGCAAAGACTTGTACAATGACAGCAAAGTCATGCAAGTACAATCACTGTAAACATTAGATGTTTTGGTTTCTAGGATTAATTACCTCTGCAATATAATTCTTTATCTGTGGAAATTATTCACAGACAGGCATACACCCATCTAGCATGACTTGACCAGAGCTGTACTCCTCCCCTGGTCCAGACTGATAGGCCAATGTCCAGCTAAAATAAAGAGTATGGTTCTCAAATTGTAAACCCCTTGATGGCCTCATGTTTTTGCTCCTCTATTTATTTATGTATGTATTTGTTGACTGGGAAAGTCTGATTGGGCAGAACCCATTCTGAGTGGAAGACCGGAGAGAAAAGCTCCATCACAGTACATTTATATTAACAGGTGAATTTCAGACAGTTCTCAGAAAAACAACAGTTACATTTTTCATGAAAAAGAGACAGTTACAAGACAGGTGAAGAATTTACATCAACAATTATAAGTCTACATTTCTTGCAGCTGTAAAATCTTGCAAGAATGAAATGGATTGATATTGCAGAATGGAAAACATTGTAAAGAAGTTTAGTGTTCTTACTTTTCACTAAAGAAAGGTTTGCAAGGAGTTCAATATATGTTATGAAGTAAGTTATAGAATTAAATAGGAAGGGAGATATTAGTATTGTACAGGTTTGTAAAGAGTTCAAGAGATCTAATGAAGTTAGTTATAAAATTATGTAGGAGTAGATGGAAGATGTTAGTATTGTACAGGAGGACAGTAGTAATAGCATATGAGTAAGAGGGCAGTGTCTAGGAGTAGTTCTGTTTAAGCTGCCTGTTCCAGACTAGTGTAACTTGAAGGTTTATAACTTAGGTGTACAGGGGATGCATGACAGGTAGACCAGTGGACGGGGCAGTTAGAAAAAGACAAAGATGAGAAGTGTTGTTTAACGTGGGGGGTGAAAAGTGATGTATTGATTCAAGCGCAGGCTGGAAAGCTTTTGTGGGTATAATGATTCAAGTAGAGGAGGGCAAAAAGTTAATGATAAGCAATATTGCATTCTCACTAGAGGTCTCAAACTTGTGATGAACAGAGATGTTAGGAATGATGGACCTTGAAGCCAGGGGTCCAAAAGTCAGCATATTCAAACAATAACCATTTGATTTTTTTTTTTTTTGGGGGGGGGGGGGTCTGTGACTTGATTTCTTCCTCTAAGCCACCTAGGGCAGTGTTGAGGTGGCAACTGCTTCAAGGTAGGGGGTTGGGAGCTTATACCAGCTTATTCTACTAGTTTTACACACACACACTAAACTGTACAACTGTGATCAAGTGACAGTAAATCTGTTGTGAAATGTAGTCTAAATCCTCTCACCAAATTGCCACCTTTTGCCTAAGTACACCTTGGATGTTTGACTGTGATCTAGGATCAGCTTTAAGCAAAATGGCACTCTAGGTGAAGCGTTCCATGCTCCCACCCCTGCTGCCCACTGCTCCCCTTATTCACATTTCACAGTGCCTCTCCCTCCCCAGTTCATCCCATCTTGGTCTCCCCACACCATACAGATTATAGCTTTTTCCACTTTTTGTTCCCACATTTTGACATACTCATCACATTTTTTTTTACATCTTTTCAACTCACTGTAACAGGCCAAGACTAAACTGCAGTAATTGTGGAAGAAATAACAGGTTTTTAGATGCTTTTTAGAAGCTTTTTTCATAATATTTTTAATCAGTGATGGCATGAACAAGAATCGTAATTAAGGAAGGAAATCCACTCTTATTCTTTCTCTGCATACTTTAAACACACCCCAACTGGCCAAGAGTGAACTATAATAACAGAGGAATAAACAGATAAATTAAGCTGGGGGTCTGGAGACACAAGGCCTCCAAAAGCCATATGTCTTCTAGCTGTGCTGATATGCTTGTTTAGAGTTTTAACAAGAATTAACAAAAAAAAATTCAGTCTTACTTTTCAGCATCCACTTCTGCATTCTTTCAATAATGACTACAATTGTGGAATATTTAACTGAATTAAGCCAAGCGTCTGGGGTTTGCTAGGTCCCCAGAAGACATGGGATTACTGATGCTCTGGGATGCACTTTATTGCTTTTTTTCCAGCTTTAAATTCAGTGGTGGTCTAAGTAAAAAGCACGAGAAACCAAAGAAATTTGGTATTATTTGTTTCTTTCAAGAAAGAAATAAGCTGTATCTGACAAAATAGCAGTTCATACAAACTGCAAAAAAAGGTAAACACTTGTGTTGCATGTAGATATTGTATCTAGGAATAGTGCTGCCTCCCTACTCCCCCTCCCCACAAAAAACATGATAGTCAGAGTCTGTTTCTTTTTCTGGTGTTAGATTGGACAAAAGGGGCATCCATAACTGTGGGCAGTACACCGGCATCAAACTCCTATCACACTGCATGAAAGTTCTGGAGTAATTGATAAACGGATACGTAGAACAGTTGAATGTAAGATGGGAGATGAGTAGTTCAGATTCAGATCAGATGTAGCACAACTGAACCGATGTTTGCAGTGAGACAGATACTTGAAAAGAAGCTACAGATGAGGAGAGAGTCTAACTAGCCATTCCTAGACTTGGAGGAATCACATGACAAGGTCCCAAGAAAGCTGATCTAGGCAGTACTACGGTGGTCTGACGTCCCAGAAACATTGGTAGAATTAGTGCAGGCTACATACAAGGACCCAATGGCTCAAGTACGAACAGTGTTTGTCCTCACAGAGGGGTTCTCAGTGGGAGAAGGTGTGCACCAGGGTTCAGCTCTGAGCCCAATGCTGTTCATAATGGTGATGGACTACATTAGCAAACAGGTCAGAGGGGACAGATCAACAAAGTTGCTGTATGCAGATGATGTGGCATTACAGGCAGACTCTGATCTAGAACTTCAGCAAAGGATAGGAGAATGGAATGCAAAACTGAAGCCACATGGGATGAAACTAAGCACAGATAAGACAGTGGTAATGGCAGCAAATTGTGGAAATCAGAAGAAGCTGAGAATACAGATAGAAGCAAAGACAGTGGAACAGGTAAACAGCTTCAAGTATCTAGGAGGAGTGGCCAAGGAGAAGGGAAGTCTGAATGAAGAGGTCGTAGATAGAATTAGAGGGGCTGCAGCCAACTGGCATAGTGTGTCAGGTGTAGTCTGACAGAAGAATGCCAAAGAAGCTGAAAAGTAAGGTGTACAAGACAGTGGTGCGACCAGTACTACTGTATGATACAGAAACTTGGGCAGTAAAGGCAGAACAGTTGAAGAAGCTAGAGGTCATTGAAATGAAATGCCTGAGAGTGGGGTGGTAGGATGCACACTGTGGGACAGACGAAGAAATGAGGACATAAGGCAGAAGCCAAAGTAGCTCCAATTGCAGAAAAGATTAAAGAGAAATGATTACAGCGGTTTGGACATGTGCAGAAAAGCAGAAGACAATCTGGTGAGGAAGATTTGGGACAGAAAGGAAGAAGGTAAGAGGAAACGAGGACGTCCAGCAAAGAGGTGGATGGATTGTGCGAAAGAAGATCTGCGACAGTCAGGCATGAGTGCTTGAAGAAAGCAGGAGTGTGGCACTGAATAGAGAGAGTTGGCAACAGTTAACACAATACCCTGACCCCATGTAGAAAAAATGGGAAAAGGGGGCTGCTGATGATGATGAAAGTCCAGGCACAAACAGCCAAACAGCCACAGTCGTGTAATTCAAGTGGCTGCTCTCAGACATATACATCATGTATCCCTCACCCGCTACCCAAAAATATGAGCTACGTTCTGTATACTAGTCTAATGCCAGACTGGGATGAAACTGAAAGAACAGAACACAGTTACATATTTCAACTTGCTGCTGTCTCACATATACAAACAGCATACCTTTTTATGCCCACCCCCCCCCCCAAATACAGATAACCTGTATACATATGACAGCTGACTGTGAAAAAAATTAAAACAAATAATGGTCACACTAATGTACCCTGTCTTGTTGCTCCGAAGCAGTACACTGCCCTAAAAAGCTATACTGATCCTCTATGCAACGCTCTAAGGTCTGTGAGGAAAGGTGAAGAAATGAGGACTACATCATTACCACCACCCACCAGCTACATCTACCTTTGGTGCAAATCTCTGACCATGGTCAGTTTTAGACTGAGGTTCAGGGCAGAGGCCACTACTAACCCTGTGTCAAAATTAACTTAACAGACTGAGGCATAAGGGTCACCAGACCCAAGAAGATCTGAGGGTCCGGCTGTTTTGTAATGCATCTTACATGCCTTATTTATGAAAGATAATGACCTGCTAATTGCTCTTCCTTTTTTTGTTCAGCTGTTTAGAGAGTCATGTATGTGACCAGCAATATTGTGTTTCCTGAGATTTAACCACACACACAAACGCAACCAGGTTTATTGCAAGATACACAAACACACGCACAGTATGCTTATCTGCAGGCAAAATGGAGGAATGCCAATCCTCCTACATCATGTCTTTGGGTGATGGAGAAAACCACTGCACAAGGATTAACCCACGTGGAGAACACGTAGACCCCACACAGAAGAAACCACATCCAAGAACTCAATTAGAGCAAAGAACTAGGAGATATCAAAGCTACTCAATGCATGAGTGATCAGTTACTTCCAAACAGTTACCCTGTTTCTGCTAGACCACCTAAGTTGGCCATCGAATACTGATGCTTATAATGCAAATTGGAAGATAATGAATCCCTCTGGGCCACAGTAGTGTCTCTGCATGTTGCCTAGAATGTTACAAAACAGCAGTCTAGCTGTGTCCTGCTGCTGTAACATTCTGAACCTTCTCAAAGTCAAAACAGAAAGGGTAGTGCAAAAAACTGCACGGTAGTTAACCAAATTAAAGTGGACTGCTTCTCATCTTTAATTTAATATAATGCACTAATAGTAGTACAGTAACAGCAACACGTTTTATTTATTCAGTGCTGACAAAAGGAAGAAAATCACTAACTGTAATCTCTTTGGCAGTCCAGTATAAGCATCCACCATCTCACAAGATTGCTAAAAATAATCTCCACTGAGGAAGAAATGCACCTCCCAACAATTCCACATTCCACTCCATTCCAACCCCCCATGCTTACTCAGATAAAGTCTTGTCGGTGATAGTTGCAGCCAAATAGCATGCAGTTCGATGCTTTTATGCTGCCTAATCCAGAAGCAGGACTGCTACATTCTCCACTGGGTAGCGTTATTTTTATGATTATCACTCGGTTTCTGTCTTCCTTTTTAATTAAAGGATAGCATATTTATCTACATTCTGCTAAATAACACACTCTGCAATAAATATACATACAGAGCTAATCATCACACAGCATTTTTAAAATAACTGTCCAAAGTGCTCTGTATCAAAGCAGAATTGCTTCACACCTGATTTACCAGCACTATCCCATGCAGAGACAACTCGCAGCCCAGGAGGAAAATCTGACTGCATAAAATAAATACATGTTTTATATTAAAACTGTTGGACATGGCATAGCGTTTCTTGGAAAAAATACTAAATGCAATTTTGCTGAAAAAATAAAGAGTGAAAAATAAAGAAATAAATGAAAAACATACTCAGAATTTCCCTCCGCTGGAATAGGCTTCCAATCCATGTGAAGAAGAGATCTTCCATAACACTAGTCAAGCATAACCTGGATCAGTGGATGGGAAATCAGAATTCACTCCAGGTCTAACATCTTATGTCTCTGATGGACAGAGGCATTCTGTACATCACAGCATGGTTTACATAAACCCCTTAAAATAACCCGTTAAGCTCAGATTAACAGTAACCATAACATCCTTCAGCTAACCTTAACCCTAACCCTAGTCCTACCTTACATACATACTCACACAAGGTATACTGCATTTTGCTAATTCCCCTGATAAAACAGCATTCCAGCACATTGGAAATTTGCAGTAAATGTTCCAGACTCATTTCCAAAGTCTGATACTCAAGAGGTTCCTATTAATTTTTCAAATCTTTCAAAGTTCGAATGTCATATGGTCGACACCATATGATCGAACTTTAAAAAGTTTGAAGGTTAAAAGCAATGGCTCCGTATGGCGCAGAATGGGAAAATTTCCCTTTTCTGCACTGAAGTGCGATCTTGGAGTTGGTATATCTAAGTAGGGGGTGAGGGGTGCAGGGGCCCCCTGCTTAGGGCATTAAGGTAATTTTTTTTTTTATTTTTTTATTATATTTTTGAAGTTTCAAACCTTGAATATATAACAGAGACCCGAGTTCAACACAATGGCAGGGACACTGGAGCACATAACTACTTATGTCTTTGGACATTATTGATATGGAAATTTTGAAAGGACTCGTTTGACTGGGCACATTTTGTTTTATCAGCTTTCAGCTTACTGACTCCTGAGAGCTATAAAAACAGTACAGCTGTTTTTGAACTTACCATAACAGTTGATGTCCTGCTAATGTCTCACTGACATTCAACTGAGAAATGGAAGAGACAGTACCGATCTACAAAGAAAGAAAGAAAAGAACTAGGGAAGAATGGACAGATGAGGGGATACAAAATGAGTAGGTGGAAAGAGCACTATGACAAATGAAAGAGGAAATAGGGCGGGGGCCAGACTGGATCCTCCAAAGATCCTAAATAGGACTGCTGGAGTTTTGGCAGCCCTGGGAAGGGCTATTCTAACAGAACCAGAGGTGCAGCCATGCATTCTAGAATTGTATATCAGGTTTCAGAATGCTGCTCTCCACCACACTTGTCCCACACATCATGTGTACAACCTGAAACTATATGATGACAGCCAGAGAAACCACTCTACACCAATCATCCTAAACTACTATTTAAACAAACACAAGTGAAGAAAGAAAAGGATCGGTTTCAGACTCAAGCACAAGACTTTTGAGGTGGGTATTTTAAGACGGAGAGAGCCTGGGTCAAGTCCTTTACACAAAGGAGGCTGGGGACCTAGGAGACCCCAAAAACTCTGGGCATTCAGATGGCCTGTGGTACATTTTGTGGCTTACAAATGAAATGCAGTTTGTTAATTTCACTTTTTTATTGTTAACCAGAGGATTTATGCATATAATGAAGAAACCATTGCGTGTCATGTCCACTTGTCCATCTTTAAGTATTCCTTTAAGAAGAATAACCAAGGTTAAATACACATTTTTTAACATTTATAAAATTGCAGGTGTCAAAGTTTATTGTTCAATGGCCACTTTAGGGAAGGACATAAAGGAAAGAACTGAAGATCAGAGCATTCAGCCGTCAATCAGGAAGACAATAATCACAGTTAAGCTGCCTGCATTTCTCATCAGATCTCAGTGCTTAAGAGCTCACTCACTTTTAAAGCACACAGTTGTAAAATTCTTGCATTTCTCACCAGTGTTGTTAAATTCATTTCTACAGCTTTTATCTGCATTTCTAACAGAATGTACAGCTGAAGGAACCTCTAATAAACTTTAGCACCTGGGACTGTTCTAGGTCTCCCTGACATGCACACGCAGGTACACACACACACACACACACACACACACACACACACACACACACACACACACACACACACACACACACACACAAACATATTTTGTGTACATATACACATATACATAGGTTCATAGGTGTGTACTGGGCTAATGGCCCTGGAGCCTTTACAAGCCTAGCCCATAGGACTACCCTGACACCGTGCCACCCAACCTTACTTCCTAGTGCCTCTGTCGAGTAGAGCCACTGGAGTGATCCCCGGTGTGAATTTTCTATTTCCCATCCACTCATCAAGATTTCTCTTAAAGAGGGCTAGTGAGGTGCTCTGCTTGACATGTATTGAAAGTCTATTCCACAGCATGGGCAGTCTCTGGGTTATGAACCTGTCCCTCCAGCATGTTGTGTTGATTGTGGTAATGAGGTTGAGGTCTCTGAAGCGTGTGATGCGGAGGGATTGGGATTTCTTTAGATGTAGCATTTCTAACAGAGCTGGGTCAGACATGGCTTTGTAAGTCAAGCAAAGATCTCCTCAAAGTAGGCGATATGGGACAGAGAACAGCTGGAGTTTTTTGAGTCTGTCCATATAGGACAAATGTTTAAGGCCTAGGATCCTATTTGTGAGGTACTTTTGTGGCCTCTCCAGTTGTTGGAGGTATCTAGTGAGGTACATGCCAAATGGGGCATTGTACTCGATGATCGGCCTAACGAGGGAAGAGTATAGGGAGACAATGACCTCCTTCTTCCTGCATGCAAAACCCTAAGTAATGAGATGTGCCATATAGAAGGACTTTCTGACCACAGTGGCAATGTGGTGGTCAAAAGAGAGGTTGCTGTCAACCTGTGTTCCTAGATCTCTTATAACGCCTTCTGTGTTCAGTGGACTACCACTGATGTGGTAATTCAAGGGAACCGGCCATTCTGTAGGATGTCAAATTCACTTGGGGAGTTAATAATGGCTCCCAACTTGCAATCATCTACAAACTTCATCAGCCAGAGTCCCTTCATGTTGGCCTGGACTTCAGAGAATTAGATACCAAACAAGAGAAGACCCAGGACCGAACCCTGTAGGACTCCACTCGTGACTGGTCGACAGTCTGACTTGGAGTTAGCTACCTTCACACTGTGGGTTCTATCTGTGAGCCAGTTTGCAACACACCTAGTGATATAAGGGTTGATGCCTAGCTTAGTGAGTTTTTCTATGATTCCTGAGTGGGGAATGGTATCAAAGGCCTTGGCCAGATCAAGGTAGGCTGTATGAACCACCTTGTCTTCATCCACAGCTTATGTGACTGACTCAAAGAATTCGACCAAGTTGAGCAGGCATGATCTACCCTTCACAAAACCAAACTGTGTGGGATCCAGAGTTTGGAGATTCCCTATATAATTGTTTATTAGGTCCATGATGATGCATTCCATAGCTTTAGATATCAGACTCATCAGGCTAATGGGGCGATAGTTCCCGATGACTGTAGCAGTGCACCATTTGGTAGGGACAAAGCCTGAGTTGAGGCTGTAATTGAACAGGGCACACAAGTGAGGTGCCAGTTCACTCTGTAGTTCATGTAGAACACAGCCAGGGATATTGTCAGGTCTCAGAGAAGCTGTGTTCTTGGCCTTGGACAGTGCTGTTATAACCTGTGCAGCAGTAATACTGGGTGTCTGGCAATCTACTGGTATTGTGATTGGTCCTTTGGGGGGGGGGGTAAAGTTGGCACTGAATCTGTCGGCCAGTATATTGACAATATCTGTTGGCTCGGTATAGGAGGTAGCATTGGGCAGTAGCTCAGAGCAAATCTAGGTATTGCCGTGGAGATTCTTTACATAACTACAGAAGGCCTTATGGTTGCCTTTACTATCTGCTGCAATTCTGTTTTCATAGCTAGCTTTAGAGGATTTGATGAGGGATCTCAACCTTTTGTTGAGGCTGATAACGGAGTTTTTCCAGTCTTGGGACTTCATCTTATTCCACATCAGTTTCCTCCTTCTCTTGTAGAGTTTGTTTATGACAGGGGACCACCAGATTGGCTTCTTTTTTTTTTTTTTTTTTTTTTTTTTTGAGGAGAGCATCTTGGTTCTATTGGGTATAGCGAGATCCAGGCATTTGTGTATGTGTTCGTACAATGCATTGGTGTATGATTCAGCAGTCATGCAACTATTCTCCACTTGCATGGGTGCTGTGAAGTTAGCCACCTCTGTTTTTAGGAGCCCAAAGTTAGCTATGGAGAAGTTTTTCATGGTGGTTACCTTTGTGGGGGGTGGAGGTAGGAGGGATATGGATTTTCAAGGTGATTAGTTTGTGGTTGGATATAACCAGGGAGGAATCGACTATGGTGTAGAGCAACGGTCGGTACATGTTAGTAATGACCAGGTCAAGGATGTTGCTACCTCTAGTGTGGGTGAGAATTAACTGGTCCAGAGCATTAGAATTAATGAATTCCAGAAAGTGTTGGGCAAGTGTATTGGTACATGAGTGTGAGTCTTGGGACGTGTTTGGGGACCTATAGTAGGCTATGACCTGAATCACTGTCTTACCCAATATTAGCTGCACCTGAAGTATCTCAGATGCTTTATGTTGGGCTACCAGTCTAGAGGTGTGCACATCCTTTATGAATATGGAAACACTACAGCCTTTGGAGCTTCGGTCCAAGTTCTGGGGCCAAAAGGTGTGGAATGAGTTATAGCCTGGTAGTGCAGGGGTGCTTTTTGTTGCATTGAACCAGGTCTCTGTTACAGCACAAATGTCGATGTTCTCCATTTTAAGGAGTGCTTCGAGCGAGTGTATTTTGAGATTTAGACTTTAGTGTTGATCAGCATGACCCTCAGTCTGCATTTATTTGTAGCTCTTATGGTGGTAATTTGGTCTTTGGAACACTGCCTAAAAAAGGCACTATAGGGGTGGCAAGAGCCTTAGCTGGTATCTGGAAGCCCAGGGGTAACAGAATCAGGCCATCTCTGGCAAAGCATTGAGGTCTGTCAATTACATCACCCCAGGCAGACAGATAATGGAGCCCCTTAAAATGACACCAGAAAAGTACAGTTTTGTACCTACCATAAATGTAGATGTTCGAGGATCCACATTGCTGCAGTCCTAACTATTGGGTAGTCCGCTGTCCAGTCGGCCCGAATACCAAAGTAGGCTGACGCCGGCCACGGCGCATTAGACTGACGTCAGTACGTCAGGGTACTAATGCGCATGACCGACGTCATATCCTCAGTCTTTTCTTGCCCCAGATGTCAGAAGACCCTAAAAAGACAAGGCCAAAACCAAAACACCAAACATACCTGCACCAAAAATATATACAATATATACAAAGGTACCAGAATATAACCTCACCAACACAACCACCCCTAAACACAGAGGGAAGGAGGGAGGGTAATTGGACTGCAGCAATGTGGATCCTCGAACATCTACATTTATGGTAGGTACAAAACTGTACTATGTTCTTCATTCCACATTGCTGCAGTCCTAACTATTGGGTAGAATCCCAAAGCAGAGGTAAGGGAGGCTGGCAAATCATAAGGAAGCAGGAGCTGATAACATGCCTTGCAAAATAGCTGTGGCAAAACCAGCCCTAGACTTAGAGTAGAGAGGAAGGTGGTAATGCTTAGAGAAAGTATGCACTGAACTCCAAGTAGCTGCCTCCAAAATATCCTTAGTTGCCACCCCCCTTAGAAATGCTGTTGAAGTGGCAGTAGCCCTAGTGGAATGAGGCCTAATCCCAGCTGGAATCTCTTTGCCATGATGGGAATAACAAAATGCAATGCAAAACCCAATCCACCTAGAAATAGTTTGTTTTGACACAGGCTTGCCCTGCGAACTCAAAGCAAAGAAACAAACAACTGCTGAGACTGCCTAAAATCCTTAGTCCTGCTTAAATAATAACGCAATTGCCTGTGTACATCTAAAGTGTGCAAAATCTTTTCCCTTTATTTTGGGGATCTGCATAAAAAGTAGGCAAATGAATAGTTTGGTTTAAAGCCACACTAGAAACCACCTTAGGCATAAAGGAAGGATTAGTACGTAATGATACCCTATCCTTATGAAAAATCAAAAAAGGCTCAACCGCCATAAGGGCCTGCAACTCAGAAACCCTTCTAGCAGAAGTAATGGCCAACAAAAAAGCAGTCTTCCATGACAAGTATTTCAGTTCAGCAGTAGCCGCAGGCTCAAAAGGTTGTAGAGTAAGTTTCTCCAACACAAAATTGAGGTCCCAAGCAGGAGTAGGAGCTCTACGTGGGGGTCTTATATGCTTTGCCCCTCTAAGAAATTGCTTGAACAAAGGATGTGAAAACAATGGTGGGTCACAATCATAGTGAGCTGAAATTGCTGCAGCATGAATCTTAATAGAAGAGAAAGACAAACCTTTGTCCAATAACTCAGTAAGATATTGAAGAGCCACACTCAAATTAGGCTCAGAAATCTCCAAATTTTTTGCTGCAGTCCAAAACAAAAATCTCTTCCATTTTTCTGCGTACACTTTCCTTGTACTAGGTCTTCTGGCTTCCATAATCACATTTAAAACTTGTTGAGGAAGCTGAGACCTGCTGTCCTTCAAAACAGAATATGCCAGGCTGTTAGATGAAGAGAGTGAAGCTTGACATTGAGCAGACGACCGTCCCTCTGAGACAACAGGTGTGGAATCAAGGGTAAAGGCCATGGAGGCTTCCTTACCAGACTCCTCAGTAATGGGTACCAGTGCTGCCGAGGCCAATCTGGAGCTATTAAAATCATCCTTGGCTTGTCTTGTCTGACCTTTAGAAGCACCTTTGGGAGAAGAGGCAGAGGTGGAAAAGCATACACATGAAGATTTTTCCAACTGAAAGAAAGAGCATCCACTTTCCAAGCTGTGTGATGAAATCCTTCGTGCAAAACTTTGGCAGCTGGTGGTTTAGTGGAGAAGTGAACAGATCTATGTCTGGAGTTCCCCATGACACTGTCAATGTTTGAAATACATGAAGATCCAGTTTCCACTCGTGGGGATCCATGATTTGTCTGCTTAACACATCTGCTAAGGAGTTCTGTGCTCCCGGCAGAAACCTTGCCTGAAGAGTTAGTTGCAAACTGAGCGCAGTCTCCCATAAAATCATTGCTTGTCTGCACAATGGGTAAGAATGTGTTCCCCCTTGTTTGTTGATGTACCACATGACAGTTGTGTTGTCTGTTAGAATCAACACCTGCCCTGGAAGAAGTAACTCCTTGAAAGCCATTAATGCAAACTGGACTGCTAACATCTCTTTCATGTTGATATGTAGATGCTGTAGTCTGGCAGGCCACTTGTCTTGTATCCACTTTCCATTTAGATGAGCTCCCCAAGCAATATCTGAGGCATCTGTCGTTAGAATCTGACTTGCCTCTGGCCGGGTCACAGAGAGTCCCTTGTTTAGGTGACATTCCTGAGCCCACCACAAAAATTCCTTTTGAATGCAAGGTATTATTTGAATGACAGTGTCCAAATCCTGGCAGTGCTGTGTCCACAGATTTTGAGATACCATTGTAGCTTCCTCATATGCAGTTTGGCATTGGGAAGCACCAGAATACAAGATGCCATGAACCCTAAGGCTTGAAGGACTGTCCTTGCAGTCAGCCCGGACTGAAGAGATAGGTGATGGAAGTAACTGGAAAGATTCTTTTGTTTGTCCGGGGTTAAAAGGGCCATCTGGGCTGCTGTATTCAGTCTCA
Source organism: Protopterus annectens (assembly GCF_019279795.1). Lineage (NCBI taxonomy): Eukaryota > Metazoa > Chordata > Ceratodontiformes > Protopteridae > Protopterus > Protopterus annectens. Next base: position 726,358,268 of record NC_056751.1, read on the forward strand.
CACCCAGAGAGCATATGTCTTGAGAGGGTACTAGTCTGGACTTTATTTCGCTCACAGAATACCCTAGGCATCTTAGCACTGCTATGACATATTCCAAATGCTGTAGAAGGTCTTCCTTTTCACGAGCCAGAATCAGGCAGTCGCCCAAGTAAGGATAGATTTGAATTCCTTTTAGCCTGAAGTAAGCTATCACTGGAGCCAGAACCTTTGTGAATACTCTGGGCGCAGTAGATAAGCCAAAGGGCAATGCAGAGAACTGATAATGAGAATTTCCAGCTCGAAAACGCAGATACTTCCTGCAACTTAGTCTTATTGGCACATGAAGGTAAGCTTCCTTTAGATCTAAAGTTACCATCCAGTGATCTTTGCCCAGCAGAGGTAAAAGTTGTTGTAACGTCAACATTTTGAACTTGGGAATGTCCAGATAAGTGTTGAGGATAGATAAATCCAAAATTGGTCTCCACGTGTTCCCCTTTTTGGTACTAGGAACAGGCGAGAATAAAATCCTAGGCCCCTTTCTGGCACAGGAACTGACTGAATAGCCCCTATTTGGAGCAACAGAGAAATTTGCTTGTGAGCCTCTGTTCTTTGTAGAGGAGGAATGTCTGGCATGCCTTTGAAAGGAGGCAAGGTATGGAAATAAAACCTGTAACCGTGGTGAATGATATCCAGAACCCATCTGTCTTGGGTAATTAAATCCCAATTTTCTTTGAAAAGAGACAGCCTTCCTCCCAAAGGTGCTGCCAGGCGAGAATGTACTGGCAGCTGAAAAGGCAGGTCATTGGGTCTGCTTACGAAAGGACTGACCCCTGCCCTCACCAGAAGTCTGAGCAGGTGAACTCCCTGTCCTAGGCCTAAAAGAACCTTGAGCTCTGCCTCTACCACGGCTAGACCTACCCCTAGACTGGGAATCATAAGCAGGATAAGTCCACCCCTTAGCAGGCCAATTTCTACTAAACTTCGGAGGCTGCACCTGCAAAAAATCCTTAACAGTTTGCATAGACTTAGCCTTGTCCTCCATTTTCTTTAAAACTGCTTCCACAGGCGAACCAAACAACACATCAGACTGTAAAGGAGCATCCAAAATCCTTGTCTTAACATGCTCAGCTAAGTTCTGATCCCTCAACCAGGCATGCCTACGAAGAACAGAACCAGTAGCAGCCACCCTCGAGGAGGCCTGCACAGCATCAAAACCACACTGCAAGGAATGCTTACCCACCTGTTCAGAAACATGAACTAAATCCTGCAATTCTTTACACTCAATACCTTCAGCCAGAGCATCCACCTTAGATTTCAATTGTGAAAGGAGATAATTCTGATATTTTAACATATGAAACTGACAATTCAACGCCCTCATGGCTAAAGTGGAAGAAGTATACACTTTCTTTCCCCATCTATCCAAAGCCCTTGCCTCTTTATCAGGAGGAACAGGATTTTTAACCACAGAAGCCTTCACACCTTTAGGCCCCTGAGAGACAGTTTCTGGGTCTGCCCTAGGACTCTTAAAAGATACTTATGGGCTTCAGGCACCCTATAGTACCTATCCGGTTTAACTGGGGCAGGAGGCAAAGAGTCAGGATTCAGGGAAGCCTCTGCAAAAACATCTTCTACCACATTCAGAACAGGAGGTATAGCTAAAGGCCTATGCTGGGGTAAAACAAGAATTCTCTAAGCCTCTTCCTGGAATCAGAGAAATCTTGACCTTCCCATTTAAAATGCTCCCTCATGGAATGCAGAGTCTCTGAAAATGAAAAATCCTCAGGAGGCGAAGCTGAAGGAGTAGAATCATCCACATCAGAATCAGAATAAGGAGGATACTCCTGCAAGTCTTCAGCCAAGACTCAGAAGCCTCCGAACATTGCTCAAAACTCTCAAACTCAGGTTCCACCCTAGGCCTCTTATCAGGAGGGGGCATAGAACCTCTAATCATTGTAATCAAATCCTCTGCCATTTTAGCATATGCTTCTTAGGCAAAGACCCTGAAACACTCGGAGAAAACCCCACTGGAGCAGAAGCAGACCTGCCACTAAAGGAAGCCTTAGAAACAGAAGGCGAGGCCCTAACCACCTTAGGAAGAGAGGGAAGAACAGCCACCTGAGAAGCCCCTTCAGGCTGGCCTACTTCCTGAGATACATCCTGTAACAGTAAAGTTTCTCCCTGAGACTCCAAAGAAACTCCTGGCAGAACCTCCGGCTCCACTGAGCCTTCTAAAGAACCGACGTCCGGGACTGTCGGTTCTTCCACTCTAGGCTTCCTGCTTTGTCCTTGCGCTTTTGGCTGAAGCGGGCGTTGGAGCATCCGACGGCATTTTATAATTACAACGCTTCCCAAACACTAACCTGGCACAGTCTAACCTTCTCTTAATAGTGCGTTTGTTAAACCTAGCACAAGAGCGGCATCCAACAACGCCGTGCTCAGGCCCTAAACAAGGTATACACAAAGTATGGTAATCCCTATGAGGTATCTGTTTCCCACAAGAAATACAGTTATTCACTTTTTCTGACATCCGTTAAATACTGAGGCAAGAAAAAACAAAATATTCCCCAACGGGGTACTTAGCCAACTTTGATTCGGTCTGAAACTCTGACTTCAGAAACTTTCAGAACGCCAACCTGCACTCGCAAAAACTGCTTCTGCATCGGACCATGCGGCAAAAAAGACTAAGGATATGACGTCGGTCATGCGCATTAGTACCCTGACGTACTGACGTCAGTCTAATGCGCCGTGACCGACGTCAGCCATATACTTTGGTATTCGGGCCGACTGGACAGCGGACTACCCAATAGTTAGGACTGCAGCAATGTGGAATGAAGAACATCTTAGCAAGTTGTTGAAATCAATCATTTTCTGCTTGTACTGTGGTATCATTCTGGGTGATGGTAGGATGCTGCTCAGGGCTAGAGTCATACCTGCCTGGGCTACATAATCAGAGAGCTGGCTACATAATCCGAGAGCTCGTCCATGTCTCTTTTCATGTAGTCCAGGAATACTATATACATACATATATAGTATGTGCTATTGTTATTAAGTCAGACAATCATATCCTCAAGGGTTTACCACACCAAGTCTGTCAGTCAAAACGACTACGGAATTATGTTTGATTAATAAAATACAAACAAATTAAAATAAAACAACACACCTATAATGTATTACCGTTGTGCTATAGCTGCCTGAATTCCCTTCCACATGCGTGTTCACTGTACTTTCAAAGGTTACAATGAAATAAAGGCAGAATACATCTCCATTGCACTTAATCCAGTGAATGAAAGCAAAATAAATGGATAACACTGAGCAGAATACACTGTCAAAACATTCATATTTTGCTATCAGTTATTCCAGAAGGACAATCAACACTCTAGATTATAAGTGTTCTCTCTTTCATAGAATCATGATGTCGCTATACTCAAGTTTGTTAGAAAAGAATTTGCTGCTCCCCTTAATCCCCAATGCAGACAGCCTTACGTCCACTCCCAACTTACTTATATTAACTGCCTCTAAGGTTACACTAGTTCAAGAAATGGGTTTCATTCTGATGAGCTCAGCATGTGACCACTCCCCTTTTTAACCACATTTCACCTTTTCCACTATTACAAAATAATATACAAACCAACTAGCTGCAATTCTCAAAACATTGGGACCCCAACTAAGCCACCTGCACAGAATATTCAGCACCTCGCAGAGATACAAGCTACTCTGACAGGAGGACTCACCAGGTGAGTAAAAAGGTCTCTGCCTGTTACACATGATATCCCATCTACTAAACCCATTTACTTAGGGACAGCTGTAAAAAAAAGGGCACATGAAACTGCTGTCCCCAATCCTAACAGGATCACACCGACATTAACAAGAAAACACACAATACCATGGAACATCACACATTTTTGTTCAGGGTGATGCCTACAACTTAATGAGCAATATATGTGCCTGCTTTAAGTCTGCAATTCCAATTTTAAGAAATGCTTTCAAAACCATATTTACATGTGTGTGTTGTGTGTGTGTGTTGTGTGTGTGTGTGTGTGTGTGTGTGTGTGTGTGTGTGTGTGTGTGTGTGTGTGTGTGTGTGTGTGTGTGTGTGTCTCTATATATTTATTTATTTTGCATTTGTTGACCGGGATAGTCCGACTGGATACATGTCCATTTTCAGCAGAGGCCTGGGGAGAAAAGCTCCAAGGTATATCTATCTATCTATATGTGTGTATATATATCTATATATATATATATATATATATATATATATATATATATATATATATATAGACACACACACATTTATATATACTAAACTCTTAGTTAATCAGAACTCAAGTAACTGACAAAAACACTCACTCACTCTCTCTCTCCGATCTCTCACACACATGTATTCACTTACTCTTTCATTACGATCTCTCACACACACTCTCTTCAGCTTTCATACATCTCTCCGATCTCTCTCACAGTCACTTCTGCTTTCATACATGCATTCACTCACTCTTTCTCTCTCCGATCTCTCACACACATGCATTCACTTACTCTCTCTCTGATCTCTCACACACACTCTTTTCAGCTTTCATACATCTGTACAACCTCTCACGCACAGTCACTTCAGCTTTCATACATGCATTCAGTCACTGTCTCTCTCTCCAATCTCTCATACAGAGTCACTTCAGCTTTCATACATGCATTCACTCGGTCACTCACTCCAATCACTCACCCACACAGTCTCTTCAGCTTTTATACATGCATTCACTCATGCTTTCTCTCTCGCACACACATCTGTGTGCCATTCTCAAGCAACCAGAAACTACAGTTATCCGGCATCTACCAATCCCCAGGGATGCCAACTAACTGAGAGTTTACTGTGTGTGTGTGTGTGTGTGTGTGTGTGTGTGTAGATATATATATATATCTACACACACACACACACACATTATATATATATATATATATATATATATATATATATATATATATATATATATATATATAGATCTACTTCAGTCGATCAAACGTTTACAAGTTCAAACCACATATGGCCGAGACCATAAGTTCGAACACTGAAGTAGAAACAGAAAAAAACAATAAAACACAAAACTAAATGTCTATAGCAGGGGGGGTTACACTCCCCTGCTCCCCACACCCCCTTACTTAAATAAACCAAATCCGAGATTGCACTACATTGTGGAAATGGGAAATATTCCCTTTCCACTCAGTACGGAGATCTCCAGTCCGATCGGACTTTTGCAAGTTTGAACATATGGTCTCGGCCATATGTGGTTCAAATTTGTAAGGGGACATGATTTTATATATATATATATATATATATATATATATATATATATATATACATATCATTATGTTATGCTATTAGCTTGCAACTTAATTATGTCAACTTTGCAATTGCCTGAAAGGATTCAGTCTAAATGATGATGCACAGCTGCACAACATCGTCATGCAGTTTATGTACTCAAACTTCGCAGCGATTCATGCTTTTCCTTTGGAAATGAATCCAACTCAAGTATTTGCAGACTTACCCTGGGCTTTGAACCTTCAACTGAAATGTTCTACTTTGTGAGATGTGCTATAAATTGTGATCTACACTCAACAGCTTTCACAGTATCTCATTTCCTGAAGGTTTTACTTTGCAGCTTCTTTGGTGTTCTGTGATTTGAGAATTAATCCCTGGGTAGCATGTCCATGTTCATAATGCAGGCAAACCTAAACCTTTCTTCACAGCAAGCCATAGCTCTCATAAGGGATGTATCAGCAAAGTCCACAAGTAAAGCTAAAGGCCGCTACAATAACACAAAGTATAAGAAAATTCTTGTCTTCGTTCGACATTCGGTATATTGCTATGTAAATAAAAGCAAGGCTATGTTCAACAAGTCCAGCCTCAAAATATAATGTTTTTCATCACTAGAACATCAGCAAAAGAAACACCCAGTAAATGTTACTTAAATTCTCATTAATGCAATTTAAATGAAGGCCCACTATAAAGCATAAATATGAAGTTAAAGAAATGCTGTTAGAGAACGACCAGCATTAACTGCTAAAAGAAAACTAACTAAAATATTCATGTTTGTTTCTTTTAAGAGATCTAATTCACTGTTGATCATTTCTGTCTTAACTAAAATAGCCCTCCTTATCTGATTGAAAATAAAACAACAGAGAAGGCAAAGATCACCACATGCAGTAGGGATTGTTCTACTGCAGAAAATGATCTTTCAAGTAAGCAGTGTTTTGGCGCAGACCCAACACAAACAACCTCAAATCCATCTGAGGAAGTAACTTACTCTCAACACAAACTTCTGATTCAGTCTTCATTTTTTTTTGTGCTGCTGTAAAACTAATTTCTCTTCATCCTTGACAAGACACAAACCGGATTGCAGACGTCAACCCTAGACCAGCAACATCTCTTGAGGAATTTGTAATTCTTAAGCAGCTACAGATGAGATATTTTGCTGGTAATAACTAGGGAACTGGCTTGTAAACAAACCACTAAGTCCTGTCTGACTGCCAGTGTACAAATGCTGTCTCTTGTACTACCTGAAACATGCTTGTTTTGTGTTTATTATTCAAATTTGTGATCCAAAGCCCAATTACAAGTTGCTAATGTTAACACTTGACTGCATAAGCAACACACTCAGATAAACACTACACATTAATAGCCGTCAGTCTACTGAAATACTGGCGGGTCCTACTTTTCACTGTTGCAATATTCTTTACATCTGGGATATCCTGCTGTGGATAGCTGAATGTCCAGCCAACATACTAAAGCCTTTATAACTTGTAGGTGCTGTACGTCAGATGTATGTGTCACGTCTGAGATGTAAGGCATATGTGACAAATGAGCACCTAAAGTCCAACTGAATTGCCTCAGAAGAACCAGAGCAACAAAGAAGGAGAAATAAAAGCATGTGCATCCAGGGAGGGAAGAAAGGAATGAAGGAAAAAGGTAACAAGGATCCCTCTTGGCCAAAAGGCAGGCAACCAAGAAGGACAGAGGAGGGGGGACAACACAAAATACTGAAGCAGTGAAAAGTAGGACATATATGGTTATGGTAAGTTCTTACATAACTGTACTATGTCTTTCCTTATCAACTGTTGCACAATTCGTCACATCTGGGAGAGTATAAATGCTGCTGGAGAGGATAGGAGGAAGCCACAGGAGAAACCCTCCAAGAACCCATGAAGGATGTCCCTGGCAAAACCCACCCTGATCCTAGAAATTGCATCCAACTTACAATGTTTAGTAATGTGTACATAGAAGATCAAGTAGCAGTTTCTAAAACAGATTTAGTATCCAGACCCTTGGAAAAAAAGAGAGAGGCAACTGTCCTTGTAGAGTGAGCACAAACAGAAGAGGAAGGCTGCTTTCGTGAAAAGAATAACAAAAAAGAAATGGCTTTGGAGATGAAGACACTTGGTATCAGCCAAATCCAATTTCCTGGGATGAAAAGAAACAAAAAGCTGCTCAGATTTCTTGACAGCTTTAGACTTAATATGAGTAACATATGAGCTGTCTGTGTAAATCCAAGGTGCGAAGAATCCTCAATCTAGCATTTTGAGGAGAAGGAAAGAAAGAAGACAAATTGTTTGATTCAATAAAAAATCATTAACAACTGTGTGCATAAAGGAAGGAAGGAGGGATTAGTACAGAGAAAGACCCTACCTTTGTGTGAAAAAAAAAGCTGGGACTGTCATGAGTGCTTCAGGTTTAGAGACTGTCTTGGCTGAAGTAAGAACCACCAACAGTACAACCTTCCCAGGATAGTACAGCAAAGAGGAGGAAACCAAGTTCATTTCTCAAGAACAAAACTAAGATCCTAGGCAGGAGGAATGGATTTTCTTGGGGGAGTAAATCTGAATGCTGCCTTTCAAAAATTGTTTTACATAAAGACAAGAAGCAAGTTGTGGATTCAAAGGCAAACAAGCAGAAATGGCTGACAGATGAGCTTTAACAGATGAATATGCCACACCAAAAGTGAGCAACTTGCACAAACAGGAAAGGACCATAGTAAAGGTTCATAGGTTCATACTAGGCTATCTACCCTAGGGCATTTATAAGCCTAGCCAGAATGCGTTTGGCTTTCGCCACCCATTTTAAATTAATTTTGCTATGCCCTTTTTCGAGGTTAGTATACTGTGCCTCTGTCTAACAGTGACACAGAAGTGATACCCGGGGTAAACCTACGATCTCCCATCCACTCATCAAGATTCCTCTTGAAGAGAGTCAATGAGGGACTCTGCCTAACCTGGACTGGGATTTTATTCCAGAGTGAAGGGAGCCTCTGGGTTATGAATCTGTCCCTCCAGCATGTCCTATTTATTTCAGTGCTGAGGTTCAAGTCTCTCGAGCGTAGCTCGATGGGATTTGGATTTTCTGAGGTGCAGCATGTCCATTAATTCGGGTTGGACATGGCTTTATACATCAGGCACAGATCGCCTCTGAACAGGCGGTATGCCACTGAGTAGAGCTGGAGTTTCTTTAACCGGCAGCATATGGCATCTGTTTGAGCCCTTTGATCCTCTTGGTGAGGTACTTTTGGGGTCTTTCCAGTTGCTGCAGGTGTCTGGTAAGGTACATCCCAAAAGGGGCATTGTACTCAATTATGGGCCTGATGAGGGATGAGTAAAGAGGCACGATGACCTCCCCTGATCTAGATGTGAATCCCTTCATGATTAGGTGGGCTATATAAAATGTTTTTCCAACCACTTTGGCCACGTGGTTGTCAAATGAGAGATTGCTATCAACTTGGGTCCCCAGGTCCCTAATTACTTCTTCTGTACTTAATGGATTACCACCTATGTGGTAATTTGTGGGCACTTTGTTTTTGCCAAAAGGGATGACTATACACTTTTTGGCATTTAGCTTGAGGCCATGGCTCTCTCACCAGTTGTCTGTTTCTATGAGGCCCTTTTGGAGGATGCTTGTGTCAGCTGGAGAGTCGATTATGGCACCCAGTTTGCAGTCATCTGCGAACTTGGTCAGCCACAGTCCTTCCGTGTTGGCCTGTACCTTCGAGAAATATATACCAAACAAGAGAGGTCCCAGGACTGAGCCTTGTGGGACACCACTTGTAACTGGTTTGGAGTCTGACATGGCTCCAGCAATTCTAACCATGTGGGTTCTGTCCTTGAGCCAGTTTGCAATCCATCTAGTGGCATAGGGGTTTATATTTAAGCTGGTGAGCTTATCTATAATGCCCGAGTGGGGTATTGTATTGAAGGCTTTTGTGAGGTCCAGGTAGGCTGCGTGGACCACCTTCCCCTCGTCAATGGCCTTGGTGACTGTTTCAAAGAAATCAACCGGGTTTAAGAGGCAGGATCTGCCCTTAACAAAGCCGAACTGGGTAGGATCCAGTGTCTGTAGGTCCCCAATATCTTTATTTATGAGGTCCATGATGATCCTTTCCATAGCTTTGCAGACCAAGCTAGTCAGGCTTATGGGGCGATAAGTGTCCAGGATCCGTTGAGGCACCACCTTTATGGAGAGGAACCACTGTAGCTGTACGCCACTCTTTGGGCACATATCCTGTAGTAAGGCTGAGATTGAACAGTAGTTTTATGTTTGGGTTTAGCTCTTCTTGGAGTTCATGTAGGACGCAGCCCAGGACACCGTCTGGTCCCATTGATTCTGTGTTTTTTGCTTTGGAGAGGGCGGCTCTTACCTGAGCATCTGAGATGTCAGGGAGGCAACACTCTGCTGGGATAGATATTTGCCCTTTTGGTGGGGAGGGGGGGGGTAGTTTGCACTGAACCTGTCAGCTAGGATGTTGGCAATGTCTGTGGGTTCGGTGTATTTTTTGTCATTTTGGACTAATTCTGAGCATATCTGGGAATTACCACCCAGGTTCCTAACATAACTAAAGAAAGCCTTTTGATTATCCTTAGTGTCCTGTGCAATTTTTCTCATGAAGCTGGCCTTAGACAATTTTATGAGTGCCCGTAGTTTTTTGCTAATACTGATCAGTGATGCCTTCCCTTTTTGGGATTTTGCTCTATCATTTAGTAGCTTCCTCCTTCTATTGTATAGTTTGTTTATGGCTGGGGTCCACCAGACAGGAAGTCTGCCTTTGGAGGATTGGGTCTTGGTTTTATTTGGGATTGCATGATCCATGCATTTCTGAAGGTGTTCATAGAATGCGTTTATAAAGGATTCTGCAGTCTGGGCCGTATTTTCCACAGGCCCGGGGGCTTTGAAAGATTCCACCTCAGTTTTGAGGAGTGTTAAATTTGCTTTAGAGAAGTTTTTCACTGTGGTTTTCTGGGCAGGGGGTCGGGATGTGAATATCCAGTGAGATTAGTTTATGGTCTGATCTTACCAGTGAGGGATACACTTCTGGTCTGGAGCATAGAGTCCCCATGTTGGTGATGATCAGGTCCAGTATGTTTTCCCCTCTTGTGGGAGTGGTAACAAGTTGTTCCATAGCATTTGAGTTTATAAATTCTAGGAACCTTTGGGCTAGGGTGATGGAGCTAGAGTAATGCTCCCAGTCTATGTTTGGGTAGTTGAAGTCGCCCAATATAATGGTGTTTGGAAAGACCTTCATATTTTCCAGTGTTCTTAGGAAGGCCGAGTGGGGTTCCTGGGTTTGGGAGGGTGGTCTGTAGCAGGCTATAAACTGGAAGGCAGTTTTACCCACTGTTAGTTGCACATGGATAGTCTCTGATGCTTCGTGCTTTGCCACCAACCTGGAGGTGTGGGTATCTTTGATGAATATCGATACTCCCTCCTTTTGTGGTTCGTCCAAGTTTTGGGGCAAAAGCATGGTATGAGGTATAACCTGGTAGTGCTGGGGTGCTCTCGAGCCCTGAACCAGGTTTCTGTTACTGCACAGATATCGATGTTCTCCATGCTAAGGAGAGTTTCGAAAAGCGTGCATCTTGAGGTTTAGACTTCTGGCGCTGAGTAGCATTACTCTTAGTTTCTTATCCCTTGTGATACCTATGGAGGTGGGTTTGTCTTTGAGCCTTGCCTAAAAAGGTACTATGGGGGTAGCAAGAGCCTTTGCCAATATCCGAAGCCCAGGGTGACGGGTGCAAGCCCCCCCTAGCGAAGCATCGTGGCTTGACGAGCATATCATCCCAAGCTGACAGGCATTGGATCCCCTTTGAATGACACCAGTACTTAAGCCAATTGTTGAAATTGATCATCTTGTCTTCATATTGTGGCATCATTCTTGGTGAGGGTAAGATGCTACTCAAGGTCAGGGTCATACCGGCCTGGGCTACATGCTCAGAGAGCTCCTCTATGTCTCTTTTCATGTAGTCCAGGGAGGTACATCTCAGGTCATTCACACCAACATGGACAATGACTGAGTCATATTTGTAATTGCCTTGGAGTGACCTGAGTGCTTGTGTTATGTGGCGGATCCTAGCGCCCGACAGGCTGCTCACCGTGACCCTCTCCTTGTTCAGCCTGGTGAGTGGGACGTCAGTGTGCCTGACGATAGAGTCACCTATTACAAGTGTATCAGGTGTGTTGTTTAGTCTTAAGGGCTGTGACTGTTCGCACACTGGCTTTGTGAGATATGTGTTGCACGTGTTTTGTTTTGGGGTAGCGGTTGCTTGGGTGTCTGCTTTGGAGGTCTCTGCTGCTTAGGCAGATCTTAATTTAGAGCCTCCGAGTATGTTTTTGTGTGATTATGTGTTTGGTTTGCTGTCGTGGTAGGTCTATGCGAGACTGGAATTGTAGTGAGTGTGGTTTCCTTCTCCTCCTGACTGGTTATGCCAGTACTGAGTTGAGAGAGCTTAGCCTCCAGTTTGGCTATATGGTTGCATCTCTCACATGTGTTGGAATTTGTTGGGAGGAGGAGAGGGTTGTCTGTGTACATGAGGCAGTTGTAACATTGCCTCAAGATTCCCAGATTCACCAGCTGGACCAGAGAGGAGATTGACAACTGACCTTTGGACATGCTAGAATAATATTAGGAATTCCTTTATAATTGAAAACAAGGGCCAGTGGGGAGTGAGGGTGTAGTGCTTTTAATTTTTAGTGCTGACTTATAAAATTGCTTTAGTGAGCAAGTGCCAGGTAACTTAAGTGCAATGTGTTACAGGTAACTTAAATGCAAAAATGACAAACAGTAACTTTCTTTCAAGTGAAACAAGGAAATAAGTACAGTAAGCAATGCAGATATCACTAGTGATCCACAGAAGCGCTGAGAAGCCGCGTATTAGGTGGAATTAGCGTTCCAGGGAAATAACAAGCAAACAAACCACAAGCATATAAACAAAGCTGGATTCAGCAGGCCTGGATCTACTCTATGCTACAGCAAACAAGGTGTACCAATTTCAGTAAGATACAGTTCAAATATTCAGGCACTATAAACCTGTAACCAGAAATTCCCAGCTCAGAAGGGTAGAGTCCAGCCTCTTCTCCCACAAGAGTGCAGACCACAAACCTTCTTAAAGTAAAATAACTGGCCTGAAGCCCAAGTGCTTAAACCAGAACTAATACACTTTAAGAATGACAGACACTGGGCTCTCAATCAGCAGTTCCCAACTTAGAAGGATGAAAGCTACCTGTCCTGCCACCACAGTGCATGCCACAAACCTTCCTAATGTAAAACAACTGGTCTGAAGCCCAAGTGCTTAATCCAACAGACTTAGAATGATAGCTACACTTTAATCAAGTTACTACTAAGCAGTAATAAATACAATTTAATACTTTAGAGAATGCCTGGATTAGTGCTCAAGTTACACAAACAAAGCTAGATGCAGCAGGCCCGAATCCAGTCTATGCCACAGCAAACAAGGCGCACCAACTTCAGTAAGAAACAGTTCAGATATGCATGCACTATAAGCCTTTAACCAGAAATTCCCAGCTCAGAAGGGCAGAGTCCATCCTCTCCTCCCACAAGAGTGCAGACCACGAACCCTCTTAATGTAAAATAACTGGCCTGAAAGCCCAAGTGCTTAAACACAAGTACAGTAAAAGCAGATGAAATTTTTTTTTTTTTTTTTCTGAACAAGTGCTGAGATCAAAGAAACAGATTTGAGTGCTGAAACTAGAAAACTGGCTAGTTATAAGAAAAAAAAACTAAGCTAGACGGCTTCCCTCCAACACAGAAGGGCTTGGGGGCTCAGAAGCCTACAAATAATCTATACCACTTAACAGGAAAGGCAGGAAACAAGCTTAATTTTTTTTTTTTCTGTTTCCCAGATGCTCTCTTTGTACACAGTAGGAGTGCCTGAAATCAGAATATGATCTCACTGCACTCAGTTGAGTGAGCAAATGAGATGGGCCCAGAAGGAGTATCCAAACACAAATTTACAAGAGGGGCGGGCAGTTTCAAGGCCACTAAGATTAACACCAAAACAAAAACAGGAAGGGTGGGTGGGACTAACTGAAGTGCAGAGTCAAAACTTCCAGTTCAGCTCACAGAAAAGGGTCCAGGCCTCACTGGAAACACCAAGCACAAAATATGTTCCCATTTAGCCACATAGAATTTTCAAGTAGTGGGTTTTCTGGCATCCTGCAAAACATGAAGCACGTCTGCAGAAAACTGGTGTCAAAAAGGAATAAAAACCCTATCACCCAAAGAGTCGACTGAAGAATGGGTGAGTGAGAGTGGATGAGAGATCCCTTGTCCTGTGTGAGTACAGCCATCCTGTGAGGTAACTTCTGATGACTGCCCCTGGCCAAATGAAATAGAAGGGGAAACCACTGCTGTCTGGATCAAAATAGAGTCAACAGCAACATTTTGGGCCTTCCCATATGCTTTTGGACAGAACTTTTTATAGCAGACGAGGAGAGGGACAGGCATACAGAAACATCCCATTCCAAGAAAAAGGCAGGGAAGTCCAAAGCTAGAGGATATGGAACTCGAACAGAATTGTAGAAGTCTGTTCAGAAGGGAGGCAAAAAGGTTGAATTGAGGACTACCCCACTAATGTACAATGTCCAGAAGCATCCATTCATGGGAATCTGTCCTGAACCTGCTCAAATCATCTGCCATAAGACTGTGCACTGAAGGAATGTAAACCCCCTGAAGAAACAAGTGATGCCAGGCCACAAAATCCCAAGCCTGAAGAGCCAGCCTGAAAATGAAGTATGACTTTGTGCCCCCTTGTTGTTGATGCACCACATAATCAATGGTATTGTCTGTGAAAATGCAAACAGGACCTGCACTCCAAAGGAAGTAAAAGGCATTAAGGGCCTGAATCAGGACTCCTCCTTGATGTCGATATGGTCTGTTAGTTGTTGAGATAACCAAAGATCCTGGACCTTATGGTTGTTGGATGAAGCTTCCTAATCTTGGTCAAAAGCATCTTGTACAGCTCCTGAGTAGGAAGAGAAAACTAAAAAGACAGGCCTGGATTCAGGAAGATCTGAAACATTCATCAGTGCAGCTCAAACCTGAGACAAGGTAAGGCAAGAAAGGCACAGGATAGCAGTGTTGAGAACAAACAGTCTTGAGATATCACAAACGTCCACATATGGAGCTTGGCCAAGGGAACTATGGGAATAGTGGATGTGCTAAGTACTCCAGAGCTCACAGAAAATCTCTGGCAGGAAAACCTGGAAAGAGGAGAAAAATAAATAAATAAATAAATAAGGCTGAAAATAAATGGTCAACGACAGAACCATGGGAGGTGGGAGGCAAGCCGGCATAGGTATGATCCGAATACTGCACCCCAGAAAGAACTGATCGTGGGGGGGGTCAACACAAACTTTTTGGGGTTTAGGGTGAACCCAACTATGTGAAGAAGACCCCAAGTGAAGTGAAAGATCCTGAAGCAGGAGCTGCTAGGAAGGGGCCGGAATCAAAACGTCATCCAAACAGGGGAAAGTTTGAATCCCTTGAAGTCTGAAGAAGGCTACCACTGGAACCAGGCATGTGGTAAAAACCCTTGGAGCCAAAGAAAGACCGAAAGACCAAAAGCCAAAGCAGAGAACTGATACTGAGCGAAAGAAACAGAAAAACTTCCAGAAAAGATGGTGAATAGGAATGTGGAGGTAAGCATCATTTAAATCTAGGAACACCAGAAAAACTTGAGGAAGCAGCAGAGAAAAAGTACAGTTGTGTACACTTACCATAAATGTAGATGTTCAAGTGTATTCACTGTTGCAGTCATCAAACTTGGGTTATCTGCCTGCAGGTAGCCCTCAGTCAGCCCGAATACCAGAGCCTTGGGATTTCTGCGTCGGATGCTGTCGCCTCTTCCATGACGTCAGGTCATCAGGGGTATAAAACATGCAGCCGACGCCATTACATCAGTTTTCTTGCCCCAGATGTCAGGAGCCCCCAAAATAGGAAGATATTACATAGTGTGGAACACCTCCAGTAAAAAGTAAATATCCCTGCCATAAAAGATGGCCATAGAGAGGATAGGTAGAAAGGATAGAGAAAGCCAGGGCACTGGAGGGAGGGAAACCAGGACTGCAACAATGAATACATTCACACATCTACATTTATGGTAAGTGTACACAACTGTACTATGCTATTCATGTTTCACTGTTGTAGTCATCACACACGGGTTGATTCCCAAAGCTGATGAAGGGTGGAGGCAGTCAAATAGTGTTAGGGCTGGCTAGCAGGCCTTGTAAGACTGCTGTAGCAAATCCAGCTCTGGATTTAGAAACAACAGGTAAGTGGTAATTGCTTGGGCGGCCACGGTGGTGCAGTGGTTAGCGTTGCCACCTCACAGCAAGAGGTTCTTCGGTTCGATCCTTGGCTGGGGTGCCTTCTGTGCGGAGTCTGTATGTCTTCCCTGTGGTCACGTGGGTTTCCTCCGGGTGTTCCGGTTTCCTCCCACATCCCAAAGACATGCTGTAGGTGGAATGCACACACTAAATTGGCCATAGGCATGAGTGCATGCATGTGTGTGCCTTCTGTGGAAGGTTGGGCGCCAGGCTGGCAACTCGACACTGCAAAACTCCACTGCCAATCATGAGCGGACAGTGATCCGCTGTGGTGACCCCTAACCGGGAAAAGCCGAAAGAAGAAGAAGAAGGTAAGTGGTAATGCTTGGTGAAGGTGTGTACAGAACTCCAGGTTGCAGCTTCCAGGATGACCCTGGTAGGGACTCCCCTGAGAAATGCTGTAGAGGTTGAAGTAGCTCTAGTGGAATGAGTTCTGATCCCCTGAGGGGTAGGTTTTCCATGGTGCTTGTAGCAGAAATGGATGCAGTGTGCTATCCATTTGGAAATGGTTTTCTTCCAAATGGCCTTGCACTCTGCCCCTGTAGCAAAGCTGACTAGCAGCTGGTCAGATTTTCTGAAAGGCTTAGTCCTGTCAAGGTAGAACCTGAGCTGTCTGTGCACATCCAAGGAGTGCAGGATCCTTTCCCCTTTATTCTGAGGATTAGGGAAAAAGGTTGGCAAATGGATGGATTGGTTTAAAGCCACACTGGATTCCACCTTGGGCATAAAGGAAGGTTAGCCCAGAGGGAAACCCTGTCAGCATGGAAAATAATGAAGGGCTCCACCACCATTAGTGCCTGTAGCTCAGACACTCTTCTTGCTGAAGTAATACCTAGAAGTAAGTTGTTTTCCAAGAGAGGAATTTTAACTCTGCTGAAGCAGCAGGTTCAAAAGGGAGAAGTGTGAGCTTCTCCAGTACAAAGTTAAGGTCCCAGGCTGGGTGGGAGCTCTCCTTAGAGGTCTTAAATTGATAGCTACTCTCAGGAACTGTTTGATGAGAGGGTGAGAAAACAGAGGTGGCTCAGTATTATAATGAGCTGAGATGGCAGAGGCATGAATCTTAATGGATGAGTAGGATAGGCTCTGTGGAGCAGCTCTGCTAGGTAATCAAGGATTTGAGGTAAGGAGGGCACAGCTGTGTCCTTTCCTTGAGACGGACTCCAAGAGCAATATCTTTTCCACGTTTCAGCACAGGATTTCCTAGTACTAGGCCTTCTGGCCTCAAGGATGACATCCAGCACCTGTTTGCTGAGGGATGCTGGTGGTGTATTCAGGGGATAAGCCAGGCTACAAGGTTTAGGGTTTGCAGCTGTGGATGCAAAATCTGCCCCTCCTGCTGAGACAGCAGTGAAGGTGTCTGATGTAGGTGCCAGGGTGGCACTGCTGTCGGACTGCGTAGGAATGGGTACCAGTGCTGGCGTGGCAATAAGGATTGCCCTTAGCCTGTCCTGTTTGATCTTGAGCAGTACTTTTGAGAGGCGGGGCAGAGGAGGAAAGGCATAAATTGAGAGGTTTTCCCATGTAAAGGATAGGGCATCCACCTTCCAGGCTCTGCTGCGAGGGTTCCTGGTGCAAAATTAGCTCAATTGATGGTTTTGGGGGAGGCAAAAAGGACCACCTCTGGTGTTCCCCACCTCTTGGTTAGAAGTTTGAATGAGTAGGGTTCCAGTTTCCACTCGTGAGGGTCCAGTAGATTTCTGCTTAAGTAGTCTGCCAGTGAATTTTGCTTGCCTGGCAGGAATTGAGATTGTAGGTGTGCTTGGTTGCTCAAGGTTGTGTTCCACAGGGCCATGGCTAACCTGTAGAGAGTGTAAGAATGAGTTCCCCCTGCTTGTTTATGTACAACATAACTGTGGTGTTGTCTGTCGTTATTAGCTGTCCTGGAAGGATAAGGTATTTGAAAGCTGTCAGGGCATTCTGTACAGCTATCATCTCTTTTTGATTGATGTGCAGTGGAATTTGTTCCGGCCTCCATTTGCCCTGAATGCACTTGCCTGCCATGCGAGCCCCCCATGCATAGTCTGATATGTCTGTTGTCAGGGTTTAGGCGACGAGGGGTTGAGTGAAAGGAAGTCCCGTGTTGTGGTTGCATGCCTCTGCCCATGAAAGGAGCTCTGCCCTTAGACAAGGTATGATAGGAATCACTTTTTCCAGGTTCTGAGAATGTTGACATCAGAGACTTTTTAAGTTCCACTGAAGTTTCCTCATATGCAGTCTTGCATATGGAACTAGCAGAATGCATGAGGCCATGAAGCCTAGGGCTTGAAGTATTTTCCTTGCAGATAGCTGGGTTTTGGTGGGCCATTAGTTTGAAATAGTTTGTCAAATGGACCTGCTTTTCTGCAGTGAGTAATGCCATCTAGGAAGTTGTGTTCAAGCTTGCGCCCAGGAATACAATTTGTTGGCTGGGCACCAGTTGTGATTTCTTTTTGTTGATGGTGTATCCCAGTGAAGTTAGAAGTCTTTTTACAAATGCCAGGTGCTGAAGTGGCAATTCCTGACTGTCCACCTGAATCAGGCAATCGTCCCAGTACGGATATATTTGAATATTTCTCTGCCTGCAGTATGCAATGGCTGGAGCCAGGCATTTTGTGAATACTCTGGGCACAGTAGATAAGCCAAAGGGAAGTGCAGAGAACTGATAGTGCACAGATCCTGCCCTGAAACACAGACATTTCCTGCAAGACTCCCTTATGGGGATGTGCAGATAAGCTTCTTTTAAGTCTAGGGTTGGCTAGCATAGGAAGAAGCTGTTGCAGTGTAAGCATTTTGAATTTTAGGACCACCAGAAAGGTGTTGAAAATTGATAGATCCAGGATAGGGCACCAGGAGCTCTCGTTTCTGGGCACCAGGAACAGTCTGGAGTACAAACCCTGTCCCCTTTGTTCTACTGGAACAGGCTGAATAGCCCTGATATGGAGAAGGGAAAGTACTTGCTTTTGAGCCTCTGCCCACTGGTTTGGAGGAAGGTCTGGCAACCCGCATGGGGTTGGCAGTGAGTGGAAGTAGAATATGTATCTCTGGGTTTAGAACCCATCGCTCCTGAGTAATGGACATCCAGTTTTTTTGCATGAAGGGCGAGTTTTCCTCATAGGGGTGCAAGTACTTGGGCATGGCTGGGAAGGATAATTGGAAAGTCATTGTGAACTTTTTCCATAAGGGGGTGGCTTACCACTCCCTGTTTTTGAGGTGGGAATACTCCATTGTTTAGATCTCTGCATACCCTGAGACTGTAGTCTTGGTGGTCTGTTTCCCCTGGGTTTGGACTGAGAAGGCCTGGGAGGGACTGGAAAGGACCAGTTTTTTTGAAGGCCAATGCCTACTGAATCTAGGTGACTGCACCTGTAAGAAATCTTTGACAGTTTGCATAGATTTAGCTTTTTCTTCTATCTTTTTAAGAACTTCTTCTGCTTTTGTGCCAAACAAACAATCCTGATTTAAGGGAGCATCTAGTAATTTTGCTTTGACATGGTCTAGCAAGACTTGTTCCTTCAGCCAAGCATGCCTTCTCAGTACAGACCCAGTGACAGCAGCCCTGCAAGATGCTTCTAAGGCATCAAACCCACACTTCAAAGTATGTTTACTAACTTGGTTTGCAGAATGCATTAACTCTTGTAAATCTTTATTTTCTGCACAATCTGGAAGTAACCCCATTTTTTGTTTAATTAGTTCCATAATATGTTGCTGGTACTTCAACATGTGAAACTGGCAATTCAAAGCACTGATGGCAAGACTTGCAGAGGTATATACCTTCTTACCCCATCTGTCTAAAGCTCTAGAATCCCTATCTGAAGGGGTGGGGTTTTGGGCTGTAGTAGCCTTAATGCCTTTAGGTCCCTGGGAAATGGTTTCTGGATCCGCAGTAGGATTCTTAAAGAGAAATTTGTGAGAGTCAGGTACTCAATAGTACCTGTCAGGTTTTCTAGGAGCTGGTGGTAAAGTGTCAGGAGTAAGACTGCATTCCATGAAGACATCATCTACAATATCCAGGACAGGGGGTATAGCTAGAGGCCTGTGCTGAGGCAAATCTAAAAATTACCTGAGTCGCTTTTTGGACTGAGGATAGTCCTGGCATTCCCAGCGGAAATGCTCTGTTAAGGTATGCAAGGTTTCACCAAAAGAAAAATCCTCTGGAGGGGGAGGCAGAGGGAATGAATTCTTCTGCATCTGAATCCTCATAGGTAGATAAGGGTATGTCCTGGTAAACAGAAGGGTCAGAGTCATCAGACTCCTGGTCTGTAGATTCAGAAGGAAATTAATTTCTTTGTCTTTTAGCAGGGGAAGGCTGGCTTCCCCTAATTAGAGTAATAAGGTCTTCAGCCATTCTAAGAATTTGTTTTTGTGGCATGGGAGCTTGAGCATGCACTTTGGATATCGGTTTTCTAGGCGTAGTGTGAACTCTGGGCCTGAGAAACTCAGTAGATATAGTTAAAAATGAAGATGCCGGTTTAATATGAATATCGGTATGTTGGAATACAACCTCAGAAGTTGGTGCCTGCACAGCGGCTCCAGACCATCCAAGGTAGAGACATCCGCAGGTTCCATAGTTGAAGAAGGATCTCGGGGCATACCGGACTCCAAATGGGTCTCAACAGAGGCCTGTAAATTTGTAAAAGCGGCATCAGGGGCTGCAAAGGCACCTCACTGAGTACCAGCAGACTGGCGACTAGCTTAACAGAAGCGTCTTCTGCAGTTTTTGACCTATGCGGTCTGTCTCTGTCATTGTCTTTGCACTTTTTCAAAAGATTGGTAGTCGGATGGCTTACCGAAGCCATTTCAGAAAATGGAAAATGACAGCGAAAGAATTTTGCTACAAAAATAGCCCAACGACAAATGGTTTGGGCTTTAAACAAGGTACAAAACAGACAGTGAGGGGCGTCATGGTCTGGGCCTAAACAGGTGATGCAGTAAGAATGAAACTCTCTGTGAGGTATTTGCTTTCCACAGGCAAGACAATTGTTAACTTTTTCTGACATCGGAAAAAGAATCCCCAACGGGGTGCTTAGCTTTAGAAGACATCAGGTTTGAAATTCGAAAAATGAAAATTTCAGGTAGCGGCTGACTAGCACTTGTGAACTGCTTCTGCTTCGGGCTCCTTCTTGGCAAGAAAGACTGATGTAATGGCATCAGCTGCATGTTTTATACCCCTGATGGCCTGATGTCATGGAAGAAGCGACAGCATCCGACGCAGAAATCCCAAGACTCTGGTATTTGGGCTGACTGAGGGCTACCTGCAGGCAGATAACCCAAGTGTGATGACTGCAACAGTGAATACACGAAGAACATCAGCATCTGTAGAGACAGCATCCTGAAGGAAGAGAACATTTGAAAGGTGTTGTGAAAGGAAAGATCTAGAATGGGTCTCCAAGAACCCTCCTTCATGGGAACCAGAAACATTCATGAATAAATCCCTGTGCCCTGCTGAGAAAGGGGGACAATTTGGATGGTCCCCTGTTTCAAAACATCCTGAAGGACCAAAGGAAAATAAGAGAGCTGACATTGAAGAAGCTGGGGAAGGCCTGAGAAGGGGAGAAGGGACTTCCAAACTGTAAAATAATCTCTCTGGATAATGGAAAGAACCCAAGAGTCTGAGGTAATGTGCTGCCAACTGGAAAAGACAGAGTCAACCTCAAGGATAGTAGAATCTGGCCAAGGGGTTGAACAGGATTGTCAAATACAAGCAGATTTGTCAGAATTTTTTTTTTTCAACTTTAGAATTCCGGGAAGACTTGTTACGAAAAGATCTTTTAGAAACATGCTTGCTATGAAAAGACTGTGTACATACAAAGGAAGGCATACATGGATAACTCCTCTGAAACCTAGGAACGAGGGAAATAAATATTTGTTTCAGATCCTGCAAAAGTCTACCCTTTGGAGGGCCCTAAAAAGTTCAGCAGCTACAGTCCAAAAAGATTTTGATTGTCCATGTGGGATTCAAGCTTGAGGTCATCAAGGGGGTCCTAAAAATGCAGCCAAGAGTACCTCCTCATCACAGAACCTGATGCATTAGCCCTGGAAGAACCATCAGCAACATCATAGCTGCACTTAATAGAATGACAGCCCAAGAAGCAGTACTTTATCTCAGAATCAGGCATAGTAGTCAGAATGTCTCAAAGCTTTGTCAGAAGAGTTTGTAAATACATGGTCACATGAGTCTGGCTGTAATAGCTTGGAAAGCTAAAGCAGCAGAAATGTACACGTTTTGTACCATACTTGTCCCATTGCATGACTGCCCTTATAGTGTACATGTTTTGTACCATACTTGTCCCATTGCATGACTGCCCTTATAGTGTACACGTTTTGTACCATACTTGTCCCATTGCATGACTGCCCTTATAGTGTACATGTTTTGTACCATACTTGTCCCATTGCATGACTGCCCTTATAGTGTACACGTTTTGTACCATATTTGTCCCATTGCATGACTGCCCTTATAGTGTACACGTTTTGTACCATACTTGTCCCATTGCATGACTGCCCTTATAGTGTACACATTTTGTACCATACGTGTCCCATTGCATGACTGCCCTTATAGTGTACACGTTTTGTACCACACTTGTCCCATTGCATGACTGCCCTTATAGTGTACATGTTTTGTATTATACTTGTCCCATTGCATGACTGCCCTTATAGTGTACATGTTTTGTACCATACTCGTCCCATTGCATGACTGCCCTTATAGTGTACACGTTTTGTACCACACTTGTCCCATTGCATGACTGCCCTTATAGCGTTCATGTTTTGTATCATACTTGTCCCATTGCATGACTGCCCTTACAGTGTACACGTTTTGTACCATACTTGTCCCATTGCATGACTGCCCTTATAGTGTACACGTTTTGTACCACACTTGTCCCATTGCATGACTGCCCTTATAGTGTACATGTTTTGTATCATACTTGTCCCATTGCATGACTGCCCTTATAGTGTACATGTTTTGTACCATACTTGTCCCATTGCATGACTGCCCTTATAGTGTACATGTTTTGTACCATACTTGTCCCATTGCATGACTGCCCTTATAGTGTACATGTTTTGTACCACACTTGTCCCATTGCATGACTGCCCTTATAGTGTACATGTTTTGTATCATACTTGTCCCATTGCATGACTGCCCTTACAGTGTACACGTTTTGTACCATACTTGTCCCATTGCATGACTGCCCTTATAGTGTACACGTTTTGTACCACACTTGTCCCATTGCATGACTGCCCTTATAGTGTACACGTTTTGTACCACACTTGTCCCATTGCATGACTGCCCTTATAGTATACACGTTTTGTACCACACTTGTCCCATTGCATGACTGCCCTTATAGTGTACATGTTTTGTACCATACTTGTCCCATTGCATGACTGCTCTTATAGTGTACACATTTTGTACCATACTTGTCCCATTGCATGACTGCCCTTATAGTGTACATGTTTTGTACCATACTTGTCCCATTGCATGACTGCCCTTATAGTGTACATGTTTTGTACCATACTTGTCCCATTGCATGACTGCCCTTATAGTGTACACGTTTTGTATCACACTTGTCCCATTGCATGACTGCCCTTATAGTGTGCACGTTTTGTACCACACTTGTCCCATTGCATGACTGCCCTTATAGTGTACACGTTTTGTACCACACTTGTCCCATTGCATGACTGCCCTTATAGTGTACACGTTTTGTACCATAATTGTCCCATTGCATGACTGCCCTTATAGTGTACATGTTTTGTCCCATACTTGTCCCATTGCATGACTGCCCTTATAGTGTACATGTTTTGTACCATACTTGTCCCATTGCATGACTGCCCTTATAGTGTACACGTTTTGTACCACACTTGTCCCATTGCATGACTGCCCTTATAGTGTACACGTTTTGTACCACACTTGTCCCATTGCATGACTGCCCTTATCAGAAAGTAAAAAGCTTAGAAGAGGACAGCAGCTTAGATGGTTTATCAGTAGCCAGAGAAATGACGACTAGGTCAGAGGAAAAATACATACAAAATGTTTTGAGCTACAGGGATCTTATAGAACCTACCTGTCTTTTTTTGGGGGGAGGGGGGCAGAAGGCTGGGAATCAGGGGCTTGAGAAGCTGAATAAAAAGCATCCAGAATGGCATCCAGTCCTAGAGGAACTGCAATAGGATTGGGAGAATCTATTTGCAAGAGTCCATACTACCTTTTTTTAAATGTCAGACTCTTGCGAACAATCTCACAATGTGCTTCATCATATGAACCACGGTGTCCTCAAAGAATAATTCTTCCATAAGGGAAATCAGGGGATAATAAATCTCCTTCATAAGACCCTAGCACAAGAGGAGAATGGATCTGGAAGGAGTAGGCCAATGACTCCTCACCAGAATATAAATCCTCCTCATCTAGAGGAGAATAAGATACCCTAAGACACTTTGTACAGGACCAGGTAACAGAAGCAAGAAGAGTAAGCCATGAGGGGAGCTTCAAAGTCATAAGTGCATTGAAAAGCCCCTGAGTAAAATCCTGCCTTTCCTTGTGTGGATCCTTAGCCACAAGGGCTAAATGTCTAATCTTCTGTTTCTTTTTTAAAGGAACATCGGCTTTAACCAGTCTAGGATGTTCAGAGCCTTGCCTAGATTCAAGAGGGTACTAGGCACCTCTTCCCTCGCAACTATCTGGGGAATCCCCCTAGGCTCTTCTGATATAATCAGCACTGATTTCCCCTCCATATCTTTAGCAGAAATAGGTACAGCCTCTGCAGATGTGTGGGTAAGCAACCTGATGTCGGCCTCCAACTCAGTCACAAAAGAGGGAGTCGACATAAGCACCAGATGGTTCTTGGGTTCTTCACTCAACCCAATGGAAATATTTGGAGGCTGGACAGCAACAGATTGAGAACATGCATTTCTGGCTTTCTTTTTTAGCAATGGCTGAATGTCACGGCAGGTGGATTTGGAGGCCATAGTACCCTACACCAAAAGTTTTAAATTCTGGTTCTCCAGGTACATAGAAAGGGATACGAGAACTGCAGAGAGTTTTAGGGACAACGGCTTGGCAGATCTTACACTGGGTAAGGATGTGTCTCACATCCAAACAAAAAGGTGCTTTTGTGTATATCTTTATGATGAATCTGCCTCCCACAGTCACATTTCCCTTTCTAGATGACACGTAAAAGGCAAATGGAAAGGAGAAAAAAAAAGAAAGGAAGAAGAAGCCACAATGGGGCACTTATCTTTAGCAGACTCGCTAGCTGAACTAACGTGACAAATGTCATGCGCATCAAATTCAAGGTAGAATTCAGACTGGAGGCAAAGATGTCCTGAAGATTCGCACTCATACTTCACGTATGTACCCCTTGGACGTGGGAAGCATCTGACGTAAGGCGCCTGGAAAGTATAAAGGTTTTGGTACGCTGGCCGGATGCAGGACATCCTAGAAGTAAAGGATACTGCAACAGTAATGAGGGAGGACATCAGCAATCCACACAATAAGATGGGTTCCATGTTCCATGCATATCTTTTAAATGAAATAAATACGCAGCTCCTAGCTAGCAGATCGTACAGGCTAGTTAGTTGTGGGCTACCAGATAAAGAAGAAATAACCTGGTTATGCAACAAATGTTTATTATTTCAATTGTAATAAGCCAGAAAGTGCATATAATACTTAAGAGTTATTTTCTTGCTTAATTCCTATATCTGGCAAGTAGTTCTGTCATGGTTCTCATGTGACTCTAACCACCTGTCAGAGACCACTCTCACTAAAACTGTCACAGCTGACTGTGAACTCAAAAGTGGGATTCCCTTTTCCCAACAGTGCAGTGGCCTGGAGTTTAAAAGAGTTGAAGCCTCATGTGTGCAGATTTGAGGATTCTGCCCTTTAATGAATATTAATTTTGTATGCAAATTAGCAGTTCGCATAATTGCTGCCACAGACTGTTCTTCAAACAAAACTTCTTAGCAAAACCAAACCCACATACAAAGCCAAATTTTATTTTTTTTTCCACATGCCTTATTTTGATTATGTTAAAAGAGCCTGTTGCATGAAGTAGTAAATACAACAGAAAGACAACTTCAAAAACAGGAAATGTCAATAACAAGCCAACTAGATATTTGCAGCTGGGTGCTTTGTGTTATGAAAAAGAAACTCTGAAACCAAGAAAGTGCAACTCTGGGTATGAAAAGAGACAGCTACATGACAGGAGGGATAAGGACACATACAAGGCCAAGGGAGAATCGAACCCTAGGTTCCAAGCACAGGACGGGATCCAGACAGAGCAATGTTGTGCCCTGATAAACTGGAGTGCTACCTGGAACACTACATTTTTGGAGTTCAGATAAACCCAAATATAATTCATTCAGTTTCTGATATTCACCTTATCCTACTCAGGGACACAAGGGAACTACAGTATATCCATATAACCACTGGGCTTAAAGCAGAGAACTAATTCTTGATGGGATGTCAGACCACTGTGGGACACGTATGTGCATATACATGCAAATGCATATATTCATAAGCATACACACCCCTGCCAGGGGGAGCAACACAGAAGATTCACCTACTTGCATGTCCTTTGGAATGTGTAAATAAACAGAAGCATTCAACACACAGAAATATGGACTTAAAGATGACATACAGACACAATAAAAAATATCCCATAGCCAGAAGCTAAACCACATATCAAGAACTTATGGGACAACAATGCCAAACAGTTTCAATATATCCCACAGTAGTCTGCAGAACTGCACAGGAGACAAGCAAGTGGTATGATGAGGGGACAACCATGGGCCAGAGTAAATAAAGCAAACATAAAAACATAAAAAAAAAAGTCTAAAACAAAATGGAAGTCAGCTGTTAAGTAATCACTGCAGTGGTTGCACTAATTGAAGACTTATTTTATTAAAAAACATAAATCTTTGTTACACTGGCTTGGCAGCATACTCACAACTACACAGCACAGCAATCTGCTGTTAAGTAGTCCAAGATTAGCTGCATGTGGACATTTCATTTTATTTTTTTTATTTCGTGTGATCTATCCAGTTTTGGGTAGAATCAGGAAAGGAAGCAAATTAAGTGCCTCAAACCGCAACAAAAGCAGAAGAGCTACGTCTGCAAATTTATTAAAAATGTTTCACATAAAAGTCTCACAGCTATAATAATTTGGTCCCTGCATGGAGTATCTGAACTGAACATTAGGCTTCTCCTTGTTTTTCTGAATCATACACACTGTATAAAAAGAGACATGCTAGTTATGACGTATTTAACTTCACATTCAGCTTAGTGGGTCAAATTCCAGTATCTTACAGTCTCAGGTTAAAAAGTAAAGTTGTGCCAAACCTTTCCATTAACAGTATACAGCCTTCTCTTCACTTTTGCAGTATTCATTACATAAGGGATTTAAGGGATTTACTGCCTAGGACAGACCAACATCTGACCAGCACACCAAAGCCTTTAGTGCACATGGGTGCTGTATGTCACACCTATACTCCCTGTGCAAGGTGTAGGGCTTAAGGGTAAAGTACGGACACACATACTCAGAACTGGAAAAGCCTCAGGAGGAACAGAATGTCCCTAGGGGCATGGAAAAACATGTGCCTCCAGAAGGCGAAAAAAAGAGAAGAGCCCCTTGTCCAGGATGGCAAGAAAGAAAAGGTAGAGCAGAAGGGGCAGGAGGGAGGGAGCGAATACTGCAACAGTGAAGAGAAGGACATCTACTATTATTGTAAGATTTTATTCAACTCTACTATGTCCCGCCATGTCACTGTTGCAGTATTGTTTATGTAAGGGACAATACAGAGCTCAAGAGGAAGCCTGAGAAGAGGATGGCATAGAACAGCCCTCCAGAAACCCATGCAGAATAGCCCTGGCAAGGTCAGCTCTAGCCATGGAAATAACATTACATTTGTAATGTTCAATGAAAGTATGAACAGATGATCAAGTAGCAGCCTCATGGATAGAACTGGTATCCAGTCCTTTGAAAAAGGCACCAGAGGAGGCAACAGCACTGGTAGAATTAGCATTTACAGATGAGGAAAGACATTTTCTGCAAAAAGAATAACAAGAGGAAATGGTCTTAGAAATCCAGGAAGAGATAGTCCACTTAGAAAGAGCTAAACCCAAAGTCTTGGGATGAAAGAGAACAAAAAAATGCTCAGATTTACAAAACTTTAGTTTTGTCCAAATAATATCTGAGCTGTTTATACAAATCCAAGATGTGAAGAACGTTCTCACTGGCAGACTGCAGCGAAGGTAGAAAAAGAGGGGAGATGAATATTCTAATAAAGGAACAACTCATTGACCACCTTGGACATAAAAGAAGAATTAATATGAAGAGACACCCTGTCTCTGCAGAAAACTAAGAAAGGAGGAATGGCATAACATCCTGAAGTTCAGAGACTCTTGGCTGAAGTGAGAGCCAAAAGGAAAACAATATTCCAGGTACATTGTTGTATGGAAACTGAAGACACAGGCTCAAAAAGGAGCCTAAGTCAATTTGTCAAGAACAAAACTGAGGTCCCAAGAAGCTGGAATAGGCCTCCTGAAAGGCCTGATATGAAGGACACCTTTAAGAAACTGGTTGACCTCAAATCTGGAGGCCAAAGGAGGTTGTAAGGACAGACAAGCAGAAAAGTACAGTTTTGTACCTACCATAAATGTAGATGTTCGAGTGCATACCCTGCTGCAGTCCATCACACTAGGGTTATCCTGCCATCAGGCGGTCCCGCAGTCGGCCCGAATTCCAAAGTCTTGGTCCAGCGTCAGTTGCTGTCGCTTCTTTCCTGACGTCAGAGCGCCAGGGGTATATCAGAGGCATCAGACACCATTTTCTTCAGTTTTTCTTGCCCCAGATGTCAGGTGCCTCTAATAGGTAGGGAAAATATATATGTATATATATATATATATATATATATATATATATATATATATATATATATATATATATATATATATATATATATATATATATACATATATAAAAATAAAACAAAACCCTTAGGCACAAGCAAATACACTACAGAGGTAGTATAGGATTAGAGTGGTAGAGATAAGTTGAGCTAGTTCTGACGGGATGGAGGGAGGGTAACCTGGACTGCAGCAGGGTATACACTCGAACATCTACATTTATGGTAGGTACAAAACTGTACTATGTTCATCGTGTTACCCTGCTGCAGTCATCACACTTGGGTAGAATCCCAAAGCTAAGGATGGGTGGTGGAGTCAAACAGGGTTAGAGGAGGCTAGAAGGCCCTGCAAAACTGCAGTGGCGAAGCCAGCTCTAATCTTAGAGTAAAGTGGTAAGTGGTAATGTTTGGTGAAGGTGTGTACTGAACTTCAAGTTGCAGCTTCCAGAATATCCTTGGTTGGCACCCCCCTGAGGTAGGTTGTAGATGTAGCTGCTGCCCTGGCAGAGTGGGGCCTTATGTTAGCAGGAACTGGTTTTCCATGGTGGGTGTAGCAAAAACGTATGCAATGTCCTATCCAGTTGGAAATGGTCTGTTTTGAGATAGCCTTTCCTTGTGTTGCTGTAGCATAAGATACAAAAAGCTGGTCAGATTTTCTGAAAACCTTAGTTTTATCCAAGTAATAACGTAGTTGCTTGTGAACATCCAAGGAATGTAGGAGTCTTTCTCCTTTGTTCTGTGGATTTGGAAAGAAGGTGGGTAAATGGATGGTTTGATTTAGAGCCACACTGGATACCACCTTAGGCATAAAGGAGGGGTTAGTTCATAGAGAAACTCTGTCTTGATGAAAAATGAGGAAAGGCTCTACTGCCATTAGTGCCTGAAGCTCTGAAACTCTTCTCGCTGAAGTAATTGCTAGCAGCTGGGCAAGTCTTCCATGATATAAACTTTAAGTCAGCTGAGAAAGCTGGCTCAAAAGGAGGCAGCGTAAGTTTTTCCAGAACAAAGTTGAGGTCCCAAGTAGGTGTTGGTGCTCTCCTGGGAGGCCTAATGTTTTTGGCCCCTCTGAGAAACTGCTTTAGGAGTGGATGTGAAAATAAGGGAGGATCTGTGTTGTAGTGAGCTGAAATAGCAGAGGCATGGATTTTAATAGATGAGAAAGAAAGCCCTTTGTGTAGCATCTCAGTTAAATATTGCAAAATCTGAGGTATGTCAGGCTGAAGGGTATTTTGGCCTTTAGCTTGGTTCCAGGCGCAAAACCTTTTCCATTTGTCTGAGTAGGCTTTCCTGGTGCTGGGCCTCCTGGCCTCCAGAATAATATCCATAACAGCTTGTGAGAGAGGAGCTGGCTGGTTGCTTAGGTGATTTGCCATGCAGCCAAGTTTAAGGTTTTGAGTTGGCCGTGTAGAATCTGATTGTCTTGCTGTGTGAGCAGATGGGTAATTTGTGGTAGAATCCATGGTGGGCCCTGGGCCATATTCCTTAATAGTGGGTACCAGTGCTGGCGTGGCCAGTCTGGGGCAATGAGTATCATTCGGGGTCTCTCCATCCTGACTTTCAGCAGCACCTTTGTGAGAAAGGGTAATGGAGGAAAGGCATATACTGTCAGCATTTTCCAACTGAATGAGAGCGCGTCCACTTTCCAAGCTTGATGGTGAAAAGTCCTTGTGCAAAATTGTGTTAGTTGATAGTTTTGGGGGCTGGCAAATAGGTCTATGTCTGGGAGCCCCCATTTTTGAGTTATCATTACAAATACTTGTGGATCCAGTTTCCACTCGTGGGGATCCATGATGTTTCTGCTTAGGTCGTCTGCCAATTTGTTCTTTTTTCCTGGCAGGAATTGAGCTTGTAATTGAACTTGGTATGCCAGTGCTGTGTTCCACAAGGTCATTGTTTGCCTGCATAGAGGGTAGGAGTGTGTACCCCCTTGCTTGTTTATGTACCACATTACTGTGGTGTTGTCTGTTCTTATGATAAGTTGTCCTGGATGTAAGAGGTCCTTGAAGGCTGTCTGAGCATTTTGTACAGCTAGCATTTCTTTTTGATTGATGTGCAGATTCCTTTGATCTGCAATCCATATGCCTTGAATGCACCGTCCCGCCATGTGTGCCCCCCAGGCATAGTCCGATGCATCTGTTGTCATAGTTTGCCTGGCTGGGGGTAAGGTGAAAGGCTGACCCTTGTTGAGGTGACATGCCTGTGACCACCATAGGAACTACTGTTGAAGGCAGGGAATGAGAGGTATCATTGTTTCCAAGCTGTGGCTGTGTTGAGTCCATACACTTAATTTGCTCATATGCAGTTTTGCAAATGGTATTAGTAGTATGCAAGATGCCATGAAGCCCAAGGCCTGCAGAATTTTTCTTGCAGGGAGTTGGGTCTTTGTTGCCATTATTCTGAAGTATTTAGTTAATTGTAGTTGTTTGTCTGGCATCAGATAAGCCATCTGGGCCGTTGTATTCAAGCTGGCACCCAGGAATGTCATATTTTGTGAGGGCACTAGTTTTGATTTCTTTTCATTTACTGTGTACCCTAGGCAACTTAGAAGATGTTTTACAAAAGCCAGGTGCTGTAAGAGAATGTCCTTGCTTTCTGCTTGGATGAGGCAGTCGTCCAGGTATGGGTATATTTGAATTCCTTTTTGTCTGCAGTATGCAATTACTGGTGCCAGGCATTTTGTGAAGACCCTGGGCGCAGTAGATAAGCCAAAGGGCAATGCAGAGAATTGGTAATGGGTTGAACCTGCAATGAAACGGAGGTATCTTCTGCAATTTTGTCTGATAGGGACATGCAGGTATGCCTCCTTGAGGTCCAACGTTACTAGCCAAGCTTCCTTGCCCAACATGGGAAGAAGCTGCTGTAGTGTTAGCATCTTGAATGTGGGTACTTGCAAGAAGGTGTTTAAAATTGAAAGGTCCAGAATGGGTCTCCAAGCATTGTCCTTTCAGGGGACTAGAAAGAGCCTTGAGTAAAATCCTTGGCCTTGCTCCTGTGTAGGTATCAGTTGAATGGCTATCATGTCCATGACAGCTGTAATTTGTTTTTGTTTTATCCTTGGCAAGGTGTGGAAATGGAATCTGTATCCTTGTGAGATAATGTCTAGGACCCATTTGTCCTTTGTAACGATGCGCCGGTTGTCTGCAAAAAGTGCTAACTTTCCTCCCAAGGGAGCTGCCAAGAGAGTTTTGCTTGGCAGTTTGAGGTATAAGTCATTGTGATTGCCTTCTAGTAGTTTGTGGCCTGTCTTCTCCTCCCTTCTGTGTTGCAGTGCCCCATTGGCGGGGTTTGTAAGGGATTTGTGCTTGTCCTCTGCCCCTTGGGTGCCTGTATTTACCCCTCTGTGGTCTGTCAGAAGCTGGAAAGGACCAATTTTTTGTTGGCCAATTTCTGCTGAAGCGTGGGGGCTGTACTTGTAAGAAATCTTTGACCGTCTGCATAGATTTTGCCTTATCCTCCATTTTCTTTAAAACCTCCTCTGCTTTAACCCCAAATAAGACTTCCTGCTGTAAGGGTGCATCTAGTAACTTTGCTTTAACATGATCAGGCAGAGATTGTTACTTTAACCAAGCATGCCTACATATAACAGACCCAGTAACAGCTGCTCTAGAGGAAGCTTCCAAGGCATCAAAACCACATTGTAAAGTATGTTTTCCCACCTGTTCAGCTGCATGCAACAGATCCTGCATTTCCTTGAATTCAGACTGTTGAGGGTGCGTGCCCATCTTTTGTTTTATTTGAGACATTAGGAATTGCTGGTATTTAAGCATGTGAAATTGACAATTTAGTGCTCTCATAGCTAGAGTAGCTGAGGTGTAAACCTTCTTCCCCCACCTATCTAGTGCTCTGGAGTCCCTTTCAGAGGGTACAGGATTTTTAGCCATAGAAGCCCTAGCCCCCTTGGGACCCTGGGAGATTGTCTCTGGATCAGCAACAGGACCTTTGTATAGGAATTTGTGCGAGTCAGGCACTCTATAGTATCTATCCGGTTTGGCTGGAGCAGGAGGCAGAGAATCTGGATTTAGACTAGATTCTAAGAAAACATCCTCCACAATGTCCAAAACTGGGGGGCATAGCAAGGGGTCTGTGCTGGGGGAGTAAAAAAAACTTTCAGAGCCTTTTCTTTGAGTCGGAGTAGTCCTGACCTTCCCAGTAGAAATGTTCCCTCATGGTAAGTAAGGTTTCCCCAAAGGAATAATCTTCAGGGGGAGAAGCTGAGGGAATGGAGTCTTCAGCATCAGAATCTTCATAAGGTGGAAAGGAGTAATCCTGTTCCTCAGAGGAGCCTGAGGAAACACACACTTGATCAGAGGAGGCATTGTCCTCCTCTTGTCTAGGTCTTTTGTCGGGGGGGGGGGTTGGGAACCCCTGATCAAAGAAATTAAATCTTCAGCCATTTTAAACATCTGTTTCTTAAGCATAAGGCCTTGACCTGGAGACTGAAGAGTAGTCTTTTTTGGTTTTAGAGGAGTCTTAATCTTAGCATAAGATTTAATGATGAGAGTAGTCGGTCTGAAGACACCTTGACACATTGTCCTCGTTTTTTCCTCCCTTATTTTGAGCAGTACCCTTGAAGTGAATGGTAGAGGGGGAAATGTACAGACTGAGAAGTTTACCCACTGGAAGGATAGAGCATCCACTTTCCAGGTCTTGCTGTAAGGTTCCCTGGTGCAGAATTTGCTGAGCTAATGATTGGAGTGGGAGGGAAAGAGGTTGACCTTCGGGGTGCCCCATTTCTGGGTTACAAGGGTGAAGGTTCTTTGGTCTAGCTGCCACTCATGCGAGTCTAGCAGGTTTCTGCTTAGGTTGTCTGCCAGAGAGTTTAGAGAGTCTGGCAGGAATCGTGCTAACAGGTGTAGTTGCATGGCTGCGGCTGTGTGCCAAAGGGTCATGGCGACCCTGCACAGAGGATAAGAGTGAGTCCCTCCCTGCTTGTTGATGTACCATATCACCGTGGTGTTGTCTGTTTTGATCAGCAGAGGCCCCAGGGAGAGTAGAGGTCTGAAAGCTGTCAGGGAATGCTGAACAGTTAACATCTCTTTTTGGTTGCTGTGCAGATGTATTTGATTTGGGCTCCATTGGCCTGAATGCACCTGCCATCCAGATGTGCATCCCAGGCATAGTTTCATGCATCTGTGGTCAGGGTCTGGGCAGCATGGAGTAGTGAGAAGGGAAGTCCCTTGTTGTGGCAGCATGCTGCTGCCCACCAAAGAAAATCTTTCCTTAGACAAGGTATCATTGGTATAAGAGTTTCCAGGTCTTGAGAGTGCTGACACCAAAGGCTTTTTACATACCATTGTAGTTTCCTCATATGAAGTCAGGCATATGGAATGAGTAGAATGCAAGTAGCCATGAACCCTAGAGCTTGCAGGATTTTCCTTGCAGATAACTGGGTCCTGGTGGTAGGTTGTCAGGTAGGTTTGTTTTTCTACTGTAAGGAATGCCATCTGGGATGCTGTATCCAGGCTTGCTCCCAGGAATGCAATTTTTTTGTGTGGGTACTAGTTTTGATTTCTTGTCATTGATAGTATACCCCAGGGAGGTCAGTAGGTCCTTTATAAAGGTCAGGTGCTTTAGCAGATTTTCCTGACTGTCTGCTTGAATCAGGCAGTTGTCTAAATATGGGTAAATTTGAATATTTCTTTGCCTACAAAAAGCAATGATGGGAGCCAGACATTTTGTGAAAACTCTGGGAGCAGTGAATAAGCCAAAAGGAAGTGCAGAGAACTGAAAGTGCAGTGATCATGCTCTGAAACTTAGGTATTTCTTGCATGATTCCCTGATTGGGATGTGTAGGTTGGCCTCTTTTAGGTCTAGGGTGGCTAACCAAGCATCCATGGAAAGCATAGGAAGTCACTGCTGGTGGGTGAGCATTTTGAATTTTGGTATCACCAGAAAGGTGTTTAGAATGGATAGGTCGAGGATGAGGCGCCATGTGCCCTCTTTCCTGGGTACCAGGAAGAGTCCGGAGTAGAAACATTGGCCTGTCTGTTCTGCAGGAACATACTCTAGTGCCCTCATAGAGAGGAGGGAAAGGACTTTCTTTTTGGCCTCTGTCCACTGGTTTGGGGGAAGATCTGGGAACCCTTTTGGGGTTGGCAGAGTGTGAAAATAAAATTTGTATCCCTGGGACACTATGTTGAGGACCCAGTGGCCACTGGTAATGGTAGCCCAGTTGCTTGCGTGGAAGGAGAGTTTTCCTCCTAGGGGCAAGTGCAGGTGGGCAGAGGGAGCGGGTGGGAGTGCAAAGTCATTGTGAGCTCTTACCATAAGGGGGTGGCTTTGCACTGCCTGGTTTTGAAGAGGAGGAACTCCATTATTTAGATCTCTGCATTCCCTGGGGCTGTTGTCTGGGGGGCCTGCTTCCCCTGGGTCTGGGCTGGGCTGAGCTTACCTGGGGGGGGGCAGGAAAGGACCAGTGCTTGGGGAGGCAATGCCTACTTAACCTCAGGGGCTGGACCTGTAATAAGTCTTTAACTGTCTGCATAGATTTAGCTTTTTCTTCCATCTTTTTTAGGACCTCTTTTGCCTTGCTGCCAAATAAGTTATCCTTGTGCAAGGGTGCATTCAATAATTTGGATTTGACATGGTCTGGCAAGGTCTGTTCCTTAAGCCAAGTATGTCTTCTAAGTACAGAACCAGTAACTGCTGCCCTGCAAGATGCTTCAAGGGCATCAAAACACATTGTAAGGTGTGCTTAGTTACTTGACTTGCAGAATGCATCAACTCTTGTAACTCTATTTTCTGCACAAGCAGGGAAAGAAGATATTTTTTGTTTGAGGAGTTCCATGGTATGTTGCTGATACTTCGGCATATGGAACTGACAATTTAATACTCTAACAGCAAGAGTAGCAGAGGTGTATACTTTTTTACTCCATTTGTCTAATGCTCAGAAATCCCTATCTGAGGGGGTGGGATTCTTAGTTTTAGTTGCTTTGATTCCTTTAGGTCCTTGAAAGATGACCTTGGGGTCAGCAATAGGATTTTTTAAATGAAATTTGTGAGAGTCAGGGACTCTAATACAGGTCAGGTTTCCTGGTAGCAGGAGGGAGGGTGTCAGGATTCAGACTGTATTCCATAAAAACATCATCCACAATATGGTCAGAGGTCTGTGCTGTGGAAGATCTAAGAATTCCCTGCATCTCTTTTTTGACTGAGGATAGTCCTGACATTCCAATTGGCAATGTTTTCTTAAAGTATGTAGGGTTTCCCCCAAAGGAAAAGTCCTCGGGTGGAGAGGCTGAAGGGATGGATTCCTCTGCATCAGAATCCTCATAAGCCGAGAGGGGTTGCATATCTTCATATTCAGATGTATCAGAGTCATCGGACTCCTGTTCAGATAAAACTACTGGGGACAAGTCTGTTTTTCTTTTGGAAGGGGTAGCCTGGCTTCCACTGATAAGCATTTGAGACTGAGGCAAGGAAGCAGGGACCTGAGCTTGGGTTGTCAGTTTTTTGGGTGTGGTTCATACCCTGGGCTTTAGAAACTCACTAGTTTTCAAAAGAACCGTAGACATGAAAGAAGTCGTCGGTCTGTGTCGAGTATCAGTAGTGTGAAGTACATTCTCGGAAGCCGGAGCCTGCTCAGTGGCTCTGGACCCATTCAAGGTAGAGACATCCACAGGATCCTTAGTCGAAGGAGAGTCTCACAGCATACAGGACTCTGAAAGGGTCTCAGTAGTGGCCTGCAAATCCACAGAAGCGGGCATCAGGGGCTGCGAAAGCACCTCACTGAGGACCGGAGAACTGATGACTAGCTTAACAGAAGCATCATCGGCAGTTTTGGACCTGTACGGTCTATCTCTGCCTTTATCCTTAAGTTTTTTTGGAAGATCAGTTGTCGGATGGCTTACCAAAGCCATATCAGAAGTCAAGGACTGAGAGCAAAAATATCTAGTGACAATAAGGGCTCAACGACGTACAGTTCTGGCACTGAACAAAGCACAAAAGTGACAGCGGGGGACATCGTGGTCTGGGCCTAAACAAGTGACGCAGTAGGAATAAAAGTCTCGGTGTGGTATTTGCTTTCCACAGGTGAGACAATTGTTACCTTTTTCTGACATTGGTTAGAGCAAGGAAAAAGGATCCCCAATGGGGTACTTAGCTTTAGAAGACTTCAACTTCAATTCAGAAATGAAAAATTCAGGTAGTGGCCGACTGGCACTCGTGCAAACTGCTTCTGCTTCAGGCTCCTCAGCAAGAAAGACTGATGTAATGGCGTTGGCTGCCTGTTTTTATACCACTGATGACCTGACGTCAGTCCTGGAGTGACAGCAACCAACGCAGAAATACTAAGTATCTGGTATTCGGGCAGACTGAGGGCTACCCTGGCAGGGATAACCCAAATGTGATGACTGCAACAGTGAAACATGAAGAACATCCTTAGTTGCTTTCTGTAAGCATCCTGGGCTTAAGGACCTCCATATCTACCTTTGATGTTGGTTTGGAATTTGCTCTTTCCCTTTTGTTGTGGTTTTCCTTTGTTCTGTCGGGGAAATGGCCATCTCTTATAGGATAACTCCCGACATACATGTTCTGATCCTGATTAAGGTTTTTTAAGGATGGCATGTTTTTCCACTGTCCTCCAGCTTTTTAAAAACATTTTCAGTTGGGAGTCCAAGGGCTATCAAGAAGGTCCACCTGAACATGTTCTGGAATGGGCTGGTCCTCAGCCAGGCATATCTTTTTACTCTAGGCATTGAGGCAGCTACTGCATTACAGCCACACTTCATGGAGAGCCTGGCATTATGGGAACTGAGACTGAATAACTACAGCATCTTCTTCCTAAGCACCTTTTCCTGCATCTCCTCTGTCTCTGGATTAGTTGCTCATGGAGAGATTCTTGATATCTGAGCTTATGAATCTGGCAATTGAAGATCCTAATGGCCAGAGTAACTGAGGTGTAAGCTCTCTTACCAAACCAGTCTACTTTCTCTGTCATTTGGAAATGGATTCTTGGTTTTAGCCTCACCCTATCCCTTACTGGAATCCAGAGACACCACTTCTGGACATGCCACAGGATTCTTCTAGAGGTGCTAGAGGGACTCATGGACCCTACTGAAGCTGTCTGCCTTCTTAAAGACAAGAGATTGGGAATCTAGATGTAAGGAGGATGCATTGAAAAACACATGATCCAGAATTTCAAGGACCAGAGGAACAGCTAAGGCTGTAGGTTCAGCCAGAACTGAAAATTGTTTAGACTCTCAAATGAAGGATTCCTTCATCCTGTGAAGAGCATCTCCAAATAATAAAGCTTCAGATTGTGAAGCTGCAGAGTGAATGTCTTCAGAATATGAATCTAGGAAAGGGACTCAGGAAAGTGGCTCTACATAAGCCAGCTCCTCTACCTCTGATTCCCCCTGTAGTGAAGTTTCACTTTTTCTTATGGCACAAGGAGATACATTTTCAGGGTCTGAATGGTGATTTCCTAAACTCCATGAAATTGTGAGGTAGTCTGAAAAGGTCCATCAAAGAAACCGGGTAATACAGCACCTGACACCCAGTCAGCTATAGCTGGGGCAAACTGATCAATGACGCACACAGGTTTCGGTGTCTGGGGTCTCGGCTCTCTTGCATAGTCCTACCTAAAAGTTTCAGGACATCAGCAGGTGATTATGATCTGTATTCAGTCCCCTTCAACCTCTTCTCTAACAAATATCAGAAGGAAGCCATCCTCACCCTCTGAAACAAACACTAGTGCACTGGAGGTAAGGCCTGCACAATGGCTTTGGGCCCAACTAACAAAAAGATAGACTCAGCACATGAGGATGTGGTAGTGACTGATGGCATAGTGGCCTTTAGAGGGATTGAAACAGACATTTCTGTCGAAGTATGCATCATATGAGGGTGCTGCAAAAGTATCAGTGACCTCAAGCTGAGTGGCCTGACACAGAAACAGTGTTGTTGGCCTTGTGAACACTCTTCTCATAGGTGATGCTCTTTTTTCTTGGGAAAGTCTGAAGGAGACTATCAGACAAAGTGCAGACATTCACACTTACCATAAGTGTAGATGCTTGAGTGTATTCATTGTTGCAGTCCTGACATGTGGGATTTCTTGCAGTGAAAGCTCTTGGCCGACCTGACTACCAGAGAAAATTATTTCCCCCTCCTAAGGTTGGCGGATGCCCTAACCAACATCTGTACACTTGGGTATGCAGGGAGACGGCCTATGTCATGAAATCAGTTTCTTCTTGTCCCCTAGCAGGTAGGAGCCCTAGGGAACTGAGGAAGAGAGGCCAAGGGGGGTTCCCTTGGCTGGAAAAGAGCAAGTAGACTACCTAGTAGGTTAGGGGGAAGGAGGGGGGGAGAAGAGCACAGCAGTGAGTACGTTTGAATGTCTACATTTATGGTAAATGTACACAACTGTACTATGTTCTTCATGTATCACTAATGCAGTCCTGACTTGTGGGAAGATTCCCAAAGCTGAAAAGAGGGAGTAAGGAGATTGCGGAGATGAGAGGATGTCCTGTAGGATGGTAGTGGTGAATCCTACTCTGGCCCTAGAAAAGCCTGCCAAGTGGTAGTGTTTGGTGAAGGTGTGCACAGAAGACCAGGTGGCAGCTTCCAGGATGTCCTTAGCAGGGACTCCTTTCAAGAAGGCAGCAGAGGTTGTAGCAGCCCAGGTGGAGTGTTACCTAACAGCCTCAGGAGATTTTTTGCCATGATAGCTGTAACAAAACGAGATACAGAGGGAGATCCACTTTGAGATGGTCTGTTTAGAAGCTGGTTTTCCCTCAGAATCAGGAGCAAAGGTCACAAAAAGCTGGTCAGATTTTCTCAAGACTTTTGTTCTATCAAGATAGTAGCGGAACTGTCTATGCACATCCAAAGAATAGAGTATTCTTGCCCCTTTGTTCTAGGAGTTGGGAAAGAATTTAGACAATGAATGGCTTGATTAAAAGTGCCAGCGACCACCTTGGGCAGGAAAGAAGGGTTAGTTCTGAGGGAAACCCTGTCGGAGTGGAAGTTTAGGAATGATTCTACTGCCACAAGAGCCTGCAGTCTAGTGACCCTCCTAGCTGAGGTGATAGCCAGCAGCATGCCAGTTTTTCAAGTAAAAAAATTCAGTGGGGCAGATGCTGCAGGTGTGAAAGGAGGCGATGTCAATTTCTGCAGAACAACGTTAAGGCCCCATGGAGGGGCAGGTTGCTTCCTGGGCAGTCTGATGTGGATGACTCCCCGAAGAAATTGCCCTAACAGAGGATGGGAAATGACAAGAGGAAGAGTAGGTACATGGGTCAAAATGGCAGACGCATGAATTTTAATGGAGGAGTAGGAAAGGCCTTCATCAACCAGACCAGCCAGGTAATCTAGAATGGTAGTAATCCGCCCTGGATGAGGATTGTGGTGCTTCTAGAATGGTAGTAATCCGCCCTGGATGAGGATTGTGGTGCTTCTAGAATGGTAGTAATCTGCCCTGGATGAGGATTGTGGTGCTTCTAGAATGGTAGTAATCCGCCCTGGATGAGGATTGTGGTGCTTCTAGAATGGTAGTAATCTGCCCTGGATGAGGATTGTGGTGCTTCTAGAATGGTAGTAATCCGCCCTGGATGAGGATTGTGGTGCTTCTAGAATGGTAGTAATCTGCCCTGGATGAGGATTGTGGTTCTTCTAGAATGGTAGTAATCTGCCCTGAATGAGGATTGTGGTGCTGCTGCTGGCACCAGATGGAAAATCTTTTCCACTTAGCCGAGTATGATTTCCTACTGCTAGGCCTTCAGGATTCTTGACAATATCCTGAACCAGTTTGCTTAGGGCAGGCTTATTCCTGGATGGTGTGGAATTATTCAGGCCAAAAGGCTGAGTGTCTGCAGGCTGGGGTGCACAATCCTTCCCTTGTTCTGTGTGAGAAGACAATCTGAGGCAGCAGCCATGGATGCTGGTTGGTTAGTTTGAGAAGCAGAGGATACTAGTGCTGCCTGGCCCAGTCTGGGTCTATCAGTATTGTCTTTGGGCCATCTTCCCTCATCTTTAGAAGCACTCGAGGTAGTAGGGGTGAGGGACAGGAGGCATAAATAAAGAGAGGAGTCCAACAGAAGGAGAAAGCATCTGTTCTCCAGGCTGATTGGCAAAGTGGTCTATCTGTGGGACTCCCCATCTCTGCACCATACTAAAAAATGCTTCTCAATGTAAATACCATTCGTGGGGGTCCATCAGGTTTCTGCTGAGTTGATCTGCAAGAGTATTTTGAGCCCCTGGAAGGTATTGTGCCAGAAGATGCAACCCGAGAGAGTGAGTTGTTTCCCAAACTTGCAGTTAAGGCAGCACAGAGGGAACAGTGGGTGCCCCCTGTCTATGTACCACACAACCGTGGTGTTGTCTGTTTTGACTAACAAAACCCTTGGTTCCCATTTTCCTGGAAAGTTATCAGGTGTTTTTGCACTGCCATAAGCTTTTTCCAGTTTATGTGCCTGTTGAACTGAACCTCCCACTTCCCTGGGATTGGAGGTGTTGAAACTAGGCCCCCAGGCTGCCTCTGAGGCATCTGTGGTGAGAGTTTGGCCCTTGGGAGTGAATCAGAATGGAAGGCCTTGATTTTGGGCACAAGCCTGTGCCCACTATGCAAACTCCTTTTTGAGACAAAACGCTCAGCTTTCTCACTGTCATCAGGGAATAAGAGTGCTGGCTCCATACATTTTTGAGGTACTAGTTTCCTCATGTGCAGCCTGACCAAGGAAACCATGAGGATACAAGTGCTCGGAGCAACTCTCTGGCTGAGATGTACTGTTTCTGCTCGATTCTTTGAAAGTAGTGGGTCAAAAAGAAGACCTTGTCTGGGGAAAGAAAGGCTTTTTAAAGTGACGAGTCCAGGAGTGTCCCCAGGAAAACTATCCTGTTGGTTGGAACAGCGTCAGATTTTTGCAGATTTATTGCGAGGCCCACAGAGACCAAGAGGTCCTGGACAAACTTCAGATCCTTGTGAAGTTTGGATAGATTTGTGACTGTTATCAGGCAATTGTCCAGGTAGGGGTATATTTGGACTCCTCTGGTCCTGCAGAAGACAATTGAAGGGACTAAGCACTTGGTGAAAACCCTTGGAGTACTAGACAAGCCAAAGGGCAGTGCTGTAAACTGATAGTGACTAGAACCTGCTCTGAAGCATAGAAAACTTCTGCATGATTCTTGACTTGGGATATGCAGGTGGGCATCTTTTAGATCCAGAGAAACCATAAAGGCTCATGGGGCTATTATGGGTAGGAGTTTTTGAAGAATCACCATTTTGAATTTTGGAAAGAGGAGAAACCAATTGAGACTGGACAGGCCTAAGCTAGAATGCCAACAGCCTTCTTTTCTGGGAACCAGGAACTGCCTGGAGAAGAACCCTTTGTCTTTCTGATGTTCTTGAACTGGTTCCACTGATCACTGAGAACACAAAATCTGGATTTGAGAAAGGTTCCCCGTTTTTTTAATTCTGAGGAATATCTGGATTGCCTGTGTATTTTAAAGGCTCTTTGAAAGTGAGTTTGTAATCATTTGAAATAATGTCTAGAACCCAATTATCTGAAGTGATGCGAGACCAGACTTGTTTGAACAGGGACAGCCTTCCTCCTAGTTTTGAGTGGAGGGAGGGATGGATGAGTCATTGTTTCTCTCTGCCAGAAGCCTGGGGCCTAGAACTCCCTTGCCTGGAAGTTTCTGCGATCCATTGCCTGGGTCTCTGCAGCTGTTGCCACTGTCTACGAGTCCTTTCCCACTGGGTTTTCCTCTGTCTTTCTCTAGGTTGGGAAGGAAAGGACCAGTGTTTAGTGGTGAAGTTCCTACTAAACTTGGAGGTTGAACTTGGAGAAAGTCTTTCACAGTCTGCATAGACTTAGCTTTTCCCTCCATCTTTTTAAGACCAGCCTCAGCTTTGGGTCCCAAGAGGAATTCTTTGTCTAGAGGAGCATCAAGAAGATTGGATTTAACATGGTTAGGAAGAGACTTGTTCCCTAAGCCACACGTGTTTTCTAATAACTGAGCCCATGGCAGCTGCCCAGTTAGAAGCCTCTATAGCATCATGACCACAGTGTAAGGAATGCCTAGCTACCGTAGAACTGGAGTGGCAAAGATCCAAAAGCTCTTTAGAAAGGTTTTTATCCTCCACTGAAGAGACCTTTTTGTTTAAGCTGATCCCGAATGGTTTGCTGATATTTAATCATGTGAAATTAGCAGTTGAAAGCCCTCATAGTAAGGGTGGCTGATGTACATACATTTTTTTCCAAATCTATCAAGGGCCCTATTCTCTTTACATGTAGGTAAAGGATTTTTAGAAGAACTGGCTCTAGCCCCTTTGGGTCCTGAGGTAACCACCTCTGGATCAGAAGAAGAATTTTTGAAAAGGTATTTATGTGAGTCCTATACCCTATAAAACCTGTCTGGTTTATGAGGGGCTGGGGGAAAAGAGTCAGGATTTAAGGAGGAATCCTGGAAGACATCATCAATCACCTCTAAAATGGGAGGAATAGCAAGAGGTTTGTGCTCCGGCAGATCCATGAACTCCCCAGTTCTCTTTTTTTGACTGAGGGTATTCCTGTGCTTCCCACTGGAAATGTTCCCTCATAACATGGAGAGTTTCTTCAAAGGTGATATCCTTTTGGGGAGAGGCAGGGGCCAGGTTCCCCTTTGAATCTGAATCCTCAAAAGAAGTGAGGGAGGGTACTTCTTCAGGTTCTCCTCTGAATCTGAATTTTCAAAGGAAGTGGCTGAGGGTCCTTCTTCAGAATCAGACACCTCTAGATCTGAATCCTCATCAGATTCAAAGGGATCTGGGAAAGTCTCAGAAGTAGAATGTCTTTTTCTTTTACCTGTGGCAGCATCCCTGGGTGCTTGTCTAGATCTAACTATGGAGATCAGGTCTTTAGCTAGTCTAAGTCTTGTAGGTATCCCTGGGAAAGGGAGCCGGTAGGCCTAGGCAAAGACCAAACAGCAGTATTTTTCTTAGGAGCTGCTTTGACCTTGGGCCTAGGGATGTCTGACATATTGACACCCATCTCTCTGGAAGAAGAATGAACCGGTGTAGGCCGAAGTCACAAAGGAACATCACCGGGAAGAGAGCGCTCTTCAGAAGTCAACGTCTGCATAGTGGCTCCAGACCTAACAAGCTGAAAGCAAGGGCCTGTGCAAATGTACAGGGACTCGACGGTGTGACAAACTTTGAATGGGTCTCAACAGAGGCATGCGCCACCACCTCAGACACAGAAAGGGCTGCGAAGGTGCCTCACCTTCTTCAACAATCACAAACCTAGAAGAAGAAACAGATGGAGAATGGTTGTCATCCAACAGCCTAAGCTTGGGTCTCTTATCATTTCTCCCCTTACGCCTAGGCTGCTCAACCCCTGAACGACCAGCAGATGTCATCGGATGTTGATGAGAAGATTCAAGACTAAGGAATCTAGCTAAAATCTTGGCCCTATGTCTGACATTCCTAGAGTTAAAGCAGGCACAAAAGCAGAAACTAGGGAAGGCATGATCAGGGCCTAAACAGGTGATACAAAGCGAGTGGAAGTCTCTGTGTGAGATTTGCTTACCACAGTAGAGACAATTATTTACTTTAGCTGATATGAGTTTAAGGCAATAAGAAAAGAGTTCCTCAATGGGGGTACATATCCTTCTGATGACTTCTCTTTGGTGCGGACCAAATGATGCACTGAAACACTGCTTCAGGCTCTGACAGCAAGAAAAGACTGATTTAGTGATGTACGCTGTCTCCCTATATACCCAAGCATACCGACGTCAGTTAGGGTATCCGCCAGCCTTAGGAGGAGGAAAGAATCTTCTCTGGTAGTCAGGCTGGCCAAGGTCTTTCATGGCAGGAAATACCACAAGTCAGGACTGCAACAGTGAAACAAGAATATCATAGCATACCTAGAACGACCACGTGCTTTCTGCTAAAAGTATTTCTTTGGGACTCATTGTTGCTTTAAATAGCCCTAGAATTAAAATATGCATATGGTGAGCACATCATGCTCCAGACCCAGACAAAAGGACTGAAGCTGTGAAAATTTGTCTGTGGAGTTTGCTTTCAAAATCCAAGGCAGTTATTTACTTTATGCACCAACATCTACAGCAATAACTAACATTCAAAAGATATGTGTCTGGAATGGGATGCTTAAATGAGTCATGGGCATTAGGTAGACCTGACAGACTGATGATGCTACAGCAGTGAACAAGGAGTTCATTGAACTACAGCAAGAAACATCTAAAGATGGCACAGACTGTCTAC
The DNA here is from genome assembly GCF_019279795.1 of Protopterus annectens. NCBI lineage: Eukaryota > Metazoa > Chordata > Ceratodontiformes > Protopteridae > Protopterus > Protopterus annectens. The sequence goes on from NC_056751.1 coordinate 726,402,964, forward strand.
CTTTTAAACCACAGTTGTCCTGACACTGGAAGGCGGTATCTGCCAGGTCAGGAGGGGGGAAGGTGAGAGCACTGGCATTTTGCCAGTCTTTGAGCTCTGATAAGCAGGCATTCCAAGAGTTAGTAATGCAACTATAAAATGCAAAGAGAAATTCCTAGTTATCAAGAAACAAAGGGCAACAGGTCAAGCCATGAACTGTGGGTCAAAATAGTCACGACAATGTCATCTGCTATAAACTCCACTCCACTGGGTGACCAGTGGTCAAAGTGATCCCCCTCACAGGAATAAGTAAGAGCAATAAATATTACCAACAACACTGACCATGAAAACCCTGGGGTCCATAGTTAACCACCATCTCATACACTAACAAAAACATCACAATGGGTCTACTTAGTCACATCCATCAGACTCTCCTGGTCTGTTCATGACACAATAAAGGAGCAGAGCACATTCCCATATGGAGAAAAGTACAGTTGTGTACACTTACCATAAATGTAGATGTTCAAGTGTATTCACTGTTGCAGTCATCACACTTGGGTTATCTGCCTGCAGGTAACCCTCAGTCAGCCCGAATACCAGAGATGTAGTATTTCTGTGTCGGTTGCTGTCACTCCAGGACAGACGTCAGGTCATCAGGGGTATAAAAACAGGCAGCAGACGCCATTGCATCAGTTGTTCTTGCCCCAAATGTCAGGAGCTCCCTAACAGGGAGCTAAGCTATGGTGGGAAAATCACCACCAGTAAAAAGTAAATACCAATACCCCTGTAAGGGGTGAGTAATATACATAGAGAGGAGAGAGAGAAGGCGGTTGGAGGGAGGGAAACCAGGACTGCAACAGTGAATACACTCAAAAATCTACATTTATGGTAAGTGTACACAACTCTACTACTATGTTCTTTGTGTTTCACTGTTGCAGTCATCACAACTGGGTTGATTCCCAAAGCTGAAGAAAGGGTGGAGGCAGTCAAGAAGAGTTGGGGCTGGCTAGTATGCCGTGTAGGAGTGCAGTTGCAAAACCCGTCCTGGATTTGGAAAAGATAGGCAGGTAGAAAAGCTTGGTGAAGGTGAGTACAGAACTCCAGGTAGCAGCTTCCAGAATGCCCCTGGTAGGGACTCCCCTGAGGAATGCTGTAGAGGTAGAAGTTTCCCTAGTGGAATGTGTTCTGACCCCCTGAGGGGTTGGTTTCCCATGATGTTTGTAGTAGAAATGGATAGAGTGTGTTATCCATTTGGAAATTGTTTGTTTTGAAATGGCTTTGCCCTCTGCCCCTGGTGCAAAACTTGAGTAGTAACTGGTCAGATTTCCTGAAGGGTTTAGTCCTATCCAGGTAGAATCTCAGCTGTCTGTGCATGTCCAAAGAGTGCAGGATCATTTCCCCTTTATTTTGAGGATTAAGGAAGAAGGTTGGCAAATGGATAGATTGGTTGAGAGCCACGCTGGACACCACTTTAGACACAAAGGAAAGATTAGTCCTGAGGGAGACCCTGTCAGCATGAAAAATAATGAAGGGTTCCCACAGCCATAAGTGCTTGTAGCTCAGACACTCTTCTAGCTGAAGTGATGGCCAGAAGCAAGGTTGTTTTCTAAGAGAGGAATTTTAACTCTGCTGATGCTGCAGGCTCAATGGGAGGGAGCATGAGCTTTTCCAGTACAAAGTTAAGGTCCCAAGCAGGGGTGGGTGTTCTCCTTGGTGGCCTTAAGTTGTTTGCCCCTCTCAGGAACTGTTTCATTAGAGGGTGAGAGAAGAGAGGTGGCTCAGCGTTGTTATGAGTCGAGATGGCAGAGGCATGGATCTTAATGGAGGAGAAGGATAGGCCTCTGTGGAGTAGATCTGCTAGGTAATCCAGGATTAGAGGTAAGGAGGGCAGTTCTGTGTCCTCTCCTTTAGACTGAATCCAGGAGCAATAACTTTTCCACTTATCAGCATAGGATTTCCTTGTACTGGGGTCTTCTGGCTTCAAGAATGATATCCAGTACCTGCTTGCTTAGGCTGGTCACTGGGGGAGAATTCAAGGAATAAGCCAGGCTGCAAGATTAAGGGTTTGCAGTTGCAGATGCAAGATCTGTTCCCCCTGCTGAGTGAGGAGGGTTGTGATCTGGGGTAGGTGCCAGGGTGGCACTGGTGACAGGCTGTGCAGTAGAGGGTACCAGTGCTGGCCTGGCCGTTCCGGGGCAATCAGGATTGTCCTTGGTCTGTCCTGTCTTATCTTGAGTAATATTCTTGAGAGAAGGGGCAGAGGGGGGAATGCATAGATTGAGAGGTTTTCCCACTGGAAGGATAGGGTATCCACTTTCCAGGCCCTGCTGTGAGGTGTCCTGGTGCAGAATTTGCTGAGCAGTTGATTGCAGGGAGAGGCAAAGAGGTCCACCTCTGGGGTCCCCCATTTCTGGATTAGAAGGCTGAAGATGCTGGGTTCTAATTGCCACTCGTGGGTCTAGAAGATTTCTGCTTAAGTCATCTGCCAGTGAATTTTGTTTGCCTGGCAGGAATTGAGCTTGCAGATGAACATGCATGTCCAAGGCCATGTTCCACAGGGTCATAGCTAGCCTGCAGAGTGGGTAAGAGTGGGTTCCCCCCTGCTTGTTGATGTACCACATAACTGTGGTGTTGTCTGTTTTTATTAGCAGGGGTCCTGGTGAGAGTAGGGATCTGAAAGCTGTTAGAGCGTGCTGAACAGCTAGCATCTCTTTTTGGTTGATGTTCAGATGAAATTGACATGGGCCCTAGTGGCCCTGAATGCATTTGTCATCCAGGTGTGCCCCCCAGGCATAGTGTGATGCATCTGTGGTTAGGGTCTGGGCAGCATGGGGTTGAGTAAAGGGAAGTCCCTTGCTGTGGTTGCATGCTGCTGCCCACCAAACAAACTCTGTCCTTAGACAAGGTATGACAGGAATGAGTTTCCAGGTCCTGAGAATGTTGGCACCAAAGACATTAAGTACCACTGAAGTTTCCTCATATGCAGTCTGGCATTTGGAATTAGTAGGATGCAAGAGGCCATGAACGCTAGGGCCTGCAGGATTTTCCTTGCGGATAGCTGGGTTTTGGTGGCCATTTGAGTAATGTAGCCTGTCAGATAGGCTTGTTTTTCTGGAGTAAGGAATGCCATCGGGGATGCTGTGTCCAAGCTTGCTCCCAGGAATACAATCTTTTGACTGGGGAATAGTTTTGATTTCTTTTCATTGATAGTGTACTCCAGGGAGGTTAGAAGGTTCTTTACAAATATCAGGTGCTGCAAAAGCTTTTCCTGACTGTCTGCCTGAATCAGGCAGTCATCCAAGTACGGGTAAATTTGAATTTTTCTCTGTCTGCAGCAGGCAATGGCTGGAGGCAGGCATTTTGTGAATACTCTGGGATTAGTGGATAAGCCAAAGGGAAGTGCAGACAACTGATAATGCACAGATCCTGCCCTGAAACGTAGGTATTTCATGCACGAGTCCCTAATAGGGATGTGCAGACAGGCTTCTTTTAGGTCTAGGGTGGCTAAAGTACAGTTGTGTACACTTACCATAAATGTAGATGTTCGAGTGTATTCACTGTTGCAGTCATTACACTTGGGTTATCCTGCTGGCAGACTACCCGCAGTCGGCCTGAATTCCAAAGTCTTGGTCCGGCGTCGGTTGCTGTCGCCTCTTCCCTGACATCAGTGTGCTAGGGGTATAAAAGATGCAGCCGATGCCATTTTCTTCAGTTTTTCTTGCCCCCAACGTCAGGTGCCCCCAAATGGGTACGCTAAAAATATGCCCCCAACGTCAGGTGCCCCCAAATGGGTACGCTAAAAATATGCCAATAAGAAATGCATTCACCAAAATATACTATACCATCATCTACAAGCAAATACACCACATAGGTTGTATAGATTTAGAAAAGTGCAGATAAGTTCCAGCAAAGAGATGGGGGATGGTGGGTGGGTAACCTGGACTTCAACAGTGAATATACTCGAACATCTACATTTATGGTAAGTGTACACAACTGTACTATGTTCTTCGTGTTTCACTGTTGCAGTCATTACACTTGGGTTGAATCCCAAAGCTATGGTTGGAAGGCTGGAGCTAAGTAGCGTTAGAAGCGGCTATGAGGCCCTGCAGAACTGCAGTGGCAAAGCCTGCCCTGGATTTAGAGTAGAGTGATAAATGATAGTGCTTTGTAAAGGTGTGCACTGAACTCCAGGTAGCAGCCTCTAAAATGTCTTTGGTTGGTACTCCCCTCAGGAAGGCTGCTGAAGTGGCTGCTGCTCTGGTTGAATGTGGCCTAATGCCCTTAGGCACTGGTTTGCCATGTTGTGAATAGCAGAAACGAATGCAGTGGCCTAGCCACTTTGAAATAGTCTGCTTTGAGATGGCCTTTCCTTGTGATCCTGCAGCATATGCCACTAGTAGTTGCTCTGTCTTCCTGAAAGCTTTGGTTCTGTTCAAGTAGAAGCGTAGCTGTCTGTATATGTCCAAAGAATGCAGAATTCTCTCCCCCTTATTCTGTGGGTTTGGATAAAAAGTAGGCAAATGAATAGTTTGGTTAAGGGCCACACTGGACACTACCTTAGGCATAAATGTCGAGTTTGTCCTCAGAGAAACCCTGTCTGGATAAAAAATGATAAAGGGTTCCACAGCCATGAGTGCCTGTAGCTCTGAGACTCGTCTTGCAGAGGTTATTGCTAGGAGCAGAGCTGTTTTCCAAGATAAAAACTTTATATCAGTTGTAGCGGCTGGCTCAAAAGGAGGCAGGGTGAGTTTTTCCAAGACATAATTGAGGTCCCATGCTGGTATTGGTGATCTCCTTGGAGGCCTTAAGTTTTTGGCTCCTCTGAGGTACTGCCTTAATAAATGATGAGAAAAGATTGGTGGCTCTGTATTGTAATGAGCCAAAATGGCAGAGGCATGAATTTTAATTGATGAAAAGGATAGGCCTTTGTCCAGCATCTCAGTTAAGTATTGCAAAATCTGAGGAAAATTTGGTACAGCTGTGTCAATTCCTTGTGCCCGATTCCAAGCACAGAATGTCTTCCATTTTGCAGTGTATGATTTTCTGATACTAGGCCTTCTAGCCTCCAAAACGACATCCATCACAGCTTTAGTGAGAGGCGCGTTTTCTATGACTACATTATCCGCATTGCTGCCAGATTTAAGGTCTTTAGTTGGCTGTGCAGGATCTGATTGTTTTGTTGGGATAGTAGATGAGGTATTTGAGGCAAAGTCCAGGCCGGGCAATGAGACAAGTTCCTTAGGATTGGATACCAGTACTGGCGGGGCCAGTCTGGGGCAATCAGTATCATCTTTAGCTTCTCTTGTCTGACATTTAGGAGTACTTTGGGGAGGAAAGGCATATACTGCTAAGCTTTTCCAGCTGAAAGATAATGTGTCCACTTTCCATGCTTGTCTGTGATAAGTCCTTGTGCAGAATCTTTTTATTTGGTAGTTGTGAGGAGAGGCAAATAGATCTATATCCGGGCATCCACATTTCCTTGTTATCATGCTGAAGACTTGTGGATCCAATTTCCACTCGCGGGGATCCATGAGGTTTCTGCTTAGTTCGTCTGCCAGAGTATTTATCTTTCCTGGCAGGAATTGTGCCTGCATGGTAAGTCAATGCTGTGTCCCACAAAGTCATGGCTAGTCTGCAAAGGAGGGAAGAATGAGTGCCTCCCTGCTTGTTTATATACCACATGACCGTGGTGTTGTCTGTCTTTATCAGTAGTTGTCCCGGATGAAGTAGGTCCTTGAAGGCTGTCAGGGCATTCTGAACAGCTAGCATCTCTTTTTGACTGATATATAGATGCATTTGGTTTGTGGACCATGTGCCTTGAATACATCTTCCTGCCATGTGGGCCCCCCAGGCATAATCTGATGCATCCATTGTTAATGTCTGCCTGGCTAGGGGTAAGGTGAATGGCTGTCCCTTGTTCTGGTGACAAGCCTTCGCCCATCATCGAAACTCCTGTTGCAGACAGGGAATGAGGGTAATTATTGTTTCTAGGCTGTGGCAATGTTGAGTCCAAACACTTTTTAGGTACCACTGAAGTTTCCTCATATGCAGTCTCGCATATGGAATTAGTAGAATGCAGGATGCCATGAAGCCCAAAGCCTGCAGAATTTTTCTTGCAGATAACTGGGCCTTTGTTGCCAACAGATTGAAATAGGTAGTCAGTTGCCTTTGTTTGTCTGGCATGAGACAAGCCATCTGGGCAGTTGTATTTAAGCTTGCACCCAGGAATATTATCTCTTGAGAGGGTACTAGTTTTGATTTCTTTTCGTTGACTGTGTACTCTAGGCCTGTTAGAAATCTCTCTACAAACGCCAGATGCTGTAGTAGAATGTCCTTGTTCTCTGCTTGAATAAGGCAGTCATCCCAGTAAGGATATATTTGTATTCCTCTGTCTGCAGAATGCAATTACTGGTGCCAGGCACTTTGTGAAGACCCTGGGCGCAGTAGATAAGCCAAAGGGCAGTGCAGAGAATTGGTAGTGCATTGAGCCAGCTTTGAATCTGAGGTATCTTCTGTATGTTTGTCTGACTGGGACATGCAGGTATGCCTCTTTTAGGTCTCAGGTCACAAGCCAAGCCTTCTTGCCCAGCATGGGCAGAAGTTGCTGTAGAGACAACATTTTGAATTTTGGTTTATCCAGATATGTGTTTAGGATAGATAGGTCCTGTATTGGTCTCCAGGTCTTGTCCTTTCTTGGTACCAAGAACAGTCTTGAATAACATCCTCATCCCTGCTCTTGCTCTGGTACTTGTTGAATGTCCCTCATGTCCATGAGGGATGAGACTTGCTTTTGTGCCTCTGCCCATTGATGTTTTGGCAGGTCTGGCCAACCGTTTGTCCTCGGCAGGGTATGGAAGTGAAACTTGTAGCCTTGTGACACTATGTCTAGTACCCATTTGTCCTGGGTTATTATGTGCCAATTTTGTGAAAAAAGTGCTAGTTTTCCCCCTAAAGGTGCTGCCAGAAGATAAGTGCTTGGTGTAGGCAGGGGGGAAGTCATTGGGACTGTTTCCTGTATGGCTGTGATTTGTCTTCTCCACTTTTGGAGGTAGAAGCACCCCATTGTTTAGACCTGTAGGAACCTTGGGGCTGGGATCTGCCTCTTGGGCATCTGTATCTGCCCCTTTGTGGTCTGTCTGACACTGGAAAGGACCAATTCTTTGTAGGCCAGTGTCTGCTAAATCTTGCAGGCTGTACCTGTAAGAAATCTTTAACTGTTTGCATAGATTTAGCTTTGTCCTCCATTTTTTTAACACCTCTTCTGCTTTAACACCAAACAAGGTATCATGCTGTAATGGAGCATCTAATAATTTTGCTTTGACATGGTCAGGCAGATTTTGTTCCTTTAACCAACCATGCCTCCTAATGACAGAACCCGTAACAGCGGCCCTGCAGGAGGCCTCCAAAGAATCAAAACCATATTGCAAAGTATGCGTTCCAGCTTGTTCAGCTGCATGCAATAAATCCTGCATTTCTTTGTTTTCTGCACATTCAGAATTTATCAACATCTTCTGTTTAAACAGTGTCATAATATATTGCTGATATCTGAGCATATGAAACTGACAATTTAAAGCCCTTATAGCCAAGACACCAGAAGTGTAAATCTTTTTTCCCCATCTGTCCAATGCCCTAGAATCCCTGTCAGAAGGGGCAGGGTTTTTGCAGTGGAAGCCTTGACCCCCTTTGGGACCCTGAGAGATGGTTTCTGGATCAGCAGCAGGGTTTTTGAAAAGTAATTTATGAGAGTCAGGAACCCTGTAGTACCTGTCTGGCTTAACAGGAGCTGGAGGTAAGGAGTCAGGGGTCAGACTGGACTCTGAAAATACATTATCTATAATGTCTAACACAGGTGGAATAGCTAGGGATTTGTGTTGTGGTAGTAAAAGGAAGTCTCTGAGCCTTTTCTTAGATTCTGAAAAAATCTTGGCTCTCCCAGTGGAAATGCTCCCTCATGGTATGCAAAGTTTCCCCAAGAGAGTAATCAGGAGGAGAGGCTGAAGGGATAGATTCTTCAGCATCAGAATCCTCATAGGGAGGAATACAGTATTCCTGATCAGAAGAGGAATCAGATGAAATGGAAACCTGATCTGAAGAATCATATTCTGTCTCTTGCCTAGGCCTTTTATCAGGAGGGGGATGGGAACCCCTGATCAAAGTAATTAAGTCTTCGGCCATTTTCAGCATCTGTTTTTTGGGCATGGAGGACTGTTCATGAGGCTGTTGTACTTGTTTCTTTGTCTTTAAAGGTGCTTTAGTCTTTGCCTTTGAAACTGAAGTCATTTTAATGTATAATTGAGTAGGTCTGAAAACACCCTCAGAAGCCGATGCCTGCTCAGCGGCTCCAGACCCATCTGAGGGAATAGTCTCCGAAGGTCCAATACTCTGAGCTTCCAGTGGCCTAGTCGACTCCACGTGGGAGTTGGTAGCGGCCTGTGGGTCTAAAGTAGCGGGCGTCAGGGGCTGCAAAGGTGCGTCACTGAGAACCGGCGACTGGCTTAGAAGAAGCCTCGTCGTCGGTTTTGGACCTCGGATGCCTGTCCTTTTCTTTTTCTTTGCGTTTCTTGTGAATTCCGGTAGTCGGAAGGCTATCCGACGACATCGTACAATTAAATCTTCTGCCAAAATAGTGTAATGCAAAATCGTACCGACGCGTAATAGTGCGTTGGTTAAATCTAGCACAAAACCGACAACTAGCAACATCGTGGTCAGGGCCTAGGCAAGGAATACAGTAAGAATTAAAGTCCTTATGAGGCATTTGCTTCCCACAAGAAATACAATTATTAACTTTTTTTGACATCGGTCTGGAGCAAGAAAAAAGTTTCCCCAATGGGGTACTTAGCTTTTAATGAAGACTTCAGATCTAAAACTCGAACATGAAAATCTCAGGAGTCAGCCGACTGGCACTTGTGAACTGCTTATGCTTCGAGCACCGTGCGGCAAGAAACACTGAAGAAAATGGCGTCAGCTGCATCTTTTATACCCCTGGCACACTGACGTCAGGGAAGAGGTGACAGCAACCAACGCCGGACCTAGACTTTGGAATTCAGGCCGACTGAGGGTAGCCTGCCAGCAGGATAACCCAAGTGTAATGACTGCAACAGTGAAACACAAAGAACATCCAGGCATCTTTAGACAGCATAGGAAGAAGCTGCTGAAGGGTGAGCATTTTGAATTTTGGTACCATCAGGAAGGTGTTCAGAATGGAAAGATCAAGGATTAGGCATCAAGTGCACTCTTTTCTGGGTACCAGGAAAAGTCTAGAATAGAACTCTTGACCTATCTGTTCTGCAGGAACAGGTTGAATTGCCCTTATGGAGAGCAGGGATTGAACTTGGTTTTGTGCCTCCGCTCACTGGTTTGGAGGAAGGTCTGGGAACCCTTTTGGGGTTGGCAGTGAGTGGAAGTAAAATTTGTACCCCTGGGATACAATGTTGAGGACCCATCGGTCTTTGGTGATAGAGATCCAGTTTTTTGCATGATGGGCAAGTTTTCCTCCTAGGGGCATGAGCAGTTGGGCAGAGGTGAGGAGTGGAGCTGAGAAGTCATTGTGAATTCTTTCCTTAAGGGGGAGGCTTAGCACTCCCTGTTTTTGAAGTGGAGGCACTCCATTGCTTAGATCTCTGCATACCCTGAGACTGTAGTCTGGGGGGGGGTCTGTTTCCCCTGGGTGTAGTTTGAGATAGCCTTGAGGGGGCTGGAAAGGACCAATGCTTCAAGGGGCAATGCCTACTGAATCTAGGAGGCTGCACTTGCAAGAATTCTTTGACTGTCTGCGTAGATTTAGCTTTTTCTTCCATCTTTTTTAAAACATCTTCTGCTTTGGTGCCAAACATCGATTGTCCTTGTTCAAAGGAGCATCTAGTAATTTTGATTTGATGGTCTGGCAAGGTCTTCTCCTTAAGCCAAGCATGCCTTCTCAATACAGAACCAGTGACTGCTGCTCTGCAAGATGCTTCTAGGGTGTCAAAGCCACATTGCAAAGTATGCTTGCTGATTTGGCTTGCAGAATGCATAAGCTCTTATAATTTTTTATTTTCTGCACAGTCTGTAAAGGTAGCTAATTTTGGCTTAATAAGTTCCATAATATGTTGCTGGTACTTCAGCATGTGAAACTGGCAATTCAATGCCCTAATAGTGAGAGTTGCAGAGGTGTACACTTTTTTACCCCATTTGTCTAAAGTTCTGGAATCCCTGTCTGAAGGGGTGGGATTCTTAGCTCTAGTTGCTTTTATACCTTTAGGCCCCTGGAAGATGACTTCTGGGTCAGCAGTAGATTTTTTTAAAAGAAATTTGTGAGAGCCAGGAACTCTGTAGTACCTGTCTGTTTTTTAGAAGCAGGGGGTAAAGTATCAGGAGTTAGACTGGATTCCATAAATACATCATTCACAACATCCAGAACTGGAGGTATTGCTAAAGATCTATGTTGTGGCAAATCTAAAAATTATCTGAGTCTCTTTTTGGACTGAGGATAGTCTTGGTATTACCAGTGGAAATGCTCTCTTAAAGTATGTAGGGTTTCACCAAAAGAAAAATCCTCTGGAGGTGAAGCAGAGGGAATGGATTCCTCTGCATCTGAATCCTCATAAGCAGATAAAGGCATGTCTTCAGAAACCTCAGTCTCATCGGACTCAGTCTGTTAAAGCTGCTGGGGACTGGTCTCTTTCTCTTAGCAGGGGACGGCTGGCTTCCCCTAATCAGCATAATCAGGTCTTCTGCCATTTTAAGCATTTGATGTTGTGGCAAAGAAGCAGGTGCTTGAGTTTGGGTCATCATTTTTTTAGGTGTAGCTCGTACTCTTGGCCTTAGGAACTCGGTAGTTTTAGACAGAACTGAAGAGGCAAAAGAAGTTGGTTTGTGTCGAATATCGGTAGTGTGAAGAACTTCCTCGGAAGCCAGTTCCTGCACAGTGGCTCCACACCCATCCAAGGTAGAGACATCCACAGATTCCATAGTCAAAGAAGAGTCTCACAGCATACTGGACTCCGAGCAGGTCTCAGTAGCGGCCTGCGAATCCATCAAAGCAGGCATCAGGAGCTGAGAATGCACCTCACCGAGTACAGGTGAACTGTCGACTAGCTTAACGGAAGCATCGTTGGCAGTTTTGGACCTGTGTGGTCCGTCTCTGTCTTTAACCTTAAGTTTTTTGGAAGAGCAGTGGTCTGATGGCTTACTGAAGCCATTTCAGAATACGGAGATCGAAAGTGAAAGTATTTAGTGACAATAAGGGCCCGACGATGAATAGTTCAGGTGTTGAATAAATCACAAAACCAACAGCGAGGTACGTCGTTGTCTGGGCCTAAACAGGTAACACAGTAAAAATGGAAATCTTGGTGTGGTATTTGCTTTCCACAGGCGAGACAATTGTTAACTTTTTCTGACATCGATTAAGCAAGGAAAAAGGATCCCCAACGGAGTACTTAGCTTTTGAAGACGTCAGGATGATTCAGTTCGGAAATGAAAACCCAGATAGTGGCCGACCGGCATTCGTGCAAACTGCTCCTGCTTCAGGCTCCTCTGCAAGAAAGACTGATGTAATGGCGTCAGCTGCCTGTTTTTATACCCCTGACAATCTGACGTCAGTCCTGGAGCGACAGCAACCAACACAGAAATACTAAGTCTCTGGTATTCGAGCCAACTGAAGGCCACCTGCAGGCAGATAACCCTATTGTGATAAGTGCAACAGTGAAACACGAAGATCATCTAGTGAGAGGCACACACTGGCCACTATATGCAAATGTTCTAGACTTTGGAAAGATGAGCTACATGCTGTCCCTCCAGAAATGGTGCGTGTACTAAAGATTCAAGGGCAAGTTAGGAGTTATACCTCAGAGTGTTGTAAAATGACAATCCTCTCCATGATCTTTACACAAGTTCATAAGTCAAATATGATAAATCTCATCACAGAACCACTGTGAATAACATGAGAGGTTCACATCACTAAACTGGGAGGCTAGTAAAGAAAGAAAGAAACAGGACAACCTTCACTCCCTCTTTGGAGGTGCCTAACCTATTCATCCATTCAAATGCTGTCATGGGCTAAGTCCAACACCTGGCCTGATTTTCAGAGATAAAGATAATTTGCTCATGGTCAGGTTTTCACTGCATTATCTCAGATGTCTCCACATACCTGGTGCACAGGTGACGTGTGTCCACTTCCAGGTTCTTTTCTGTCTCCAGATGTGCCGAGCTATGCCTATAAAAGAGTCTGCTGGTTTGGAAATCCCAAGGATGCAGCCTGTGGCATGGGGAATATAAGCTTTCCTTAAGGAATCGTAACAAAGAAAGATGGGGATGTAAGATGGCTACACACGTGAACCATGTTCTTTGTGGGTTACTGTTGCAATCATATTCCTAAAGCTGTTACAAGCAAAATGGTTGCCTGTCTCAGAGCCCAGACCGGGACTTGAAAATGCTCTTCAGGATGGCAAAGGCACATTCTGTTCCAGCCTTAGATATCATATCAAGTCTGTGATATTTAGAAAATATATGAGTTGAAAATCAGGTAGTTTCCTCTATGATGTCCAGGGCACTTCAACCTTTCAGGAAGGACCTGTCAGTTGCAGTGCCTCCTGCTGAATGGGGTCTGACCTTTTCCTACAATGTCCTGCCATAGGTTTTATATCACAAGTTAATGAAATATGTGAGCCATTTTGAAACAGGTTGCCTTGTCACTTCAGCCCTTGCTTAATTTCAACAAAGAAGACAAGCAGTTGATATGACTTCCTGAAAGGTTTAATTCTACTTAGGTAGCACATCAGTTGTTTATGCACATCCTTTGAGATTTACTCCTTGATGGACTAAAAAAGAAACCCCTTTTAATGGTCACCTCAGTGCAGGTTATAAGAGTAGTACTTGGCTCCTCTCAGTGGGGCAGTTAGTGAGAGACTTGCAAAGGTTCATAGCTTGAATTTGGTGCAAGTTGATCAGCTACTATTGGTTTCTACGAAGGATGTCTGGCCAGTGCCAGATGAACATGCACCATGTCCAAGATATGCTGAGAAGAAAGTAAACAGTAGAAGTTGTAGGATCCAACATCAGGGCCGACTTTTGGGGCAGACAAGTGCACCAGCAATGGGCCATCTGGGACAAAAAAGTACCAGGTTTAGCAGGAGGAGAGAGGCCTAATGCTACAAGTAACAACAATGTCAAACCCAATGCCACCAGAGCTGAAGTTGGGGCCCAAAGAAAAGTAAGTACAAATAGTTAAAACCCAAGGATCCATTCAAAACAGAATGAAAGGAAGTACTCATTCATATCTGACCAATCTGAGTGGCTCTTAAGGAGCTCGTAGTAGGGAAAGAAGGATCAAAGCAATCTGCTTTTGTTCCACTTGAATGACAAATATGGTGAAATTTGCCAAAGTTTAAATGAGATGGGCAGTGGAGCTCCAGTTTGTGGACAGGAAAGGAACAAAGACCCTCAAGCTGGGAGAAAGGCAAGCAACACTGGAGAAACATGAAGCTTAGTAACACATTCAAAACACAAGAGGCAGGAAAAGCAGAGCAATCCTCTGTTGAAGAAACCTGTGCACTTTTCCTGAAGAAAATGGTGCAACATGATCAAATGACTATTAAGGATGTCCCGATTAATCAAAAAAATAAGTTTAAATGGCCAAAAGGTAAAATGGCTACAACAGAAAGCGCGGAAGAACACAAATGACACCTAAGACGGCTAACAGTCTGGACACAAAATAGGCCAGTCTCCTAAGCCACGCACAAAGCAGCAGAGTTAAAAAAATAGAAATAGATAGTCTAAAAGGTAAAGGAGGAAATCCCTTAAAATGTGAAGAAAGAAGCTAAAAATCAAGTAGATACCTCCCTTAAAGGCAAGGTATCCTCAAATAATGGCTTCAAACTACAGCAAGAAAAAAAAATCTCACAACACACCAGCAGCGGAGAAAAAAGACTTTAATCAAAAAATAAAAGTCAAAGTAACCTGGAGCCATTAACATCCAACTGAATGTTTTCACCACTGGAAAAAAATGGAAAATGGATGCGAGAGACGTGTACAGCCTGGTAAAGTAATATCCACAGATTGAGAAGTGCTGTAAGTCCTAATGGCTAATTATCACAGACTCTTCCTCAGCAGGTCCAGTGCGATGGACAGTGTCTGTCTTTGAACTTTAAAAAGCATCCACACTGCAACAGAATGAGATCAGAACATGTAGTAGAGAATAAACGATGCCTTTGGGATGAGTGGGTGTCCAACATAATGTAATAATTAATTAATGCATCGCAGTTAGTTAATATTTTATGGACTTTTATGAATAGTTTCTGTGATACATCTCCTAGAAACTGATTTCTACTAGGTGCTGCAGCAGTGTTTAGACCATTTAAGCTTGTCCCAGTTTGCATTTCCCAAGGTATCCTAAATCATCTCCTAGCTCAATTCATTTTGTCAAGTAGAGTATATCTTACTGTTAATAAACAATCCAACAGACGGATGCACTTTGGTAAAGGACAATATAAAATATTTGCTGCGACTCCCTAAAATCCCATCTCTGTGCTGTTAACTGACCCTCCATGTTAATGACACTAGCATTACTTTTATGTACAATGCAACTTCCCTTCCCTGTTTTATGGATCCTGTGGCTCTCAGACTGTTTACATTCTGCAGGTTTTATGTCCTTATTACCTAGCTAACTAGGTCACATGACAGCATTAACTGCTCTACTGCAAACACTAATAAGAACAAAGGTCAGGCGTTTTATGTGAGCAAAGAATACAATAACATTACATTTTCCTTGCTGGCATCTTCATCTGTGGTTTTTCCTTTATTTCTCTATAGTGAGCTATTGCAATGCTTGGTAACAAAGCAGTTTAAGTTTAAACAAGTTTTTGAGCTTATCAGCAAAATAATGCCCTCATATTTACATTGAAAGGCAATCTTCCTTTAAGTTTATGGCTGATACGCAGATGTTAACTATATGAAGAAAAAAATGTCTTAAGTGGTAGTTGGTAAAATTCTCATAACAAGGAAATGCCCCCCCCCCCCCCGACACACCTACCTGTTTTCTGCAGTGACCAAAGTACATTTTCTGAATATCTGCTGCAGATAGTTTGCTTGCAGACAGCTGGCAATGACTAATGACTTTGTTACAGTGCCTGTTCTCTGAGACAGCACAATGGAGACTTACAGGTTCATAGGTAGGTACCAGGCTATTGGCCCTGGGGCCTACATAAGCCTAGCCAAAAAGGTTCCCTGGCTTTCGCCACCCAAGAAAATTATTTTCCTGTGCCCCTGTCAAGCAGATCCACAGAAGTGATCCTCAGGGTGAATTTTCTATTTCCCATCCAGTCGTCAAGATTTTTCTTAAAGAGGGCCAATGAGGAGCTTTGCTTGACATGAATGGGTATGGGAAGTCTCTGAGGCAGGAATCTATCTCTCCAGCATGTTCTGTTTATTGCGGTGACAAGGTTTAGGTCCCTAGAGTGTGTAGCTCAGAGAGATTGGGATTTCTTTAAGTGTAGCATGTCAAAAAGCTATGGGTTTGACATAGCTTTGTATGTTAGGCAGAGATCACCTCTGAGTAGGCGATATGCGACAGAGTAAAGCTGGAGTCTTTTGAGATGGTCTGTGCATGGCATCTGAGGCCAGTAATCCTCTTAGTGAGGTATTTCTGTGGCCTTTCCAATTGTTGTAGGTGTCTTGTGAGATATATGCCAAATGGGGCATACTATAATGGATCTGATGAGGGGTGAGTAGAGGGGAACAATGACCTCCTTTTCCTACAGGAGAACCCGTTTGTGATGAGGTTTACTTTTCATTTTTTTTTTGAAGTGATAAACTTGGACAAAATTATTTTATGGTTGTTTATCACCTCCCCCACTCCTCCCCTAGAACATCTGCAGATTTACTGCCTACCTGACCCTTTACCCATATAATACTTGCTGCTGACTTCAGAAAATCCCTCCAGGTTGATCTGTCCTCATTTCAGGTTTGATAACAAGTGACTGATAACAGTGCTTTCTACATCAGTGGAATGATATGACTGGGAGAAGAGACCACTGCCCCAGAGACCATCTAGGAATTTGCACCCATTATGAGCACTGGCACTTTGTGGCCTGGCAGCTACCTTCCTCCTACTCCCAGAAATCCTACCGCTGTAATACATAGGAAAAGACCTCTGACATCCACCCGGAACTGATGAGTATTCACCTTCCTGTCGCTGCACACTTGACCTTTAGCTCAACCTGCTCTTCAAACCAAAGTTTTTATAAATGAAAAAGGAAACTCAAGTGATATCATGTATCCATTCCATTTCTTCATGGTCCGTACCTAACAAGGTTTTTCAATATGGACAACTGTGATTATACAATGAATGCTCATTGTTCTTCAAAAATGAGTACACTAATTGGACAGCCCCAGCAACATGCCCATAGCAAATCAAGCATATACCAACAGGAAAAAGTCCAGCCACTGAAATACCAATGAGTGGCCAGACTTTATACTGGCATATGCTGGGGACAGCAAAATATGCAAAAGAATTAGGTAAGTTCCACAAAACTAAATAGAAACACACTCGATACTAAATAGAAACACACTCGATACTAAATAGAAACACACTCGATACTAAATAGAAACACACTCGATTTTTCTTGTATCTCTCTGCTGCCCCTCATAATATCCTGAATTTTAAACATTAAAAAAGCAATGGAGTTTCTGTTTTCTCTATTGCTTCTTCTGCACTGCACTGATGCATTGTACAAGTGTGAGAACACAAGTCCCATATGTATACCCACTACATCAGTAAACAAAGAAGAGCACAGAAGAACAGTGAAATGCCCTCACACGAAGACAATAAAACAAAGTTAATGATCTTCTCTCCATCCAAAAACACCAATACAGACACAAACTCTTTTACAATGACTGCTCAGAATAACAGCCCCATAGAAATAGTATCATGTACCAAACTGCTTGGTGTCATAGGTTCATAGGTTCATACTAGGCTATCTGCCCTAGGGCATTTATAAGCCTAGCCAGAGTGTGTTTGGCTTTCGCCATCCATTTTAAAATTAATTTTGCTATGCCCTTTTTCGAGGTTAGTATACTGTGCCTCTGTCTAACAGTGACACAGAAGTGATACCCGGGGTAAACCTATGATCCCCCATCCACTCATCAAGATTCCTCTTGAAGAGAGTCAATGAGGGACTCTGCCTAACCTGGACTGGGATTTTATTCCAGAGTGAAGGGAGCCTCTGGGTTATGAATCTGTCCCTCCAGCATGTCCTATTTATTTCAGTGCTGAGGTTCAAGTCTCTCGAGTGCGCACATCGATGGGATTTGGATTTTCTGAGGTGCAGCATGCCCATTAATTCCGGGTTGGACATGGCTTTATACGTCAGGCACCGATCGCCTCTGAGCAGGCGGTATGCCACTGAGTAGAGCTGGAGTTTCTTTAACCGGGCAGCATATGGCATCTGTTTGAGCCCTTTGATCCTCTTGGTGAGGTACTTTTGGGGTCTTTCCAGTTGCTGCAGGTGTCTGGTAAGGTACATCCCAAAAGGGGCATTGTACTCAATTATGGGCCTGATGAGGGATGAGTAAAGAGGCACGATGACCTCCCCTGATCTAGATGTGAATCCCTTCATGATTATGTAAAAATCTAAAATTTGACATCCATATCCAAACTAATATTTTAAAAAAATCACCAAAAACTAGTACTCCTGTACAGACACAATCACTACCTTACCCCCTCCACTAGACACACCCTTACCTCTACTTACCTTCTTCCCCCTCTTATGTGTGGTGCCCCCTATTCACTAATCTTCAACTAGGCTTATAGGCCAAGTTTGATACCTGTTATAATAAAATCCCCAAATCTGCAACCAACTCCAGAAACTCAACGCATCACTGTCTCTCTCTCTCTTGCCACTCCCTGAAATGGCTTGAACTTCCTAACTACCACAAACTCCTTAGACTTCCTACTGCTCACAAGCTCATATTCAAACCTTCATTCCCAACCGCTCTCCAAGATCAGAAAACCACAATCTTCTAAATATATATATATGCCTCGTCAACCCTCTGGCCACCTATTACTATCCTGCTCCCTAGCTGAACTCTGGAATCCTCTCCCTACCACCCTTCGAAATACTCAGAGCCACTCAAACTTCAAAACTCTTCTCCAGTCTCACCTCCTTTCACAGTGGAAATGTTCCTGTACCCCTTCCACATAAAGTCTTTAACACCATCTCCCATGCACACTATATACCTCAACCTTCTATCACTGTGCTCTCTTACTCTTTGCCTCTACATCCTCTCCTACCCTATACCTCAAACTTCCCCCCAACTCACTCCATTTCTCCACTATATACCACTTTTTACCTCTTCCACCTCATCTTCTTCTCTCAGTCCTCTCTTCATATTTCTAACTTCCAAAAAAAAAAGCTTTTTTAATCCGTACATAAATGTTTTACTTGCATGTTTTTTTCATCTAAAATGCCTGTACTTTTAGTATGTTTAGACAACATGAATCTCACTTTTGTAAATTACTACCTATGATTAGAAATGTTGACTTTTTTAACAAATTGTATATTATCTTTGTATTCTTCACTATTGTACTACTTTACATACAAGTTTACAATAGTTATACAAAAGTAAATATCCTGTGGAGCTTTTCTCCCTGGGCCTCCACTGAAAACGGGCTCTTCCAGGCCCAGTGGACTAACCTGGTCATCAAACTGTAATAAATAAATAAATAAATAAGACATTATTCAAAAAAGACAAGAAATTTCTTTCACAAATAATGCAGTTGTATAAAAGCAATAATCCACTCCTGTTCATGTGTCTATCAGGATTTAACCATGGTTGTCTTGGCTTAATCAAGAGGGCTTTGCCCTTTCTGATCAAACCACACCTACTATGGGTAAACCATGAAATACCATGCACACTCATGGATTACTGCTTAAATATTCAGCTGATATATAAAAAAAAAGTTATCCAATTTTAATTAATATAAAGAGGTTAACAAAGTATATATTTACAAAAAATATGCTTTTATGAAAAGTACTCTGATATGCAGAGAGATGAATTTTTTCTAGTTGCCTATTTAGTTATTGCAACTCTCTTTGGTGCTCCTAAACTGGGTCCCCTTCAGTCGATCGAACATTTATACTTTTGAACCACATATGGCCGAGACCATATGTTCGAACTTATAAAAGTCCGATATGACTGAATGGAAATCTCCATACAGAGCAGAAAGGGAAGATCTCCCATTTCCACAATGTAGTGCAATCTCGGAGTTGGTATATTTAAGGGGGATGTGGATATAGACTGCTACAGACGTTTAATTTTATGAGGTTTTTTTTGTTTTTTGTGGGTTTACGTCAGTTTTCGAAGTTTTACAGGTTCGAACATATGGTCTCGGCCATATGTGGTTCGAACTTGTAAAAGTTCGATCGACTGAAGTAGACTCCCTAAGACACATGAAAGTATTACAACTACTTACTTTAAGCCAATAGTTTCAGGAGCAATGGAAGTAACTAAATGCTTATTAGTTTTTACGGACTGTATTTTAAATCTTTTTGCACAAAATGGATTCTTTTTTGAAAGATAGTTGGAATTTTGTGATAAATTACATACCTATGTATTGAGACATAACTCATTACAGTTGATGAGGTGTCACTGTTTACATGCATTCCACGAAAAGATTGGACTTACCTTTTTTAGACAATACTTATGAAAATACATTAATTACTACAGCCACAAGATTAATTACTTCTGTGCATACCTCCCAACCGTACCGAATTACTCTGTTTTTACCAAGTTTTGGGGTCTAAATAATGGGGTGCCACGATTCCCGAGTGGCACCCCTTAATTTCTGAATTTTTCCCAGCTTTTTTTTTTTTAAATTTTTGGGGGGTCTTTTTGAGCTGACATCATCAGATGCGCAATGACATCAGCTCCAACCAGCCTGACGGAATTGAGCTCAAGGGCTCATGTGCATGCATTTCTGCCTACCAGCCAAGCCTGAACATAAACTGTTATCTTCTGGGATGTTATATCAACTGTTTGCAAGTAGGAATGTAACTAGGACTGCAAACAGAGGTGAATTGTCTTTTCTGGGATGTTATATCTGGTGAATCATCTCTTCTGGGAGGTAGCGAGCGGGAATGTAAGGACTGCAGAAAGGTATGTGAACAGAACACTGCAGAGGTATCTGTGAGCCCATAACGTATGAACGAACTCGGAGACGTGTGTGTGTGTGTGTAAGCCTGTAACATAGGGATTGCAGAGAGGTATGTGAACAGAACAATGCAGAGGTATCTGCGAGCCCGTAATGTATGAATGAACTCTGAGAAGTTTGTGTGTGTGTGTGTGTGTGTGTGTGTGTGTGGTGGCTAGAGGTACTCATGCTCAAACCCTGTACCTTTAGTACAGGTAACAAGAGCCTAAAGTCCCTACCCACCACCACTTGTGAAGTTATGCCTTGTATTTTTGTTCTGTTCCTCATAAAATCTGTGGTTTTCAGGATTTTTGTGGCAAAACACTGAAGGATTGAATTCATAAATAATGATAGGCATTTGAATTTCAGACTTCATATTCTTCAGAAAATGAATGGTAACACAAAACCTTTTATTCTAGCAATTTTCTAAGTTCATAAGATCAGTATTTGAAATGTGTCCATATTTTGGGGCTGTATTCCCCCATTATCAGCTTCGTCCAGGTTTTTTGTGCTAAGACTTTGACAGCTATGGTGAGAAGTGAGAAATGAATTTTGTATACCTCTGTTATTGGCTTTGTCCAAGTGTTTTGTGCTAAGAGGTTGAGAGCTATGGTGAGAAGTGAGAACTGAATTCACGACATGATAGCCATTTAAGTTTCAGTATTCCTATCTTTCAGGAAACTACTGATTTGGCATAGTGGTATATTGCTCTGACTGTAGTGCACAGGGTCCAGGGTTCAAGACTTGGCAGAGAAATGCATGGTGGTAACACACTTTATTCTAGCAACTTTCCAAAATTATACAGGCAATGTTTAAAATGTGTCCCTGGCTTTTGGCCTTGTGCCCCCCCCCTAAAAAAACTGAAATTGAAAATAACTGCGAGAAGACGTGCAAGATGCCCATGGCTTACACTACTGATATATTTTATATATATATATATATATATATATATATATATATATTATATATATATATATATATATATATATATATATATATATATATATAAATTTATATTGTATGTGGGTGTGTGTGTAAGCAGACTTTTATGATGGAAATGTTCTGAATTGGGGGTTTTTGTCATTATTGCTTCATGCATTTTGTTTCATTGCCTACTGGAAAAATGTTCAAAGAATAAATTTAAAATGCGTTGTAAGTCTAACAAGTGTGCTGTATTATACAAGAAGTATAATTTAATAAAGTCAGGAAGGTGTATCAAAGAACACATATATGTTTCTTGTTTTGTGTGCAAGGGGCCTATGATTTGAAAACAGCCCAAAGGAAATCTTTATCCACCTCTGGCCAGATGCAATTTCTTTGGATCTGGTGTGGGTTTCAATGCTGTTTCAATGAATGTGAGTTTCAAGGGCAGAGAAGTTTTAATTCCTTTTCATTGTGAGACAGTATTGCTTTGTTTAGCAGATGTCTATTAGTGTTTGTGCATTGTGTTATAAAACGTAAAAATAAAATCCAAATAATGATTGTGGAAATAAAGCAGTATGCACACTTTAGTGTGTATGGTAAATGTGGTGAAATAGCTAGGTAATGGGACAATGGAATGGCTGCAGGGAGACTCTGGTGCCATATTTTGGTTGTCTGTTCTTCAGTTTAAATTTGAAAGTTGGTATCTCACAATTCCATTGGAGTGGGCAGGGTTACGTAATTATGCATGCAGATTTTATGTTAATCAGCATACAGATTTGTACCTATTTTTCATGGGCCTTGTCCAGATTTTTGATGCTTTCAGGTTGAGAGGTATGCATCTGTGCATTATTAGAATTGATTCTACACAATGTTATCTTTAATTTTAAATTTTAAAAAGAAAAATCCATGGTATTCCTCAAAGTCTCAGAAAACCCAATATGCAACCTATACTAGGTTAAAAACAGACCAAGAAAAAACTTTGCAGTGTGGAGTGTGTGAAGTTCACTTCTTGAAATATGTTATACACCTAGTCCACTCATAAAAATCAAACTTTAAAATACATATTACAAAAATAATATAGCAGGTAAGTCTACAGCTGAGTCAAAAATGGAATATCCTTTATGGAAACATAAACAATATCCTTTACTGATCAGTTATTTCAACAAATGTTCTCATTACAACATACTTAACTTTTTTAAAAGCATTTGTGGATGATTTATTTTACATTGTAAATGGTAATACGGAAGACAGCTTTGCATTTCTGGGAGAATTGGTTTATTCCAAAAAGGTTTTAAAATTCACAGTAGGACAAGTGAGCTTCCTGTTACGTCTGTGCCCTGGCCCAGCAATCAACGAGCCTCAATCCTCGCCACTAACACCAGAGAGGGTGTCTCATATAGGTTCATAGGTTCACAGGTTCATACTAGGCTATCTGCCCTGGGGCAATTATAAGCCTAGCCCGATTCTGTATGGCTTACGCCACCCCTTGATTTGAGTATACTGTGCCCTTTTTAAGGTTTAGTTTACAGTGCCTCTGTCTAATAGTTACACGGGAGTAATCACTGGGACAAACCTATGATCCCCCATCCACCTATCGAGATTCTTCTTGAAGAGATTCAGTGAGGTGCTCTGCCTCACATGAACTGGAATTCTATTCCAGAGCGAAGGGAGCCTCTGGGTTATGAACCTGTCCTTCCAGCAAGTTCTATTTATTTCTGTGCTGAGGTTCAAGTCCCTCGAGTGTGTGGCTCTAAGGGATTTGGATTTACTGAGGTGGAGCATGTCCATTAATTCTGGATTTGACATAGCTTTGTATGTCAGGCATAGATCGCCTTGAAGTAGGCGATATGCAACTGAGTAGAGATGGAGTATTTTTAACTGAGCAGCATATGGCATCTGTTTGAGACCCTTGATCCTCTTGGTGAGATACTTTTGGGGTCTTTCTAATTGCTGCAGGTGTCGGTAAGGTACATCCCAAAAGGGGCATTGTATTCTATGATGGGCCTGATGAGGGATGAATAAAGGGGCACGATTACCTCTCTTGATCTAGATGTGAAACCCTTCGTGATGAGGTGGGCTATGTAGAAGGTCTTTCTAACCACTTTGGCAATGTGGTTTTCAAAGGAGAGATTGCTATCAACTTGGGTCCCCAGGTCCCTAATAAGTTTCTCTGTACTTAATGGGTTTCCACCTATGTGGTAATTTGTGGGCACATTGTTTTAGCCAAAGGGTATGACTATACATTTTTTGGCATTTAGCTTTAAACCATGGCACTGGCACCAGTTATCTGTCTCTGTGAGACCTTTTTGAAGGATGTTTGTGTCAGCTGGAGAGTCGATTATGGCGCCCAGTTTGCAGTCGTCTGCAAACTTGGTGAGCCATAGTCCTCCCACGTTTGCCTGTACCTCAGAAAAGTATATACCGAACAAGAGTGGTCCCAGGACAGAACCTTGTGGGACGCCACTTGTGACCGGTTTCGAGTCTGACATGGCTCCAGCAACTCTCACTCTGTGGGTTCTGTCTTTGAGCCAGTTTGCGACCCATCTTGTGACATAGGGGTTTATATTTAAGCTGGATAGCTTATCTATGATGCCTGAGTGGGGTATTGTGTCAAATGCCTTTGCAAGGTCCAGATAGGCTGTGTGGACTACCTTCCCTTCATCCAGTACCCTGTGGAATTGCTACTACTATTACTTTCTGTGTGATCTCTGAACTCTTGAATAGCCCTGTGGTGTAGTAGTATAGTCTTGTGTTTTTAGTATTTATTATTAAATATTTTTAAACCCTTTTCAACTGTGGCTGGTTTATGGAAAGGATAACAAATACACACAGTTAAGTGCAATTTCCCTTAAGAGCACACAGAGATCAAAGTCAGTCTGGGGCTGGTTGCTCCCTTGCTCTCCAGGTCCCCAATAAGACTCCCCACTGGCACAGCTATAGGGTCCAGATCTCAGCCTAGCTAGCAAGCTGAAACATATTTATACAACTTCACAGACACTCCCGGGAAAGGCTGACACAGATTCTTCAGCTATGCCCCTATGCCCAGACTATACGGTAGTAATTCCTGCCACCACCAGCTAATACTTATCAGCTACCCAAAGGCCCTTAAAAGGGTGTCCAATTATTACTGTGTAATATTATTATCCAATAGTAGTGTAACTAACCAATAGGGGCTTAATGGAAGGGCTTAGTACAGGATCACCTATAAGCATGCAATGTACTCTAGAGCTTAAATTATCTCTACATAAACCAGCCACAGTTGAAAAGGGTTTAAAAATATTTAATAATAAATACTAAAAACACAAGACTATACTACTACACCACAGGGCTATTCAAGAGTTCAGAGATCACACAGAAACTTAAAAAAAATCATTAGTACAGTTCTAACATAACAGAAAAACACTTGGTCTAATCTTTTCTAATTCCTAGCTATTGCTACAAGAAAACATACTTCTAAAGTAGTAGTAGCAATTCCAAAGGGTACTGAAACAACACAAAGCTGGATAGCTCAATAAATATCCACCATAAATAAATGAAAAAAGTTTTTTACTCCATGAATTTATGGTGGATGTTTATTGAGCTATCCAGCTTTGTGTTGTTCCTGTACCCTGTGGAATTGCTACTACTATTACTTGGACTGCTGTTGGGCACTGGGATATTCACCCTCCACGAGTTCTTATTTATAATACTTCTAAAGTAACTTACTTACATAGAGCATAAGGCAGTGCTGAGTTGGATAGTTAGACAAAATGCTTACAGTCTGTCTCTGAGCAACAGCTTTTAAAATCACTAACAAACATCTCTGCTGGGCCCTCCCAGATTGCATCACTTTTCACATGTTCTGGGTTCCCAGGTTACACATTACATCATTTTGATTTAGTTCCCAGGCTAACAGATACTACATCCTTTACACCTGCTCAGGAAGGTACAACAATAAAAGGCATTTCACATGTAGTAATTATTCCTGAAGATAAAACAAGAGAAAGAATGTACTAGCCCAGAAAGACAGACTCTGAGCTCTACAGATCAAAAGATAGATTTGAAATAATTTTAACTTCAAAAGAAAGATTGGAAATGCTTGACTTAGTTTTCCTTACAGCAGATGGCAATGTTGCTACAATCTTGAAGTTCAACATTTTACAGTATTTTCTTTCATTTAAGAAACATGCCTGTATTTTACATTTATATTTACAGACAACCAAATTATCTCCACAATTCTATCTGGTTAGGCTGCAGCCTTCAGCCTTCTCTACCCAATCTTCACACTCCCAAATTAGTTTTTTTTTTTGTTACGTAGGAAACAACTGTTTTTATATAGTAAAATTTATAGGAAAAATTTCTTTGCTAGTAACTATTTACAGTATTTTAGTAATCATACCAGCATATTAAAAAGAACATTCCTGGAGTCAGTTTATCACAGCTTCTAGTCTGACTACCTCAGATGAAGAATTTCAAAAAGAAATGCAGTTATATTGATGTTGAAAGAGAGTGGTTATGGATTAAAAGACCATGCAAATACTGCTAAAGAAATTAAGTCTAAGAGAAATGTGTTTTTTCTACCTATTTTAAGAGATGGCTTAACTAATATCAATTATAATATAAAGTATAACTATCACAAATTAGAAAGTACTTCAGTGCAATGATCAAATTATACAACTTATAGGAGACAAGGCAAATTTTGCTTACAAGAAAACATTAATTTTAACAATTGGTTACATAGTGATACTACTTTATTAGTAAAATCCACTTCCTCACAAAGTAAATGTATGTATGCAATGTGGGACGTTTACTTAGAACATTTAGATTACAGTAATGACAGGTATACCTGTAAACTTATAGGAATAGTTTAGCCAAGTGTTCTACCTGTCCTTCATTTTATATAGGTATGACAGCTAAAAGTTTACAGAAGAAAATTAGAGAGCACTTATTATTTATTTATTATTTGTTTGACATTTTATTCATTATACATTTTGTTAATTCCAAGATGTTATATTTAGCATATTATATTTACTCATTATACATTTTGTTAATTCCAGGATGTTATATTTAGCATATATTTACTCCGTATACATTTTGCTAATTCCAAGATGTTATATTTAGCATATTATATTTACTCATTATACATTTTAATTCCAAGATGTTATATTTAGCATGTTATATTTAGTCATTATACATTTTGTCAATTCAGACTGTGGTGGTGGTGCTGCGGTGGTAACGTTGTCGCCTCACAGTAAGATGTTCTCCTGTTCAATTCTCAGCTAGAGCGTCTTCTGTGTGGAGACATGCGTGAATGGGCGTACCTTCATTGAAGGTTGTGCATCAGGGCTGGCAACCCGGCACGTAAAAATCTACTGACAATCATTAGCGGACCGGAGTTCCACTGTGGCGACCCCTAACCGGGAAAAGCCGAAAGACACAACAACATTTGTTTGACATTTATTGACCGGGATAGTCTGACTGAGCTAGCGCCCTTTCAGCAAAGGCCTGGGGAGAAAAGGTCCATAATCATATACAGTAGTTTTAACACACTAACAAATATAGAGATTACCTATCCAGCCAAATGCTCTGGATTGTGCAGAACGCTGCACATTTATGATTGATTTTGCCCACTGTTCCGCTGTTCTGCAATGAACAGTGGTGGCTCCACCTTGCAAGTTTTGACTGGCTTGTATACCGCAATTGCAGCCAATCAGTATCACGGTATAAGGGCCAATCAAGTAACTATCTACTCCTCTGGCAAAGGGAGCCAACCAGGAGGCATAAAATGCAGCCTGAGCCAATCATCTACCACTACCAGTTTTCATGGCACTGCAATACCTTCAAGTTGAGGAGTGTCCGTTGGAGCAGTAGTTTGCTCTTGCCATGGATACGATCAAGGTGTTGCTAAGGGGCTGATACCTACCCTCAATAAAAATCTCTTATGTAGTGTTTTGATATGGTATGGGTCAGTTTCAGGTCAGGCAGAAAAATGCTGTCATTCAAGAAACTTTGGTCTTCCGTGCCACCACCTGAGTGAAATGTTTCTGTGAGTCTGAATCTCTGAAATTTGTACTCGATTGGTTGAGAGATGGTTGGGGTTAGGATAGTATAAAAAAAAACTCTGCGTTTGCAACATGACTACCAACAGTCCCTGATTTTCCACATATTTTTGCCTTTAAAAAAAGTTTAATATTTTTTATTACCTTGGAAAAGATTGCGCTTCGACATAAGACGGTAACGCGATCATGTCTATTGTAAATAAATTAAATGCTGGTAAATCTTTTTACTTAACTGCTAATGGACAGCAAAGTTAACTAGATCTAGTTTGTGTGTTGGTGTTTCTGCTGCTATACCTGCTACTGTTGTGCTACTCTTTTTGTAGGTGGTAGTCAGGGAGAGAAAGGATTTTATTTTATTTGTTTATTTCATTTATTTACATATTTAGCTTTGCAGGAAGACAGTGTAGAGCTATGAAAAGGCCCACGGCTCATAATGGCATCCATACATGATTTGTGAAAGGCTTCCTTAACTAAATGTCTTAAAAATTAATAGTAAGCAGTATTAGAAACAGCAAGACAAATAATAAAAATACACTAAGCTTGTTAGTCTGGAATGCTCTACAGTGAACATATTTCATTGTTAGCCACTCACTGCTCATATTTTCATTTGTACATTCATATTTTTTAAAACTGGGAGAGATATAAATGAATCAGCATTCTTTGAATTTGCCTGTATGTACGTATGCTGTGTGTGTGTGTGTGTGTGTGTGTGTGTGTGTGTGTGTGTGTGTGTGTGTGTGTGTGTGTGTGGGTGTAGGTGTGAGAGAGAGAGAGAGAGTGTGTGTGTGTGTGTGTGTGTGTGTGTGTGTGTGTGTGTGTATGTGTGTGTGAGAGAGAGAGAGAGAGTGTGTGTGTGTGTGTGTGTATGTGTGTGTGAGAGAGAGAGAGAGTGTGTGTGTGTGTGTGTGTGTGTGTGTGTGTGTGTGTGTGTGTGTGTGTGTGTGTGTGTGTGTGTGTGTGTGTGTGTGTGTATGTGTGTCTAATGACAGACCTGACCTGTGAGGAACAGTGTCAGTATGTGTACATGTGAAATATCAGCGCACCTTGCAACAGATATAATTTGTCAGGGCCAACATGGTTGTGATTGCTGTGGAAGACGATGTGGAGGAGTTGGAAAAGCTGAAGAGCATTTTTTTTAATAGTTGATAGTTGCACTTGAATAATGTTATGTAGTGATTTTCTACTGACTGCGGTGGTGGTGCTGCGGTAGCGTTGTCGCCTCATAGTAAGATGTCCTGTTCGATTCTCAGCTAGAGTGTCTTCTGTGTGGAGACATGCGTGAATGGGCGTTCCTTCATGGAAGGTTGTGCATCAGGGCCGGCAACTCGGCACGTAAACATCTACTGCCAATCATTAGCAGACTGGAGTTCCGCTTTGACAACCCCTAACCGGGAAAAGCCGAAAGACACAAACAACTAGTGATTTTCTAGTGACTTTATTTTATTTACTGATGTGCGTCTTACTGAATTTTACAAATGTACAGTATCCGTTAACACTTCTGGCAGAAAGCCCACTTCAACTAAGCCCCAGGGAAATGCATTTTCGCACAGTACAAAAATAGGGTGTTCCACATTTTGACTGCTTGTCACACATTGCTAAGGTCTGTGTACCCCATTGGCATATTAAGAGGTTGAGATCTAATGGAGAGTACATAGCTCATTAATAAGAAAAAAAACTCAGTTACATCATAACGTTACATTATTACATCACAAAGTTAGACAGATGATCAGTTTGTACAATTAAATACACAGACTGTGTCAAATGCAATTTGTCAAAAATATTTACAGGATACATTCATATGCACAACAGGAAAACAGTTCATTTAGAAGAAACTTTGTATGTAGAGGCAGTGTCCTGAGTATAATAAAATCACTTTGTCAACTAGTTTAGTAGTAGCATTTTAGCACCATAAAATAGTAAGTAAAGTAGCAAATGTGTTTGTTCTGGCAGTGTCCTGATCAAATAAAACACTAGGTCACTGGATTCTTTAAAAACAATACTAATTTCATGAACTTTAATCATACTTTGACTTAGGAATGGGGTCCATTCTCATCATGGCAACAGAAACCCAAAAGACTTGGATAAATTACAAAAGCGAAACAGATGTTGTAGTCAGAGTTATACCAAGCTTGACAGGAGGTTTAAAGACGTAGTGAGGGGTAATGAAGTTGAGACAGAAAGGATGACAGTGGTAAGGGAGAAGAAGTGAGGGCTTTTAAGGTGTTGAAGTTGTGAAGGGGTATTAATCAGAGTCAGGGAGGCAAGGCAGGCTGGATGGAGATACTGTTAAGAGGTTCAAGGACGATGTTTTCAGTGGCAAGTCCAGAATTTCTTAAGAGCATTTTTGAAATCTTGCGGATGGTTTACATTTCTAATAGATAGGGGAAGGTTGTTCCAGGGCAGGGAGGGAGAGTAACTGTAGAGATTTTGTCCAGTGGATCTTTTTGGCTTGTAAATTTCTTGTAGATTTTGGTCAGAGCTTCTAAGAGTCCTGGGAGGACCTTAGAGTGAGTCTAGTGAGGCGATATTAGGGCAGAAGGAGGGCTTGTAGAGGATGGAATGAATGATCAATAGTTGAAAGACAAGCAGTTGGTGTGGGAATTCTATCCAAGTTAAGGTCTTGAGAGAAAGACAGTGGTCAGATTTAGAGGTTTCACTGGCAGCAAATCTGTCAACTTTATTGTAGGTGGATTCATGTTTAGCCAAGAGTGAGGACTATAGATTAGTGAGGATTTGTGAGTTGTAGAAGTAGGCACGGGTAACAGACCGTCAAGACTCTTTTGTTAGGAATTTTTTATTTCTGTAAAGGAGGCCTACTTTTTGGTGGGTTTAGATGCTACAAAAATTAAAGATGTGAAAGATGCCTTACATAAACATACATTACATTGTACTGAGTGGAAAAAAAGTTTTTATTTTTCTGTGATAATTATCAGGATGTATACATGAGAATGGGTAATATTTCAACTAAGCTGCAGACAAAGGAAACTAAATGGCAACTAAGACTAAAAGGAGACTGTAGTCCCAGCTTGAATGAAGCCAATAATATTAAATGCGTTCTAGCTAAAAGAATGTAAAAATGTACTAAGTATATTTTTTCTCGTTTTTATGTACTTGTCAAATAATTTGTTTATAAAGTGTACTCTTCTTTAAATGGCAGTATGGGCTGGTCATGTCACTAATGCAGGAAGTCTTAATAACAGTACTTGTTGCATTTCCTTGTTTTAAGTCTGATGAAGTTCGGTCTTGTCTGAATGAAAGTGGTTACTAACTGCTCTAGCCCTAGTGTTTACGGTTTTAGTTTTGTGTATTTTAACACCCATTTGAAGAAAAGTTGTGGGTGTATGGTTGGTTATTAAATAAATAATTCTTTAATTGTTTATGTTTATTTATGTTTACTTAAAATTGTTTTATTTGGATTGCTTGTCTGTGTGCTTAATAAAGGATGTTCGACTGGAAACATACTGTCTACCCTGCTAGGATTACTTCTGAATACCTACTAGAGTTAATAAAGTACAACATTATTGCAAAATACGTTTTTATTTTTTGTTTTAGGATGTTTTTAAGTTTGCTACTTCTACTACCATTTCTGATTTTTTCTGTTTTTCAATATTTAGTGATTAACTAGGCATACATGAATTTAAAAACTTCCACAGAGAGAAGTTTCTTACACATTTTTTTTAAATAAATAACTCAAGACAAGTTTGGGCTTGTCTACTGTTATGCTTTGGAGTCTCTGATGACCCTCCACTATGGTTCTCCTCTAAAGGCAACAAATACTGCACAGAATCAGGATATAAACATATAATTCATGAATATTTTGATGACAGAAGCTTTACTTTATAATCTTTTCTGTAAAGTACAGATCTTTAAAATCTTCTCTGTAAACTGCAGCCTACAAAATTTGAAAAGTAGCCCAACAAAAGACATTCTCTTCCCCTTCTAACAATTCACAGAGCTATATCTTGCAGATGTCCAGATTTTTGCAGAATGTCCAGATTTTTCCCTTCATGTACTGGTCTGTTTGTCATAAAAGTTGTGTTTTTCTGGCAAGTCATTGAGGACTGAAGTTACTAAATAATAACAGGCACCTGAGTTTCAGACTTCATATCCTTCAGAAAATGCATGCTAATGCAAACACGGTATTTGAGCAACTTTTTAAGTTTATAAGAACAATAATTAAAATCGGTGTTTGATTTTGGGTCTTTGTCTCATCCCCCCATTATATTTGGCTTTGTCCAGATTTATTTCTGTAGGACACCCCAAACACACATACACACTCCCTTTATAATACTAACTCCACAGCAGAACAACTTGAAGGGGGGATAAAAGCAGTAGAAAAAACAACTCACTTAACTGTAATCTTATGCTAACAGCTGACCAATGTAAAACTAGTCCAGAATTTGCATGCTAAGAAGCTTGGGATCATGTAAAAGGGATTTTATGTTATACTGTATCAAAAGGTAGGATTCCCTTCAGCTGAAGAACAAATGAAGCTCATTCCTTGAATAAGCAGCCCGACAATCACTTGTGCTAACCACAGGACATAGGGCATTTTCTCAGAATAGACTGTCCCTTTTTGCTGCATATCACTAGGTGCAGTGTCTTCTCTGAAAAAGTCTAGTGGTTTTAATGTCAATCACCAGTAGTGATGTCACCGATACATGAATATATGAAGCGAAGCATGGGGCCACATACATCACCCCAACAAGTTTGAAAAGAAATTCACAAGCCTCACATCATCAATTCCATCTGCTAGAGAAAAAATGTTTCTCTTACTAGTGTTCTACGCACAACGTTTGGGATTCTTTTCAACTGCCAGCAGACACGTTAGAAACATCCTCATTCTTCCATTAAAACGAGTTCCCCCACAAAGAGTGTCCCCCACCTGCCACTGCCCCAAATAAGGCAGAATTCCATGTCAGGCATTAATAAACACAACTAACTTTAATGAACCAGCTTTGTAAGGGGTGACATTTCAGATTTATTTATTTTGAACTTTATTTGACAAAACGTCTGATGTCAAACTACAGTCTTCAAATTCAGTTGTCTCTATGCCACACAGGGAGAAAGTCCTGACCATAACTCAAATATCCCGACACAAACTAATTACTTGGACACTGCAATCCTCCAATCTGGTGCAGAAAAAAACTCTTTAAAGTCACATGCTGAGCACTAAAATGCTGCTTCAGTTAAGACCATAAATATAATACAAGCATTAATGAATGCCAGTAATGCACTGAAGACCAGGTTGCACCCCCTAACACTTTGTGCCTGGGGCAGCTCATCTCTTTGCCCCACCTGAACCAAGCAAAGGGTAAGTTTTGCTGATCCCAAACCTCTGAAACACTTTTACTGAAAACCTGCATTCAGTAAAACCAACTTTGCTCATAGACCTAGACAACTGGTGCCTAAGCTACCTACTAAAAACCACACTATACTCAGCAATGAGCAGTCCTGGTATATAGATGCAATTACTCTGGTATCCTGGTGCAGAATGCAGTGATTTGTATAAATAACATTCATGTAAAAGCACAACTATAGAATTACTGACCTCTTATAACGTCCCCTAAATGTAAATGATACTGAAGGCAAGATGTATTTCTGACCACCTACTCTGATGGTCAGATGCTCTAACAGGAGTTTTTTAAAATTCCTCCTTCTACTCTCAGAATACAAACAGTAACAGCGATATAAAAAAACAAACAAACAAAACTGAAGAGATACACATGACGAAGAAAACAAGCTAAAACAGTAATTAGCAACACTACAGAAAGAAAAAAAATTTAAAAAAGTGTGGGAAATCTGGTGACGGACGTGGCACTAACAGTCAGGTAATACTAAAAGCTAAGTGCCTTTACACCACTATACTAATGCTAACAATAACATTAGCAACTATTAATAGGCAATGTTGACAATTCAAGTACAAAGTACAGTTTTGTACCTACCATAAATGTAGATGTCCGATAGACATGCAACTGCAGTCATAACATGTGGGTTGTCCTGCCTCAGGCAGCCCTCGGTCGGCCGGATTCCAAAGTCTGGGTCCGACGTCGGCTGATGTCGCACTTCTCTCCGACGTCAGAGCGGCTGGAGTACATAAGCATCAGCCGACGCCATTTTCTTCAGTGTTTCTTGCCCCAGATGCCAGGTGCCCTCCAAGGAAGGCTGTAATCAAATTGGAAGACAAAACAGGATTCCAAACAAATAAATGAGCAATAAAACAAATACACCATAACAGATATCCCCAGCTAAGAGAAACAGGGATAGGAGTGGACCCTAGGCATAGACGGGTATGGAGGGAGGGAAAATCCGACTGCAGTTGCATGTCTATCGGACATCTACATTTATGGTAGGTACAAAACTGTACTATGTCCTTCAAGAATGCAACTGCAGTCATAACATGTGGGTAGAATACCATAGCTTAGCTGGGGGAGGAGGAATGCTCTAGGAAAAGATGGTGTGGCAATCAAACCCTGCAGGACTGCGAAGCAAAGCCTGCTCTGGATCTGGAGTATAGAGGGAGATTGTAGTGTTTGGAGAATGTATGCACGGAGCTCCATGTAGCAGCTTCTGGAATGTCCTTGGTAGGCACCCCTCTTAAGAATGCTGTAGAGGTGGCTGTAGCTCTAGTGGAATGTGGTCTGACATTGGCTGGAACAGTCTTTCCATGAAAGGAATAACAGAATCTGATGCAATGCCCAATCCATTTAGAAATAGTCTGTTTTGAAATTGCGTTTCCTTGGACTGCAGGGGCGTAAGCTACAAAAAGTTGTTCAGACTTCCTACTGGCCTTGGTTCTGTCCAGGTAGTATCGAAGTTGTCTGTGAATGTCCAAGGTATGCAACAGTCTTTCCCCCTTATTCCCAGGATTGGGGAAGAAGGCAGGCAGATGAATGGCTTGATTTAAAGAAACCCTAGATACCACCTTTGGCATAAAAGTAGGGTTGGTCCTTAATGAAACCCTGTCTCTGTGAAAAATAATAAAGGGTGGTATTGCCATTACGGCCTGTAACTCCGAAACCCTTCTTGCTGAGGTAATTGCCAATAGGAAAGCTGTCTTCCATGAGAGAAATTGCAAGTCAACTGAAGCTGCTGGCTCAAATGGAGGTAGAGTCAGTTTTCTAGGACAAAATTGAGGTCCCAGGCTGGCACTGGGGCCTTTCTTGGTGGCTTAATGTTCTTGATTCCCCTGAGGAATTGCCTTAGTAAAGGGTGAGAAAAAACAGGAGGATCAGTGTTGTATCTAGCTGAAATAGCAGATGCATGTATCTTTATGGAAGAATATGAGAGGCCGTTCTTTAACATATCTGCCAAATATTCCAAAATGAGTGGGATGTTCAACAATGATGCATCATGTCCCTTGCTGGTATTCCAATTGCTGAATCTTTTCCACTTTGCTAAGTAAACCTTTCTGGTGGATGGTCTTCGAGCCTCTGTTAGTATCCGCTGAACTTCCTTGGAGAGAGATAAGTTGCATTTATTTATGGGATCTCCCAGGCTGTTAGCTGCAGTGTCTGAAGATTTGGATGCAGTGTTTTGAAATTGTGTTGAGTCAAAAGTAGAGGCCACTGGGGAAGGGCCCACCTCCTGGTGTGACATATGCTCCGTAGTAGTGGGTACCAGTGTTGTCTTGGCCAGTCCGGAGCTATTATGATTCCCTTGGGTTTCTCTGCTTTGATCTTTAGTAATACTGAGGTCATCAGTGGCAGAGGTGGGAATGCATAGATTGCTAGGGAGTTCCAGTT
The DNA here is from genome assembly GCF_019279795.1 of Protopterus annectens. Classification (NCBI taxonomy): domain Eukaryota; kingdom Metazoa; phylum Chordata; order Ceratodontiformes; family Protopteridae; genus Protopterus; species Protopterus annectens. The sequence continues at coordinate 726,437,814 of NC_056751.1, forward strand.
GAATGAGAGGGCATCTATTTTCCAAGCTTTTGGATGGTATGTCCTTGTGCAGAATTTTGGTAGAAGATGGTTGAGGTGAGAGGCAAATAGGTCCACTTCTGGCTTGCCCCATGTCGAAGTGAGTTGACTGAAGGCCTTCGGATGTAACCTCCACTCGTGTGGATCTGTGAAATTCCTGCTTAGGCTGTCCGCCAACACATTGTCTTTTCCTGGAACAAATTGGGATTGTAACTGGATGTTTAGGCTCAGTGATTTCTCCCAAAGCTGCATTGTCAGTCTGCAAAGGGGGTAAGAGTGGGTGCCCCCTTGCTTGTTTATGTACCACATCACAGTGGTGTTGTCTGTCCGTATCAGTAAATGGCCTTGCTGGAGTTGGTGTTGAAAGGCCTCGATGGCATGCATTACTGCCAACATTTCCTTTTGGTTTATATGCAGATGTGCTTCCTTTGGAGACCATTGTCCTTGTATACACCTGCCTTCCATGTGGGCCCTCCATCCAAGGTCTGAGGCATCTGTAGTCATGGTCTGTGTTATCTGTGGTTTTTTTATTGACATACCTGTGTTTGCCTGGCTCACCGAAGCCCACCATAGGAATTCCTTTTGTAGGCATGGAATGAGTGGTATGATTGTCTCCAAGTTGTTGCTGTGTTGAGACCAAATGCTTTTTAGGTACCATTGAAGCTTTCTCATGTGTAGTCTTGCGAATGGAACCAGGAGAATGCAGGATGCCATGTAACCCAGGGCCTGTAGGAATCTCCTTGCAGTCATCTGGGTGAGTTTTGCTAAACCTTTGAAATAATGAGTTAACTTCTCTTGCTTGTCTTCTGTCAGGTAAGCCATCTGAGAGGCTGTGTCTAGTTTGGCTCCTAAGAAGATTATTTGCTGGAATGGCTGCAGTCTTGACTTTTGGAAGTTTACTGTGTATCCCAGAGCTTGAAGTAATCGTATGACATAATCCAGGTTTTTTGTCAACATCAATTTGTCGTCCGCTTGTATGAGGCAGTCGTCCAGGTACGGGTAAATTTGTATACCCTGGAGCCTGCAATGAGCAATTACTGAAGCCAGGCATTTTGTGAATACTCTGGGCGCAGTAGATAAGCCAAATGGCAATGCTGAGAATTGATAATGCTCTGGGGCCCTGCAAGAAATCTGAGGTATCTTCTGCAGCTGTGTCTGATAGGGACATGCAGGTATGCCTCCTTGAGGTCCAGAGTAATCAGCCACGACCCCTTGCCCAGCATGGGAAGGAGTTGCTGTAGAGTCAGCATTTTGAACTTTGGTACTATGAGAAAGGTGTTTAATGCGGACAAGTCCAGTATTGGTCTCCATTGAGATTCTTTTCTTGGAACAAGGAACAGTCGAGTAAAACCCCTGGTCTTGTTCTTGTTGTGGAACTCTTTCTATTGCTTTCATTCGAGTCAGCAGAGTGATTTGCTTGATAGCCTCTGCCCTCTGATTTTGTGGTAGGTTTGGCATGCCTTGTTTTCTTGGTAAGGTATGAAAATGAAACCTGTACCCTCGGTCTATAATGTCCAAAATCCATTTGTCCTTTGTCAGTCTGTGCCAGTTTTCTGCAAACAGAGATAATTTCCCGCCCAAGGGAGCTTCTAGTTGTTCCCTGGTAGGTGGTAGTAGAGGAAAGTCATTGAGATTGTGGTTGTGGGGCAGGTGAAACCCCTACGTCACTTCTTTGGTTTCCTGGCTGCCATTGTCGTCCCCTGTAAGGGCCTCTGTATTGGCCTCTTCCTCGGCCACGTCTGTTCTTACCCCTTTGAAACTTTTCTGGATTAGGAAAGGACCAGTTTTTTGAAGGCCAATTCCTACTGAATCTGGGGGGTTGAACCTGGAGGAAATCTTTCACTGTCTGAACTGATTTTGCTTTTTCTTTGATGGTCTTTAACACATCCTTAGCATTTGCACCAAAAAGCTTGTTCTTTTCCAAAGGTGCATCCAGAAGTTTTGCTTTACATGATCTGGTAGAGGTTGATCTTTCAACCAAGCATGTCTACGAATGACTGCCCCTGTCATAGCTGCCCTACATGAAGCTTCCAGTGCATCATATCCACACTGCAGGAAGTGATTGCTTACTTGCTGAGTGTTATGTACAGCTTCCTGCAAAGTCTTCCTGTCTAAAGGATCAGGAGTAGCTAATGTTTTTGTAAATCTTCTAACAGATAATCCTGATATTGTAACATATGAAAAAGGCAATTTAAAGCTCTCATAGATAAGGTAGTGGATGTGTAAACTTTTTGCCCCATCTCTCTAATGACCTAGCTTCCCTGTTGGAGGGCAAAGGATTTTTGAGGTGGAGGCTGAAACTCCTTTAGGCCCCTGTGAAATAGTTTCCAAATCAGCAGTATGGGCCCTGAATAAATGGGAATGAGTTTCTGGGACCCTGTAATACCTGTCTGGCTTGGCTGGAGCAGGAGGAAGAGAATCAGGGGTAGCACTAGAGTCAGAATACAAATCATCCAGAACATCAAGTACAGGAGGAATAGCTAAGGGCCTGTGCTGAGGCTTCTTAAGGAAAGTCCTAAGGCGTTTCCTAGAATCAGAATATTCCTGACCTTGCCACTTGAAATGTTCCCTCATGGTGTGCAGAACTTCCCCAAAAGAAATATCCTCAGGAGGGAAGGCCGAGGGATGGAATCTTCTGCATCAGAGTCCTCATAGGTCTGAAAGAGCTCTTCCTGGCTATCAGACTGGACAGAGCCCTCAGAATCTTCATCTGAAGGAGTAGGGTCAGAGGGTTCAACCCGGGGCCTTTTATCAGGAGGGGGCTGGGATCCTCTCTCAGGATGGGCCTGTGAACCTCTAATCATGGAAATTAAATCAGCAGCCATGGACATAATTTGTGTCTCTGGAGTCGGCTGAGGTAAGGATTTAGAAGTAATATGCTTTGTTTTGCTGGCTGCCTTAGCCCTAGTGTAGGCCTTAATAGACATGGCCATAGGGGGCCTGGCAGCTCCACGTGCAGGAGTGACCGTGTCTACAGCAATGGTCTCGGGCATTTCCTCGGTTTCGGTATCCGGAGGAAAATCTATAACTGGCGTCGGAGTAATGTCTGGAATCGGAGTCGTCGGTAATGCGGTGTCTTCAGTTCGGAGCGGTGGAGAGACCGTCTCAGAGGGAACCGGAGCACTCGCGCTAGGTTTTGGTGTGGAGTCGGTAGTAGAAGCGGGCCGAGGATGTCGGTCCCGGTCTTTTCGCTTTTTGGGGGTTTGCAATGTCGGGAGATCCGACGGCATGGTGTAAGCAAAATTATCGCCGAAAAAAATCTTCAGCGAACTCCGCCCGGCGCCTGAGAGTGCGCTTGTTGAAGCGAGCACAAGCTACACAGGCCGAGACGTCTTGGTCTGGGCCCAGGCAAGGGAGACAGTAAGAGTGGAAATCCTTATGAGGTATTTGTTTACCACAAGAAAGACAATTGTTAACTTTTTCAGTAATTTCTGACATCGGCTGAGGCAAGAAAAGGTCCCCAACGGGGTACTTAGCTTTTTTGATGACTTCGGTATCGTAGAATACAGGAGCTGACCGACAGGCACTTGCGAACTGCTTCTGCTTCGGGCACCGCGCGGCAAGAAAGACTGAAGAAAATGGCGTCGGCTGATGCTTATGTACTCCAGCCGCTCTGACGTCGGAGAGAAATGCGACATCAGCCGACGTCGGACCCAGACTTTGGAATCCGGCCGACCGAGGGCTGCCTGAGGCAGGACAACCCACATGTTATGACTGCAGTTGCATTCTTGAAGGACATCACAAACATTTATAGAGAATCATCATAACAAGCTGATGTGCCCCTGAAAAAGATATGCAACAAACTTTTCCTTAACATACTCGGGTACAGAAAATATACCATATCTGGACTCGACAATTAGAACTTTTTTTTCTTACTTATTTTAAAGAATTTAGTATGTGATATTGGAACAAAACACTCAGGATGAGAAGCAAATTCCTTTGTAGTATTTATTTTCGCAGGCATGTATTATGCCAGTCAGACAGATGACAAAAGCACGGGTGTCCTGTTTTGAATTGAAGGTAACATATAATTAGAGGTGGGGTCATTTTTGAGGTCATTAAGGCTCGTATGTTAATAACTCTTTGGCAAACTACACATTTTGTTGCACCACACCACATCTTCAAACGAGTAGCGGTAGCCACCAATCCACAGCACAAAGTAACCTTCTTATTACTGAAGAGCGTCAGTGGTCTGTGAAAACCTGTGGTCAATAATAAAAATGTGAACACTCTCTGTGCCACAATGTGAATGTTTATATTACCAAACACGACGTCTCAACTAAATAATGAAAATATACAGCGGGATGCGATCTACAGGATGCTGTAGGTCTTGGTAATGGGGATGCGATCTACAGGATGCTGTAGGTGTTGGTAACGGGGATGCGATCTACAGGATGCTGTAGGTGTTGGTAATGGGATGCGATCTACAGGATGCTGTAGCTGTTGGTAACGGGGATGCGATCTACAGGATGCTGTAGGTGTTGGTAACGGGGATGCGATCTACAGGATGCTGTAGCTGTTGGTAACGGGGATGCGATCTACAGGATGCTGTAGCTGTTGGTAATGGGGATGCGATCTACAGGATGCTGTAGGTGTTGGTAACGGGGATGCGATCTACAGGATGCTAACGGCAGCACACCTGAAGCAAAATCTTCTGCTTCTGCTCACACCGCTCAACTGTAGAGTTTTACAGAATGTCCACATTTTTAGCCTGTTCCTCATAAAATTTGTGGTTTTCTGGCAAATCACTGGGATGATCTAAGGAATGAAATCACAACATAATGACATACATTTGAGTTTCAGACTTCAAATCCTTCAGAAAATGTATGTTAAAACAAACCTGTTATTCTGGCAACTGTCTACATTTATACGAACAATATTTAAAATATGTCCCTATTTTGGGGCCTTTGCCCCCCCACACACACACATTTTGTCAGGCTTTGTCCAGATTTCTTGTGCTAAGAGGTTGAGAGGTATGCTTATGCTATAAATTATTTATGCAAGTAAAACTGTAAAATGCATCAGCCCTTAACAAAATACATTATATCTTTCCTCTGATTGTGACGCCTACTCCAGAAAAAATATATATATAATTAAAAGGTTTGGTTAATACCATGTCTCTCAGCTCTCTCATAAGGAGCTTTGGCTATTCACTCTGACTGCAGTCAAATTCACATTTTTGGAGTAGGTTACAAAGTTAAGACATGCATATCGTTCCATTCAAGTAAGGGATATTACACTGAAACAGAATCTTGCTGAAAAGAAGGGAAAGCAGGAAAGAATTCTCATGCAAACGTAACACCTTTAGCTTACCTTAGGTGTCCTATACTGTAGTAATGACTGGCCCCATCTGTGGAACGCACGACTTTCACTGTGAACTGCGGCTGAATCTGACGCAGCTCCAAAAGCACAACCGCCAAGTAATGAATGAAAAGCAGGGCGTCAACCAGTGAAACTGCATACTGAACTATGCCCTGGTAGTTCTTGTCTCGAGGGTCCAGGATTCGTACACCATAGAACAACCAGTACGAAACAACAAAGAGAAATATAAGTACCAAGAGCAGGGCTCTGAAAACAAAAATTCGAGGTAGGAAGGCTTTGGGCTTGCGGAAGAAGAGTGCCCAGCTACCAATAAAGAGGATGAGGAGTTTAAAGGCCATAGAGATATAAAGGCCCTCGCAGACTGTTCCACAAGGTTCAAGTTCATCCCGCCAAAGCAGTTGGGGTAGAAGCATAAAGGCCACAGGTGTGAGGAAAGCAAAGAGTGCCAGCACCCCTGCCACAACAAGCACCAGGTATCGACTGCAGTCCAGGCTGACACTTTCCTCCATGTCCTTGGTGATCCGAGTGATGTCATCATGGGAAATGCTGTGCTCAGATGTCCCTGTGACAACGGTTGTGGTCTCACCCCAGTTATCATCCTAAGGAAAACAAACAGTGACATTAAAATTTACGGCAAAAGCAATATATATATATATATATATATATATATATACATATACATATACACACACATGTGTATATATTTATATATAAAACACAAACTCACAGTACTAACAAATTGTTTGAAGCTTTCTAGTACACAAAAGGCAAGCCAAGCTAAGCAGTGCCATAAAGGTTTTACATGAACAGGGTTTTCGCCATACAAGAAGGGAAGGGAATTGGGGTCTTGGTCTTCCCTAGACACAATCCATCACGTTTTAAACAGTGTAATGCAAATGGCACTTACTGACTGACGATGTGTCTATTTCTACATTCTGATCACTAGAAGGAGCTTTTCTGTACCTAATAGCTGCTACCGAAACCTGGTTAAAACCCTATATATAAGACTCTGAATTCCTCTCCCCAAGCTATGCTTGTTTAAGATCAAACAGACCCCAGAAAAAAGGTGGAGGTGTTGCACTGCTTTATCCAAATATCATTAGTATAGTCCCCTACCTTAACTCTATTCTGCAATTTTCAACAGCTGAAATTATAATATAATTCCTAAGCATGAATAACTGCAAGAATTACAGCCCTATGCATCCTCCCATGCAATAACATTTCTGTATTAGATGTCCTTGCCTGGAAATCAAACAATATAAAAAAATGAACCTATTATCTTGAGTGAGACAAATATTTACTGGTTAGATTTCTCCTACCACCATCCCTCATCTCACATTAACTTGTATAACTTTACCCCTGCTAATTATCAATATAACTAGACCCAACAGAAACAATGACAGTGGTTCCGCTTTGGACTGGTTTTTGGTCTCCGACCCAAATAAAATCTCTTCTGCAGGCATGCTACCCCATAGTATCAGTGACCACCTGCCTGCCTATATACTACATAAAACCACTTCAGCACTAAGTAAACACCAGTATAAACAAACAAGAAATGTAGCCCATTTTAACTCAAACGCCCTTAACGGAACTTTGTAAAACATCAATTTGGATGCACTAACAGTCCTTCCCCTTGATGAGGCTGTTGAGTTAATCAACTAAACATTTCTCAAGGCCCTAAACAATCTAGTACCACTCCAACACAAAAAAAAAGAGTAAAAGCTAACCATGCCATTTGTCTCACTAGACCCAGTAAGCAACTCATGACTGCTAGGGGCAAATCATGGAAACTATGACAAAACATAAAGATCCTTCTGATCTTTTACAGTGCAAGCAACTCTGTAATCAACTAAAATGTCTAGTCATAAAAGACAAAATAACATTACCTATGTCTGCAAAATTACCATAAAGAAACCCCCCCAAAAAAATTCTGGAACTCTATTACTTCCATGCTAAACCCAGGCTCAAAGAATAACCCTTGTCTAAATCTAGATAAAACATCCGCTGTAATAGCCACTCTCTTCAACTCATTTCATCAACACCATATCTAATCTCACTGCTACCTTTCCTCAAACTAACTTAAATACTAATTCTGTACCTCCAAATCAATCTACACAAAACACCACTGCTCCCCTTCTACCTAGCTTTTCTCTTTCCCCTATACCTATCGCTACTATAAGAAAAGTAACCCTGAAGCTCAAACCTGGCACCAATACCCCTGACAGCCTACCCCAAAATACCTTCAAATGTCAGCTAACACCACTGCCTACCCGATCAGCATACTCCTTAACAGATCTATACAAGAGTCCTATGCACCCATCACTGGAAAAAAAGCATATATTCTCCCACTTCACATAGGTGGCAACAGCACAGATGTTTCCAACGTTTGACTTGTTGCTATCCTTTCACCTATTTCTAAGATCTTGGAAAAATGCTTTCACATTCAACTTCTTAGCCATCTGCTTCATAATCAAATGCTTTCCCCTACTCAGCAAGGCCAGGCCACAGTACTACAACAGCTCTTGTATCCTTCATGGATACAGTTAACCAATGTTTTCTCACTCTTTCTAGACCTTTCTAAGGCCTTTGATACTGTCTCCCACCCTCTACTCCTTACAAAACTCTCCAATCTAGACATCTCACCCCAATCCTAAACTGGTTCGTAAACTATCTCACAGTCACAAACAGGGAACAATCAACCAAATGGCAGCACTCTTTCTCTCTATTCCTCAACACAGCAACAGGTGTTCCCCAAAGTCTCCATACTACAGCCCCTTCTTTTCAGTATCTTTATCAATAACTTTCACACCACTCTTAGTCAAGGTACTGCAATCCAATGTGCAGATGACTATTACCTGCACTGCCAGTTCCACATCTGACATCTGAACTCCAGCAAATTACCCAAAGCACCCATACATCTACCGAAAGTTGGGTAACCAACAACCATTGCTATTTCTAGGTGTTGCCACAGATGAAAACCTAACATCTGACCTGCACATACACGGTAGTATAAAAATAAAATATAAAAAATTGGGTATTCCTCTATAGACACAAACACTTCCTTACCCACTACACAAAACAAACCTTTGCCTTAACCTTTCTACTACCCTCTCTCTTATATGCTGCCCGTCTCCTTATCAATATCCCAACCTCTGAAATCCAAGCTTGTGATGTGCTACAATAAAATTGTCAAGTTCGCAACCAATGCAAAATACTCATCCCACCAATGTTCCTGTTTACACTTACCGAACTGTCTCAGACTCCCACATTATCTTACATGCTTACAATTAACGATCTTCAAACCATCAGATGGCCCTGCATTACTTCTTTAGTTGCTCATTACATCCCAAATACGTGTCCCAGACCTGAGAACCAACTGCTCCTGAAGGCAGAACAAACAGCTTACTCATTACATCCCAAATATGTCTCCCAGACCTGAGAACCAACTGCTCCTGAAGGAAGAAAAAACAAACCTTTCAGCTGGCCAGATGCTCTGGTCCTTTACTATTGCCAAACAATGGAACAACCTCCTATCACCAATTAGGACTACATGTAATGCATTTTTATTCAAAAAGTCCTTCAGGCAACACGTCTCCTCTCTGCGGCAGTGCACATGTGCTAATACTGCCCCTCTCAAAACCTGACTCCCCAGTTAACTACTTTTTTCACCTTTAATTACTCCTCTGTCAATTAAAATTCTTCTACCTACTAGTATGATTAATCATAAAACTATCTTCCAAAGTCCTCTATATTGAAACATCTACTTGCATATTATGTGTTATGCATGCACACCTATGTTTAAGTTCATGACGTCATAAGAGTTAAGATTCAAACTATGTTATTAGAAGTTAAGGTACTGACATGTTATCTTAGTTGTATTTAACTGTGACATCTGACCTGTGAACACTACTACATCTGTTATATTGTACTTTAATTATGTACTGTTCAATGTTTACTTTCACCTTTGTTCATTCAGCTGCTACTGTCATCTTATGTACTCAACTGTCTGTGACTCTTCAATTCTATGTCATTGTTGATGTGGAGCTTTTCTTCCCAGGCCTCCACTGAAAATGGGCTCATTTCGGCCCAGTGGACTTTCCCAGTAAACAAGTGCAAATAAATAAATAAATTAAATAAATAAATAGACGTAGCGGGCTAAGACAAGACAACCAAAAGCTGCTGAAGTTGATTAATTTGTAATGCATTACTTTTTGTTTCTGTCCTTTCAGATGTTTTTCTTTAATGTTTTCTTTTTTTTTTCCTTTCAATATAAAGTCCTTGTACAAAAAAAGAACTACAGTAGTAATAGCTTATGCTGTACATATTTCTGGTCACTCTCAGTTTTGAACAGAGTATGCGATTCAACTAAGAGCACTTTTTGGAATACTTTGTTGAAAAACTTATGATTCACCCACAGGGTGGCTGCTGTTCAGTCAGGGAATACTTCCTGGAGGGCTGGTCACAGACATCACATTCACTAAGTGCCACAATGTTGGGTTCATAACATCACATCTTGTTTTTGAATATAATAAGAAGAGGAGGACCACTGCATGGGATAAGAAGGGCAAGAGTGCCTTACCTCAGATGTCACCCACTTCTGATTTACTTTAAGGGAGTGAAGGATCAGCTTGTCCCACCAGCAAAAATGCTTAATTTTTTTCTAATTCTACGATTCGGTTTTGTGAAGTTTATTTTCAGATTATTTGGTGCGTGATGCTTCATTACATCCTCCTTCCCTAGGCAGTTGGCCATTCTGGATGCCAACATGTCTTCTACACCCCTTATTAAAACCTCAAAAATTATGCTATCAGGGGAAGTGCCCCAACTAACACTAGTATGGACGCTGCTGATCTGGAAAGAAGGACACCAAGGAGCCTGGAACTTCACTCCAACCTTAGGCAACATCAAGTCAGTTCAGCTTGTACTTTGGGTCTAAACAGTAAGATTCTATCAGATGGAGCTTTCATAAAATGAACCAGCGTACTTTCAGCAAAATCAGCAAGATGGAGCCAGTCATAGTGATGAACCATGAGTAATGTGCCTGTGGTCCTGTCACCAAAATGGAACCAGATATAGTGATAAACCACAAGTAAGGTTCCTGCGGTCCTGCCAGCAAGATAGAGCCAATCATAGTGGTGAACCACAAGTAATGTTCCTGTGGTCCTGTCAACAGGATGGAGCCAGTCACAGTGATGAACCACGAGTAATGTGCCTATGGTCCTGTCAGCAGACTGAAGCCAGTCATAGTGATGAAATATGAGTAATGTACCTGTGGTCCTGTCAGCAAAATTGAACCAGATATAGTGATAAACCACAAGTAAGGTTCCTGCGGTCCTGTCAGCAAGATAGAGCCAATCATAGTGATGAACCACAAGTAATGTTAATGCGGTCCTGTCACTAAGATAGAGCCAATCATAGTGATGAACCACAAGTAATGTTTCCTGTGGTCCTGTCAACAAGATGGAGCCAGTCACAGTGACGAACTACAAGTAAAGTGCCTGCTGTCCTGTCAGCAAAATGGAACCAGTCAATGATGAACCATGAGTAATGTGCCTGCGGTCCTGTCAGAGAGATGAATCCAGTCATAGTGATGGATCATGAGTAATCTGCCTACAGTCCTATCAGCGAAATGGAGCTAGTCATGGTGATGAACCACAAGTAATATGCCTGCGGTCTTAGAAAATTGGAACCACTTATAGTGATGAATCACAAGTAATGTGCCTGCCATCCTGTAAGCAAGATGAAGCCAGTCATAGGGATGAACCATGAGTAATTTGCCTATAGCTCTCATTAAATTACACTTGATAATGCAAGTAAAGTATATGGTTTGATAAAACAGTGATCTAAAGGTTCAAAGCTGGAACAGTTATTTTTTATTTTTTTTAAGTCATAGACAGGCAACCCTTCCAAAACATCAGCTGTCTTAATCTGTTATGTCCCTCTGGAACCTCATCGTATGAGCTACGTAGTTTAATGCCCTCAAGGCAACGGTGAAGAATGAAAATATATGCTTCTCAAACCTGTCCATTGCATGCAACTCTTTGATAGGATAGATAGCTCTGGCCTGCAGCTCTAGGAGCCTTTTTAAGAGCTGCTACAGTGAAGACAGTGTGCATCAACTGGTTTGGAAATCAACTTTGGCAGCCCTTGTACAGCCAGAGGATTTTATCTGCTCTCTGTGGGAGGGAAGCTGCCAAGTCAGGGTTGTAACAAGCATGATTAGTGACCAGCTTTACAATCTCACCAGCTGAGGGGAACTACCCAAGCAGATGACCTGGGAGACCAAAGGCCTCTGCAATGATACACTCAGACACAGACCTTTGCTTGGATGAGTCCCAAAACCACTATGAATTTGGGTTCATCAGGCAGAATAGTGGTGAATAAGCCTCCTGGTTATTTATGTCAAGAGAAAGAGACTTCGGGTGAATCCAAGTGCTATGTCCCCTGGGTCTCAGTGGGAGAGTATCCAAGGAGAGGGGAGACGGAGATCCAGACACCATGACAATATCTTGCTAGGATTCCCCTCCCAATAACTCTGTCCTGGCCAGCGTGGGGGGTGGTGGATTGCAAGTCAAGTAGCAATGAAGGTCCTGGGACCAACCCCTAAATTACTGAGGAAAGGATCAAACCAGGGAAGCCTGGAACATGTCCACTGGTGCTTGCAGCAACTCCAAACTTGAGGTCGAAGCCAGGGGGTGATGGGGATTGCTGCAAGAGCAGCAGAAAAGGAAGCCTCCAGGACCAATGCCTGAATTTTCAAGGGGGGAGGTTCATGCAAGGAAGCCTGCAGCATGGTTGTTGGTACCAGCAACAGCTCCAAACCTTAGGTCGAAGACATTGACCATGAGGGATCAATGCCAAACACCAATGCGCTTGATGCACAAGTCAAAAGGTTCAGCCTCATTCTCAAGACTGAGGGGTTGATGTTGATGTCACGGCAGTCATTGGCACCCCAGTAGAGGTAGGTGGGTCCAATGTCGAACACTGAAATGCTATCTCCAGAAGAAGGGATACTTAGCCTACAAAGAAACAGCTTCTGGTAGAGATGGTCTGAGAGTATCAAGGTTTGAAGCAATGACGCTGATGGCAAGGTCAACTTAGAGACTACCAAGCCCAAGAAAGGGCACAGGCTCCAACTGAACCATCAAGATTAGTAAAGATGGAGTTGGCAGATGGTCTCAATGGAACTGGGTCTTATAAGTTCTCTAGTTTGAAAGGGTCATGACTGAGACCTGAAAAGGCATGCAGAGAAGGTGCATTTGAGACCCCAGTGTTAGTGGGGAGATGCAGTCAGTCACATCTGCTGAACACTGAAAAAGTCTTGTCACATTCCCCCATAGTCCAAGCTGGATGGATATAGACTTGCAGCAACTGATAGATGCTGAAGACGGGGGAGTACAGAACTTGGGCTTGACAGACAGGATGCACTTTCAGCTCAGAAAGAGGGCTCTTTTCAAGGGGCAACCCCTTTAGTGTGCTTTGTGCTGGGCAGTGCAGACTCAACAAATGTCATGTCCAGAGAAGACACTTAAAGGCCATCAACATATTTAGGCTTTGCTAACACTGGACCCAGAATCTCTAAAAACCTCAAAAGTCCGCTTGCCTAGCCCTTTGGAAGCTGAAAGGAAAGCCTAGGAGAGGGCATAACAGCAGGGAAAGGCTAGAGATTAGCTAACTCTTAAGAGGTCCTCCTTTCTTTAACTGTGGAAGGTTTAAAACATACCACAAATTGCACAATATTCTGGGAAATTCTCTTCTGCTAAACATTTGACACATGTTAAGGGGTACAATCTCTGCTCCACACTTACATTTTTTTAAAGGATTGCAAATCCTGCTTCTCCAAAACCAACAGTAATTACTGTTAACTACAAATACAGCAACAAGACGGAGGTAAACTACAGTAAGGAAAATCTATCTGCTACTATAACAGCAAAAATGTAAATGCTTTAAGAATACTGGGAGGAATAAAGGAATGCACAGACATGGATGCAGCCAAGAATAAAATGACTCACGATGCAAGAAAGAAAATTCACCTTCACTTTCCAAAGACAGCAACACTAGACTGCTAGCCTGGAACTGTTAATCAGTGCGACTAAAATGTGGCTAAAGGGGTCTGAAGTGTGGTCCTTAGGTGTTTAAAACTAAGGTAAAGGGATGGGACTGAGGCAGCCATGCCAGCCTGAGTAAGTCCTTCTGCTTTTACATCTTGTGGTCAAAGTTGAAACTTCCCAACACATGATTTTAGCATGGGACAGCAACCAATCTGGCAACCCCAAAATGTCCGAAAATATATACACTAGGTCCACATTTGCACAACAATGGGTAAAAAAGAAATTTCCCAAAACAGCATACAATGGCCTCACACACACAGTGATCCTCATGTGCTTACAAATCAATAAGAATAGCTACAAACAAAAACAAATTGAACCAGGTAGGACTGGGCAGTTATAACTCAGTCAACTGGTATAGGAGGATACTATGACAATAAAGATGGTGGCAGAATGGGAACACACAAACGGTTACACAAGTAGGAGAGTCAGAGTTGTTTTCATATTCAAATTCTGTATTATTTATGTCCTACTGATGTACAGAAGCTGCAGCGATATAAAGTGTATATTTACAGACAACATAAAATTAAAACAAAAGCTACTTAAAATAGGCAAGAGGGGATTCCACCTTGTGGGATACAAAAGCCATTTCCCCAGGTACTGGAGGTTACTAAGGAAATTGAGTATCCATTTGAAGAGAACATGTCTAATACCAAGGAAGTCCATAATTCTTAATACTTTTACAAAACAAGAAAAGCTGCTTGCTTCTCAGTATACAAGTAAGAAGGTATCGACACAGCATTAAGGAAAGAAAAAAACACAAAGCTATGAATGCACTGAAAAGAAAATATAACTAGCAGCAGACAGTAACAATGATAAGCCTAAGAAAGACAAAACCAGAGCTGGTCTCAATGTCTTGGTTCAAGTCCATGAAACTGTAAGACTGTTTTGGATCAAGTCCACGAATCCTGGGATACAGCTTAATCTTGCATTTCTTCCTGAAATGAGGGAATAAACATGACTCAGAAAAAAAAGTTTCAGACGAGCCAACAAATCAAACAGTTTGATGGAAATTGGAAACCAACATCATGCAGAAAAGTAGTTCCCTGGGCAACATGACCTATTGGAAAACTTCCAAGAGCTGTAAATTGCAGAATGCACAAAAGATTTCCACTAGGAGTAATACTTAGAAGAATATGGTGCATAGTTGTGTTCATAATGCACTTGCAAACAAGCCAGCTGAACAACTTCTAGATTCCTGATGCATTACCTTCACATTAAAGTGCAAAGGAAAATGTGACAAAATCAATATCCTCTACAGATTAGGAACTACAGTTCAACACAGTTCAGCACACCATTAGAGGCTTCTCTAACATGATGATAAAGTTACCAGATATCATACGGGTAGCTAAAAGTAAGAATAACCATGCTACTATAGTAAGGTAATGTGCGTGTGTGTGTGTGCACCTGTATCTTTGTGTGCGTGTCTGTGTGTGTGCGCGCGCATCTGTGTGTGTTCACACACGCACGTGCGTGGGGTGCACTGGAAAAATAAACAGGCATTTCAATATGGGAGTCAGATTCTAAAAATGACAAATAATATGCTAGAAAAGGCCAATGATGTAAGAAAGTTAGAAATGCATCCAGACTATAAAAAGGAAGAAAACGCACAGTGTTCTGCTAAAACAGTAACTGAACTTGTAACCGGAATTTGGTGAAATTTTAGACCACCAGACGATCACTGTGAGAAGGTGCATAACATGCTTAGATGTCCACCACTGGTGATGAGTGAAGATACAGAGATGATAGTCTTCAATTGCAAAGATGGTGATCAGACATACAGCTCAGTAAAGGTGTGGTGTGACAACAGTGACGATCTTATGGCTGTGACAACAGTGACAATCTTATGGCTGTGACAACAGTGACAGGCTGTGACAACAGTGACAATCTTATGGCTATGCAAAAAATAAACAGAGAAGAGCATCTCTTCAGGATAAGACAGAAAAGTTCAGTTGTGTCTCACTTACCATAACTGTAGATGTTAGAGCAGATCAATGTTGTGATACTAATTCCTGCCATATAGAAGCCCATGACCTGTACGATTTCCAAAGTCTTTTCATCTTCCCTAGCCAATGGGCATCTTAAGACTGATGTCTGGACACCAGGGAATAAGAAGGATGTCTATTGGTGCCATCTTCAGGTCTTTCTAAGCAGTGAACAACAAACATTGTGATGCCCGAGGACAGCACAACCTCCCCAGACGTGTGAATTTCAGTGATGAAGAGGAAGATCACAGGAGGCAGAGAGGGGATGTGGAGATAAGATGACTATCTGCACAGAACTCATCTACCCTCTGCATTCAGCAAGGGGAAGAAAAATAGTCAGCAGATATAGGGGTTGGAGGGTGGGAGTATGTATTGCAAAACAGATCTACTTGAACATCTGCAATTATGCTAGGTAGGACACAACTGTACCATGTTCTATGAGGTCAGTGTTGCAGAAATGATTCTTGGGAGGACTCCCAAAGCCAAGAGTTGGGTGGAAGGTAATCTGTATGACCCTAAGATCAGGATGGCAGTAGTGAAACCTGTTCTAGCCCTGGAGACACTGCCTAGATTATAGTATTTTGTAAAAGTGTGCACCTCATTCCATGTGGCTGCCTCTAGGATAGCCTGGGTAGAAGGTCCTTTAAGGACTGCAGTAGTAGATGCTCATACCTAATGGAGTGGGCTTTAACATGCCCAGGTACAGTTTTCCCATGATGGGAGTAACAGAACTTAATTCAGTTGGCTAGCCATTGGAAATGGTTTGTTTGGAGACTTAATGCAGTTGGCTAGCCATTGGAAATGGTTTGTTTGGAGAAAGGCCTGCCCTGTTTACCCTCCATGAAAGCCACCAGGAACTGTTCTGCTGCTTATTTTTTTTCCTTTCTAGACAGTACCTGAAACTGCCTGTGCACATCCAGAGAACGAAGAACTTGTTCTGCCCTGTTATGTGGATTTGAGAAGACGACTGGCAGGTGAGTAGCCCGATTTACAGTAAGTTCTGATACCACCTTAGGCATAAAAGGCAAGTTTGTTCTAAGCGTTACCCCGCCTCTGTGAAAGACAATAAAAGGCACTTTACACATGCATTCTTGTAGCTCTGAGACCCTGCTTGCTGATGCGACAGCTAAAAGGAAAGTGATCCTCCAAGTGAGCATCTTTAGAGACGCAGTGGCAGTTGGTTCAAAACAGGGACAAGATGAGTTTCTCTAGCATACAATTTAGATGCCAGGCAGGAATAGGGTTCCTTCTAGGTAGCCTCAAATGGACTACCCTTTTAGGAAAAGTTTCATGTTGGGGTACGAAAAGATAGGCGGAGAGTGGTGCAGGTAAGCTGAGATGGCAGATGTGTGTACTTTAACACTAGAGTAGGAAAGACCCTTTCTAAATAGGTCTGTAAGGTAATTCAAGACTGAAATTATGTTTGCCTGAGAAGGGGTGCTGTTCTTTCTGTGAAACCAGCTGGAAAATCTCTTCCATTTTGCCACGTATAATTTTCTGGTATTGTGTTTCCTTGCCTCTTTTTAGAATGGAAATTACATCTTGGCATAACTCAAACTTCCAGGTTGTTAACCTGAGTGTGGCAAGGTGAGGATGGAATACAGATCCCTTAGCTTGACTGAGGAGATCAATTACCTATGGTAGGGTGTGGAATCTCCTCACACTGAGGGTCAAAAGAAGGAAAAAAAGTGTTGCCTCAGCCAGACAGGGGCCACTACTAGGATCATGCAAGTCTGTCCACCCTTAATTTTATAAGTACCCTGTGGATTAGAGGCAAGAGTGGAAATACATACAGGAATATGTTTGCCCATCTGAAAGAAAAAAAAAATATTTTCCAAGTCTCCAGCCATTGAGTTCTGGAGCAGAACCTTTGTAGTTGCCTGTTCTGGTGAAAGGCAAACATGTCTATTGAAAGGTTCCCACACTGTATTATTAGGTCCAGGATGACCTCTCTGTTCAGCATCCATTCATTGGGTTTTATAAGATCCTTGTTTAGAGAATATGCCAGGCTACTGTTCTGTCCCAAAATATAAGATGCTATGAAAGTCAGGCTTAGTTCTTGAGCCAGCATCCAAATCTTCCTTAGGATAGGGTACCCCTTTGCTTGTTTATACACTACATCACTGTGGTGTTATCTGTCTGAATCTGCAAGGTCCCTGGTCTTGAATTCTGCTGAAAAGCCTTTATGGACAGGTACACTAATAGTAGCTCCTTTTGGGTTATATGCAGTTTTCTCTGCTGTGGTGTCCAACTGCCCTGTACTTTCAAGAGACCAAAGTGAGCCCCCAAGCTATATTTGAAGGGTCTGTGGTGATGGTCTTGTCTACTACTGGTAAAGAGAAAATTCACTCCTGGGCTCTGCAGTACAGTGTTCTTCCACCATAGCAGATCCTTCTTCCGGCTTAGAAGCAGAAGCAATAGGGTATCCAGGAGTTGAGAATGCTGTTCCTAACCACAATTTAGGAGCCACTGAAGTTTCCTTACATGTAACTTTGCAAGTGCAATCATGTGACTGCAGGATGCTAAGTAATCCAGAGTCCTCAGAAATTCCCTTGCTGGGATGTGTTGCTTTGGTAAGAGGCTGATCAGGTAGTTTGTCAGAAAAAAACATCTTGTCCTGGGGAAGAAAGGGTTTCTGTTGGGCCATTGTCCTGGGGAAGAAAGGGTTTTTGTTGGGCCAAATCTATGAGGGCTCCTAGAAAAAGGATCTTTGTTTGAGGAAACGTTTGCGACTTTTGAAGATTAATGGTGAGACCAACCTTCTGAAAGCAATCTATGGTGATCTGCAAGACATCTAGGTTCTCTGTTGTGGATTTTCCCCTGAATGAGACAGTCTAAGTGGGGGTAGATATGAACAACCAGGGTTCTAAAACATGCTATCAGAAGAGCTAAGCATTTTTTGAAAAGTGTGGGAGCAGTAGATACCCATATGGTAAAGCACAGAACTGGAAATGAGAGCCTATTCCTATAAATCTTAGACATTTTCTGTGACTGTCTGCTATAGAGACATGGTGGTAAGTGTCTTTTAGGTCTAGAGTAACCATGAAGGCATCTTGGAAGATCATGGGAAGTAATATTTCTAAATAATTCAAATTTTGGGAGATTGAGAAACTTGTTTAGTTATGAAAGATCCAAGAAGGGCCTCCAGGCTCACTCTGTTCTTGGAACTAGAAAAATCCCTGAGTAGAAGCCTTTCCCTTCCTGACCTGGAGGAATGGGCTGAATGGGATCCTTGAGGAAGTAGCTACCCAAGGATAGGTGGAATAAGATTCTCCTCTTCTTTTGGTGGTTTTGGGATACCTAAACAAGGGTGAGATCTCTCAAAACTGGATGCAGTACCTCCGTTCTATGATGTTGAGGAACTATTGGTTCCTGTTGATATTTTTCCGTTAATTTAGGAAGAAAGAGAGTCTTTCACCCAGAGGTTTGGCAAGAAAGGTGGGTAGGGGTGTGGGCAGCTAGCACTGAACATAGTCACAACTGTTCTCTCTGTGTCGTGTGGGATCTTTGGAGCTCCCTCTTATGTGTTATTGCTCTGGATGCCATCTCTTGGATTTCCTGGTTCTCTAGCCACAGGGATGCCTCCCCTTATCTTGTCTGAGGGAAAAAGCAAAGGTTTTGAGGGGTAATAGCTACTGTACCTTTGTGTTGGAGATAAAATTCCTTAACAGTTCATTTGCTTTCTTTCTCAATAACCTTCTCAAAAACCTATTCAGCTGGAGGTCTGAAAAGGAATTCTTTGTGTGATGGAGCATTCGGTAATTCAGCCTTGACCTGAACTGACAGGTGTTGTGTCATGAGCTATGCATGTCTGTGGATAATAGAACCTGCGGTAGCTACTCTGCATAATCCATGCAAGGTGTCATAGATATACTTTAGGGAGTGTCTGGACACTTGTAAAGCTTCTTTTTGCTGTCTCTGGGAATTTCCTTTCGTAAGATTCTATCCTCATAAGAGTCTACCTCAGATAGAATTTTGTCCTGTAGTGATTCAAACTGCTTTAGCATGTGGAATTGTTAATTCAATGCTATTAACTGCAAGGCTGGCAGATGTATAAGCTTTTTTCCACAATCTGACCTATAGTCTACTTTCCCTGTCATTAGGTAAGGGATGTCTAGTTGATCCCTTTAGGTACACCTTTTGTGGATACATTAGACAATACAGAAAGGTCAGCTTTGGAATTTTTGTAAAGGCACTTGTGAGACTTGTGCATTCTGTAAAGCCTCTCCACTTTCCTAAGAGCAGGTGGTAAAGAATTAGGGTGTGAAACAATGTCCTCAAAGACATCGTCTAGTACTACGTGTGCAAGAGGGATAGCCAGTGGCCTGAGAGAAGGCAAACTTAGCAGTTCCTTATAATGATTCTGAGCTTGTCAGAACTGTTGGCTTTCCCAAATGAAAGCATCCTTCAATCTATGAAGGATATCCCCGAAAGGGAGGTTCTCTGGGGGAGGGCAGAAGAAATGATGTCATATGAGTCTGAATTTGGATAAGTTTGTCATGGAAGTTGCCCAGAACAGGACAACTCCTCCGCATCTTCTGAGCTTGAGGAGTCTGAATCTTCCTGATAGGCCACATTCCTGCTTCTTTTAGATGGGAGGGTTTCAGGAGCAGACATGTGGGAGGGCTCCCTGGATTTCATGAAGGAAATCTTGGGCTTCAGTATAAGTTGAAGTGCCTGAGGGCAGAGATGAAGAAAAGTAAATTATTTCCTTCGGTTTAGATGTCCACTAAGAAGGGATGACTTGATGTTGCATTCATCAGACCTCAATTTTGGTTAAGTTTTCGGTAGCAGAGGTAGACAAAATGTCTCTGTCATGACCTATAACCCGAACATCAGAAGCTGAGCTGAGTGACCTCAGACCTGACCTACATCTGTCATTTTAAGACTGGTAGTAGGCAATAAACCATAGTGACCTCTTGAGGGGTAGTGCCAGAAGGTTCCGGCCTAGGATTTACCAAACCAGGGGGCTGCAAAGGTGCCTCCCCTAGGTCAATGGTTCACTTAGGAAATGGAGCTTTATCAGAAAAAGATACCTTGATATTTTTGTCTTTCTGCTTCTTCAGAATGATGCTAGGTGGTATTTGCAAAGACTCTGTGGTAACTGTGGGTTGTGAAGCCACCAGAGAAACAGAGACTAAGGACTCCATATGGGCATCTAAATCAGACCTATGTCTGACAGTTTTTGTTTGGAATTTAGCACAGTCGGGACATCATAATGAGGCCCCAAGTAGACCAGACAAAATGAGTGAAAAATCTCATCAGATTTGCTTTCCAGACTTCAAGCAACTGCTGACCTTTTCAGACATAAAATTAATAGAAGAAAATCACCAGCGAGGTACTTATCTGACTCAAAGGAGACACTCTGGGAAAATGAACCAACCAATGGACTGCAAGTGTTTTCAACACACAATAGGTGCATAGAACTGCACAGCTAGAAATAACCAAAGATGGCCCCAGATGACCGCCTCACACCCTGATTTCCAGACAATCTTCGTACATCCATTGGCTAAAGATGATGCAAAGATTCTGGAAATTAGATCAGTCATGGGCTTCTGCATGGCAAGAAGAGCCAAGAATCAGTACCGCAACACTGCTGGAAGAACATCTTTGACAGTAAACTGCAAGCCACATGCAATAAATGAGGTACCAGTTCGCAGCCCTCCAACACTCACACACACAGACACACACACACACACACACACACATGCGCACAGAACATGTGGAGATGTGGTGTATAACTCATAAAACGTCTTGTACTGTAGGTTTGGGAATGAGTTCTATGATGACTGCCACAGCTGACAGAGTCCTCTAATCCCAACGTGCAAGATGTTTAATGTACCACACAAATCAGAAGCCTGTGTATTACATTTAGCAATTTTTTTTCTGTGACCATTGACATTAGTTTTCCCAGTTAACTTAACTGCTCAAATTTCTACTGAATAAGGCGTTAGCTATTTGAGTAAGTTTTTATGAATGGAGTACTTCATGGGTGGTTTTCTAATGTACCTTTTGAAGTAAAAGCAACTTTTTTTGTATCAATTTTCTGATGCTGCTTAGTAGTTTAGTGAGGTTATGTTAGGATTTATTCATTCTATCATTTAGTTATATTTTTAGTTAGTTCACATAGCTAGAATAGAATGATATGCAATTTTTTGTGATGGTCAAGTTGCGGTTAGTGTTTTATTCAAAATATTTCTAACTGCTTTCATTCTTATTAGAGCAAACTTGATTTCTAAGTGGTTGTTTTAAGTGGACAGTACTACCTTCCAGGATAGGGTGTGGGTATACTGATTTTGTATGTGCATTGTTTAAAGTTATTCTTTTTTTTGGTGGCTGGGAAATGCCCCTCTGTATGCCAGTTTTGTGTGTGTGTGTGTGTGTGTGTGTGTGTGTGTGTGTGTGTGTGTGTGTGTGTGTGTGTGTGTGTGTGTGTGTGTGTGTGTTCAGTTGAAGAAACAGGCAAAGTTAAATAAGTGCAGATTTAGAATAATATTTTCTGTAGGCTAGGGCATTTGGGGGAAGTCACAGTTTATGTTTCTAAGTATAGTGTGTAATTTAATTTTTTAACAAGCAGGGCAAATATAGTGGGTTTAGGGAAATTTTAGTAGCTTTAATGATGTGTCAACCTTAAGGCCGTTTATAAAACTGAAAAATACTTTACGGTTATCCTCAGCCTGGGAAGCTATTTTTGCCTAAAGGCTAGCTTTGGTGGACTTTTTCAGTCACCTGAGTTGTTTGTTGAGACAGACAAGACAGTTTTTTGTCTGATGGGCATAGCCCTTCCTAGTTTTGTACAATAAAAGGAAGAAAGAGAATTACTTATACTGGGAGTCCACCGAGGGGGGGCTTGTTTTTGGAGTTTGTTCTAAGTTTATTCCAGTTTCGCACTGCTGTTTCTATCCAGTTATTTACATTTGTCCACAGAGTTTCATTAAACATTTCCACATAGGCCACAGTTCTCGGAGTTTAGGGGCATGGAATTTAGCTATGACATCAGTTAATCGGAAGTATTAGCCTTCAAAAAGGTCTTAAATGTTCTGGGGTTTGTTGAGAGCTTAGGCTTTACATTTATTTAAATGGTGGACTGTTTTGTGATCTGATCTGAACAGTGAGGATATTACACTAGGGTTTGTGCAACATTCCCTCATATTTGTGCATACCAGATCCAGGATATTTGCACCCCAAGTAGGTGTGCTGACTAGCTGTTCCAGGCTGTTTGCATTGACAAAATCTAGGAATCTTTGAGCCTGCATGTTAGTGGTTCTGTATATATTCCAGTTTATGGTGGTATATGGTGTTGGGCTAAATGATGAGCGACTCCAGTACATTTAAGTATGTGACATCGTTACCCTGAGTCATAGATGGGGGACCTACAGCTAGCAATGATATGGTGCAGGACTTTACCTACGGTTAGCTGGAAGTGGAGAAGCTCAAATGTCACATTTTTTGACCACTCTCGATGTGCTTACTTTTTATGTAAACTGATACACTTTGACTTCTTGCCCCTTGTGTATTAACTGGTTTAAATATGTGGAAGGCATTACAGCCTTGTACTGCTGGAGTGCCACCTGCAGCTTTAAACCATGTCTCAGTACCTGCACATACACAAATATTCATAGGGTGAGGAGCACTCCCGTGGAGTGGAGCTTCTTCCTGAGACTCCTAGCACTGAGCAATTACACCTACA
The DNA here is from genome assembly GCF_019279795.1 of Protopterus annectens. Lineage (NCBI taxonomy): Eukaryota > Metazoa > Chordata > Ceratodontiformes > Protopteridae > Protopterus > Protopterus annectens. Next base: position 726,460,937 of record NC_056751.1, read on the forward strand.
GTTTATTTTGAGTACAATTTCCTATGTTTGAATGTTTCCCAGACTGATAGTGCCTAAAAAGGTATTAAAGGGGGTGGATAATGTATTGGCCGATATCCAAACACCTATTGAAGACAAGTGCAGACCCAGATCGTAATCAAATCAGGCCTTAGGCAGGGTAATGGATCATAAAATTACAGGACAACTAGCAGCTGGTGAGGAGATTTAAGGCACTTGCTTTTCAATAAATAAGGTTCAGTGTCTGACTCTATGTGGGACATCACACACACACACACACACACACACACACACACACACACACACACACACACACACACACACACACACACACACACACCTCTGTCTCTCTACATAAGATTGCACTCGCTAAATGGCTCTGAACAGCTCTTTTTGCATAAGATACAAGACTGCACTCACTAAATGGCTCTGTGTCTCTGCATATCTCTCTGTGCAGCACTCAGCATCTGTTTGCTTCCTGTTACTGCAGATGAACTTGGCTGCTCTGATGTCCTTACATTGCCCGCTTTTTTTTCTTTACAAAGATGAGATCAGGACATCCTAATGCTGAGGTTTCTGGAGCTTGCTGTAGTTGCAGAAGTCTCCCAAGAAGTCCTAAAGCCCTGCTGTGTTTATGGAAGTCTAAAGGGCAGGGGCTTGTTTTATTTTACAGAAGATTTTTATTTTTAGAGAAAAGCCAGTCCCCCAGCCAATGCAGGCCCTAGGCAGCTCCCTAGATCACCTATTGCTGGATCTGGCTCTGTGCAGGACACCCCTGGCAAAGCAGCACAGTCTGTCAAAAATGTCCTCCTAAGCCAATAAATAATGAAGCCCCTCAGAATAACATCAGTAAATAACCAACTGTTAAAGTCAATCATCTTTTGATTATTTTGCATTATCATCTTTGCAGAAAGCAAAATGCTGTTCAGTGCTAGGCTCATACCTCCCTGGAACACAAAGTAAAATATCTATCATGTGTCTCTTCATATAATCCAAGGAGACACATGAGAAAATTAAACATCAAGGCATGATGTAAGCAGAGCTCTATCAGCATATATGAAAAATACAAAATATCTGATTTCTACTGGAATACAGTATTGCAGGCAGCAGGTACCCCAGGTCTCACAGGTCCTGTAAGTTGGGCATCTTAGTGTATTCACACTGCATGTACTGCACGCAGCCATTCATAAGAGCATGGCTACTCGTAATGTGCTCTGTTCAAGTAATGGAGCTAACTGAGGGCAGTCTCAAAATAGCAATTCTCCCAAAATATAACATTAAAAAATGTATATACTCCATCAGCCCTGATGAAACGGTGCCGTAAAAAAGATTGTAGAAAATAAGGGAACCACCACATGGTGTCTTATTTTTTCTGAAGGACACAAAATAAAGCAACTGAAACTGCTACTTACTTTTCTTTGCAATGCGAGTGCCATTGTTTCACTTAACCTAATGACCGACATCTGAATAGGTTCTATTTAAGGCACATCCAATTACCTGAATTCCACAGGGAACTTGGCAGTGGGATTCTGATTCCTCTTTGGAACTGGAATTCATTTACACACTGTCTCTCTCTCTCTCTCTCAACTGTGGTAAGAAACATTCCTCCATGACTTTTACACCTACAATGTCACAAAAATTACTACACAGAAGCTTTTAATATTTATTCCAAGATGTTTTATGAACTATTAGCAGGATCCTTAATGGATGTCATTTAGCTTTCTAAAAAAAGAAGTTATGTACTCACCATAACGTTCCGAGTAGTTAAAATTCATTTGTCATAAACCTGTGCTATGTCTGATCCGGATCAGATCCGAGAGAGCAGTTTCACTAGCATCTGATCCAAGCTCCAAGATCCTCCCTTTACCCATAACATCCCTCCAACTCCTTCCTTCCCTCAGATCGAGTTTGGACTCGGGGGGTGACTCAGTGAACTCCTTGATGAGGTCCCTCTGTAGTCTAGTTACGTGGGCCAAATAATTCAGCGCCCTTATAGAAAAGGTGGCTGAAGCATATGTCTGCTTTCCCGGATTATCCATCGTCCTGGACTCTTGGTTGGGGGGGTGGACCGTAGAACTTTCCTGGGCCAGTTTTTTCTTGGTGCCAGCTGCTACCACCATGGCGTCCACAGGGGACCCCTTGTTCCAACTCGGTCTGTCCACTGGAGGGCTCAAGATCTTATTGGGGCACCTGGTGACTGCCTCCATGGTGTCTGCCTCTTTCCATGCCCTGGTGGTAATGAGGTCCAACAAGGGATCCACGTGGGGGGGGGACACCCAGGAGGTAGACGAGCCCATGTTGAAGGCCTCCAGGAACACAGGCTCATCAGAGGAAGGTTTGGGGGGGGGACCAACCCCTTCTCTGGTGCAGGATTTTTATGTGATTAGAGAGTAAATTCCCCTTCCTCCAAGTCGGTATCCTCAATGAGGAACTCTGGAGAGGAGGCCAAGTGCCTCCTTTTTCATGTTCGCTAGTGAGGGATCTCTTCAGTGGGACTCTCCAGAGAGGGCTCAAAAACTACTTGTGGTTCCTTTGGGGAAACAGTCTGGGGCACCTCGAGCACGGACTGTCCCTGCATGGGCAAAATGGCAGAAGATGCACCCAGAGGTGAGGGAGTTGGGGCAGAATCCGATGAGATAGTCAGGGGCCTCAATCCCCTGGAAAGAACCCTCTCCGCCACATCAAATGCCGAGAGAGAATGAGCCTCCTGAGGAACAGGCAAGGAGATCAGAGCCGAGCCCAGTGGAGCCAAGATACCGAGGGGTAGGCCTTGACCTGACAGTGTCGGCGCCAATGGAGAAAGGCCCAACCCCTCGGATCCGATGCCCAGGCTTTGGCTTCGGGAGCTGCTTGGGTCCGAACCAGTTTGATCCGATGTGCTCAAGGTAATGGCCAATGTCAACATACCTGGTGCCATCGGCACTGGCCCCCTGACTCCGGGACCTCTCAAATCCAAGAACTTTGATACCAGGGGTCAGATCGGAGAAGGAGACATTGGGGTAAAAAGGGAAGCAATCCCCCCTCCAGAGGAAGATGGAGCTGGCAAGACCCCCATCTGAATCTCGGTGCGAATAAACCTTTGCATCATTTTGTCTATGTCTGCTTCAGGTAAACTTCGGGTGGACCATGTCGAGGCCACCGACATCATCCGGGAGGGTCAGTGTACAGAGGACCTGGAAAGATGTCTAAGCTCCTCCAGCTCTGGTGAGAATCTTGGGGATCAGAGCTGAGGAGAAGCTGGCCTGAAAAAAACTGTTTGTTTGGGGGGAGGACCCACCGGATCCGAATGGTCTGGAGATCTCTTCCTCCCCTTGTCTCTCTCTCTCTCTCTCTCTCTCTCTCTGTCCTTACTATTCTCTTTTTTGGATTCCCTAACCACAGGCCTTTGTCCAGGAGGTTGAGTCCCATCCTGGGTGGGAGAGGAGACAGTGGCCAAAGTAGAAGGTGTGGTCACGGCCGTGACCACAATGGAAGAAGAGGTAGCTGCTTCTGTAGCAGGGAGAAGTCCCTTAAGGATCAGTTTTGCCCTACAATACTTTAGGGCTCTGGGGTTGAGCCCCCACACAAACAGAGTAGCCTGAAGATAAATGAGCTGCTTCCAGACACACAACACACAGAGTGTGGCCATCCGCTGGGGACAACTTATGGCCACACACTGTGCATTTTCTAAAGCTCAGCTTGGCCTGCTGACCAGCCATATCCAAGACACAAAAAGTTTAACCTAGTAAGGTTTAAACTAAACTACCCAACCCAAACACTCACACTCTGTCAATCAGAAGGAAGGGGAAGGGAGACAAGACCTAAACTAAATACACAAGAAACAACTTTTTTTTTTTTGAAAAGGACATGATGTAAAATGAGGGAAGGGGAGGCAGGGGACAGTAGGAAGCTCAGCTGCACAATTAACAACTCAGAAAACCCACAAAAAAACGTAGAACAGTACCTACCACGCCTGGAGCTCTAGACCACGGTGCTTGGCAAAGCTGCGGCAAATGAGATCTGAAGGAAGGAAGGAAGGAGATGGAGGGGTATTATGGATAAGGGGAGGAGCTTGGATAAGATGCTGTTGAAACTGCCGTCTTGGATCTGATCCGGATCTGACATCCGACAGATTGATAATCAAATGAAGTTAACTACTTCAGATCTAACTGTTTGAAGACCAACTGGAATTGCTTTCCTCAAAACAAACTTTTGGGTGGGGAACCTTCACCCAATACCACATCCCCATGGAAAATGGAGGCCCCCTACAATCTGCCCTTTGTTACCCCTACCTCCAAGATCATCAAACACAGAAAAATTTATAAAATGGAAGTTCTGAAAGACAAGTATGGTTGGACAGTCTTAATCAAAGATCTTTGGTTTATTGTTTTCGACCGGGACACCATATGCCACCGTTAACAGCTTTGCATATTACCATTTCTCTCATTGTTTCCTCTCTTGTCCTTTACTGCTAAATCATTTAGGTGGTCAGTGATGGAGACAACACTTTAGTTCACTTTTGCAGTCTTTAAAATCCTGTCCATGTTCACTCACTTCAGATTACATACGGTGCAAAGGCTAGGTGCAAATGTACTACTCATACACCCAAATAGCTACAAGTCAAACATAAAATTAGAGCCATCATATAACACGACAAAAATATTAAATATGAGGCAAGTCAGCACAAACTGGTTAGAGGAAGGACATTGACATGGAATGCACCAATCTCTAGAGGTCATTCTGACCATCAATAACCACAGCACGGACATTGATGAATGAGTGTTAGAAAGTACAGTTGTGTACACTTACCATAAATGTAGATGTTACAGTGTATTCACTGTTGCAGTCATTACATTTGGGTAATCTGCTGGCAGGTTGCCCTCAGTCGGCCTGATTAACAAAGTCTTGGGTCCTGCGTCAGATGCTGTCCCTTCTTCCATGACATCAGGTTGTCAGGGGTATAAAACATGCAGCCAACGCCATTTTCATCAGTTTTTCTTACCCCAGATGTCAGGTGCCCCCCCAAATGGGGAGCAAAATATAAATATATATAAATATATATGCATGTAATTTAGAACACAACAAATATACCTGCAAATAAAAGCAAATGCACCAAAAAGGCTTTTGAGCATAGTAAAAGAAAGAAGAGGTATAGTAAAAGAAAAAACAGGGGCTGGTGGGTGGGTAACCCGGACTGCAACAGTGAATACACTCGAACATCTACCTTTATGGTAAGTGTACACAACTGTACTATGTTCTTCGTGTTTCACTGTTGCAGTCATTACTTTTGGGTAGAATCCCAAAGCTATGGATAGGAGGATGGAACTAAACAGCATTAGGAGCAGCTATAAGGCCCTGCAGGACAGAAGTGGCAAAACCTGCTCTGGATTTAGAGAAGAGAGGTAAATAGTAATGCTTGGTGAACGTATGAACTGAGCTCCAGGTAGCAGCTTCTAGAATGTCTCTGGTAGGAACCCCTCTGAGAAAGGTTGCAGAAGTAGATGCAGCCCTGGTGGAATGAGATCTGATCCCCTTGGGAACAGGTTTACCATGGTGCATGTAGCAGAAACAAATACAATGGCTTATCCATTTTGAAATAGTCTGCTTTGAAATAGCCTTTCCCTCTGCACATGCAGCAAATGCTACCAGTAATTGCGCAGATTTTCTTAGAGATTTTGTCCTGTTTAAGTAGAATCTTAGTTGTCTGTGTACATCCAATGAATGCAGTATCTGCTCACCTTTGTTCTGTGGATTTAGGAAAAAAGTTGGCAGATGAATGATCTGATTAAGAGCCACACTAGATACCACTTTAGGCATAAAGGAGGGGTTGGTCCTGAGTGCCACCCTGTCCGGGTAAAAGATAATAAAAGACTCCACTGCCATGAGAGCCTGTAGTTCTGAAATCCTCCCAGCTGAAGTGACTGCTAAAAGAAAAGTCGTCTTCCAAGAGAGAAATTTTAATTTTGCAGTAGCAGCTGGCTCAAAAGGAGGTAAGTGAGCTTTTCTAACACAAAACTGAGGTCCCATGCAGGAGTTGGTGCTATCCTGGGAGGTCTTAAATTTTGGCCCCCCTGAAATACTGCTTTAGCAGGGGATGAGAAAAGAGGGGAGGCTCTGTGTTGTAATGAGCTGAAATGGCAGAGGCATGGATTTTTATGGAAGAGAAAGATAGGCCCTTGTGAAGCATCTCAGTTAAATATTGCAGAATCTGAGGAATATTGGGCATTGCTGTGCTTATTCCTTGTGCCTGGTTCCAGGCACAGAATCTTTTCCATTTATCAGCATAAGATTTTCTAGAAAGAGGCCTTCTAGCCTCCAAAATGACATCCATCACATGTTTACTGAGACATGTTACTGGTGAAATTAGTTGATTAGCCATGCTGCAAGATTCAACGTTTGGAGCTGACCGTGCAGAATTTGATAGTTCTGCTGAGACAGTAGGTAAGGAGTCTGAGGCAGGTACCACAGAGGAAGGCGTGACATGTTGTGTAGGAATGGATACCAGTGTTGGTGAGGCCAGTCTGGAGCAATCAGAATAATTTTTGGTTTTTCCTGTCTGACTTTTAGTAAGACCTTGGAGAGCAGAGGCAGAGGGGGAAAGGCATAGACTGATAGTTTTTTTCCAGCTGAAGGATAGAGCATCAACTTTCCAAGCTTTTTTGTGACAAATTCTTGTGCAGAATTTGTCCAACTGATAGTTTTAGGGTGAGGCAAAAAGATCTGCGTCTGAGCTCCCCCATTTGCGTGTCAACATGCTGAAGATTTGTGGAACCAGTTTCCATTCGTGTGGGTCCATAAGATTTCTGCTTAGTTCATCTGCCAGAGTATTTTGCTTTCCTGGCAGGAATTGAGCTTGTAGATGTATTTGATAAGTCAAGGCCGTGTTCCACAAATCCATGGCTAGTCTGCAAAGGGGGTAGGAATGGGTACCCCTCTGCTTGTTTATGTACCACATGACTGTGGTGTTGTCTATCAGTAGTTGTCCTGGATGAAGATAGTCCTTGAAGGCTGTCAGATAATTCTGTACAGCTAGCATCTCTTTCTGGTTGATATGTAGGTGCATTTGATTTGGGATCCATTGGCCCTGAATGCATCTCCCCTGCCAGATGTGCCCCACAAGCATAATCTGATGCATCTGTAGTCAGGGTTTGGGTGGCAGGGGGTGGAATGAATGACAGACCCTTGTTTTGGTGACAGGCCTCTGCCCACCATAGGAACTCTTGCTGCAGGCAAGGAATGATAGGAATCATTGTTTCCAGGCTGTGACAATGTTGACTCCATAAGCTTCTTAGGTACCACTGAAGTTTTCTCATATGCAGTCTTGCATATGGAATTATTAGAATGCAGGAAGCCATGAACCCCAAGGCCTGCAGAATTTGCCTTGCAGATAGCTGGATTTTTGTGGCCACTTGTTTGAAGTAAGTCATTAATTGAATTTGTTTTTCTGGCATAAGGCAAGTCATCTGGGCAGTTGTATTCAAGCTTGCACCCAGGAATGTAATTATTTGAGAGGGTACCAGTTGTGATTTCTTCTCATTTATGGTGTACCCTAGACAAGTTAGAAGCCTTTTCACAAACACCAGATATTTTAGAAGAGTGTCCTTGTCTTCTGCCTGAATTGGACAATCGTCCAGGTAAGAATAAATCTGAATGTTTCTTTCTCTGCAAAATGCAATTACTGGTGCCAGGCAGTTTGTGAAGACCCTGGGCACAGTAGATAAGCCAAAGGGCAGTGCAGAGAATTGGTAATGCAAATAGCCTGTTTTGAAGCGGAGGTATCTTCTGCAATATTCCCTTTCTGGGATATGCAGGTAAGCCTCTTTTAAGTCTAGAGTTACCAACCAGGCATCCTTGCCTAGCATAGGCAGTAACTGTTGTAGAGTCAGCATTTTGAATTTTGGAATGTCCAGAAATGTATTTAGAATGGATAAGTCCAGAATTGGACGCCATGATTTGCCTTTTTTGGGTACCAGGAAAAGTCTTGAATAAAAACCTTGTCCCTTTTCCTTTTCTGGTACTGGTTGAATAGCCCCCATATTCATGAGGGACAAACTTGTTTCTGGGCCTCTGCTCACTGATTTGGAGGCAGACCTGGCCATCCGTTTGGGATTGGCAATGTGTGGAAATGAAATCTGTATCCCTGGGATACTATATTTAAAACTCACTTGTCCTGGATAATTAGTTGCCAATTTCTTGCATGAAGTGCCAGTTTTCCCCCCCAAAGGGGCGGCCAAAAGATAAGTGCTTGGTGTTTGCAGAGGAAATTCATTGAGACTGTTTACCATAGGAAGGTGCCTTGCTACTTCCAGATTTGGAGGTGGAGTCACCCCATTGTTTTGTTCTATAAGTTCCTTGAGACTGAAACCTGGAGCCTTTGGAGTGTCTGGGTTTGACCTGAGCGGCTCTGGTAGGTACTGGAAAGGACCAATTCTTAGTAGGCCAGTGCCTACTGAACCTGGGTGGCTGCACTTGTAGGAAATATTTTACAGTTTGCAAAGATTTAGCTTTATCTTCCATCTTTTACAAAACTTCTTCTGCCTTATTACCAAACAGAGTACCCTGTTGTAAAGGAGCATCCAACAATTTTGCTTTAACATGATCATGCAGATTTTGCTCCTTGAGCCAAGCATGCCTTCTTATCACAGATCCAGTTACAGTGGCCCTGCAAGAGGCCTCCAAGGAATCAAAACCACATTGCAAAGTATGCTTTCCAACTTGCTCAGATGAATGCAATAAATCATGCAACTCTTTATTTTCCACACAGTCAGAAATCAACATCATTTTCTGTTTAAGTAAGCCCATGACATGCTGCTGATATTTAAGCATATGAAATTGACAGTTTAAAGCCCTGATTGCCAAGGATGCAGACGTGTAAACCGTCTTACCCCATCTATCCAGCGCCCTGGAGTCTCTATAAGAAGGGGTAGGATTTTTAGCAGTAGAAGCCTTAACGACCTTGAGACCCTGAGAAATGGTTTCAGGGTCAGCAGTAGGGTTTTTAAAGAGGAATTTGTGGGAGTCAGGAACCCTGTGATATCTGTCTGGCTTACTAGGAGCCAGAGGCAGGGAATCAGGAGCCATGCTGGATTCTGAGAAAACATCATCAACAAGGCCTATGCTGAAGAAGAAGGAGGAAATCCCTAAGCCTCTTTTTAGATTCTGAGAAATCCTGACTCTCCCAGTGAAAGGGTTCCCTTAAGGTATGCAAAGTTTCTCCAAAAGAAAAATCCTCAGGAGGAGAAGCGGAAGGGATGGAATCTTCTGCATCAGAGTCCTCATAAGGTGGAATAGATCATTCCTGATCAGAAGAGGAATCAGAAGAAATAGAAACCTGATCTGATGATTCATATTCAGTGCCTTGCCTAGGCCTCTTAGCAGGAGGGGGATGGGAACCCCTGATCAAGGTAATTAAATCCTCAGTCATTTTGATCATTTGTTTTTTGGGCATAGGGGACTGTGCACGTGGCCCAAGTGTCATTTTTTTAGACACAGAAGTTGATTCTGGCCTAGGTTTTGAAGATGGCGTCGGTTCAATATACAAATCTTTAGGCCAGAAAACACCCTCAGAAGCCGGTGCCTGCTCAGCGGCTCTGGACCCATCTAAGGTAGAGACATCCGCGGGTTCAATACTTAAAGTATCTCGCAGCATACCGGACTCCGAATGGGTCTCAGTAGAGGCCTGCGAATCAAAAGTAGCGGGTATCAGGGGCTGCAAAAGTGGCTCATTGACTGGCTTAGGAGAAGCTTTGTCGTCGGTTTTGGACCTCGACAGTCTGTCTCTGTCTTTTTCTTTGCAGTTTTTGTGAATTCCGGTAGTCGGATTGCTAACTGACGACATTTCTGGATAGTTAAATCTTGAGCCAAAATATTTTGAAGCAAAAATATACAGACGCTTAATAGTGCGTTGATTAAATTTAGCACAAAACCGACAGCAAGGCAAGTTGTGGTCAGGGCCTAGGCAAGGAATACAGTACAAATGAAAATCCTTATGAGGTATTTGCCTCCCACAAGTAATACAATTATTAACTTTTACTGACATCGGTAAGGAGCAAGAAAAAGGTTCCCCAACGGGGTACTTAGCTTTAGGTTGAAGACTTCGGTTCTGAAACTCGAAAACAAAAATTTCAGAAGTCGGCCGACTGGCACTTGCAAACTGCTTCTGCTTTGGGCACCACGTGGCAAGAAAGACTGATAAAAATGGCATCAGCTGCATGTTTTATACCCCTGACGACCTTATGTCATGGAAGAAGAGACAGCAACCGACCCAGGACCCAAGACTTTGTTAATCAGGCCGACTGAGGGCAACCTGCCAGCAGATTACCCAAATGTAATGACTGCAACAGTGAAACACGAAGAACATGATACAAAAGGTGACATCTCTGCTGCCTGGGGGGTATTACAACTGCAATGCTTGTCGCTAGGGTCTAAATACTAATCCTAGTGATGGTGGAGTCAACTTGGGGGTGGAAAAGAGCAGTGTTGGCCCTCTGTTCCTGTCCTAGTGCACACAGAGTTTTTCTAGTGTGTGTGTTAGTGATCCCTGCTGAAATCTACAAGACTGATAACTTGCAGGCAATTCAAGAATGCATGTGGCGCTCACCCTCCCCATGCACTTACCCTAGAAACATTGCTGAAGTAAGTGTCCTGCTGAACTGCTTGCGGGCATGACATATATATATATATATATATATAAAATGTGTAAGTGTATGTGTATATCGGGGAGGGGGCAGCTGTACTCAGATTTTAAAGGTCCCTAAACACTTCATCTCAGCCTCTGCTTACTATTTATAACAGGTGCCTATCATTTATAACAGGTGCCAACAAAGGTGCTATTCCACAGAGCATGAAATAGAGATAAACTGGGTTAAGACAGCGTGACCGCTTAAGAATGTAGTATAGGTAAGACAGCGTGATCACTTAAGGATGTAGTATGGATAAGACAGCGCGACCGCTTAAGGATGTAGTATGGATAAGACAGCGCGTCCGCTTAAGGATGTAGTATGGATAAGACAGCGCGACCGCTTAAGGATGTAGTATGGATAAGACAGCGCGACCGCTTAAGGATGTAGTATGGATAAGACAGCGACCGCTTAAGGATGTAGTATGGATAAGACAGCGTGACCGCTTAAGGATGTAGTATGGATAAGACAGCGCGACCGCTTAAGGATGTAGTATGGATAAGACAGCGCGTCCGCTTAAGGATGTAGTATGGATAAGACAGCGCGACCGCTTAAGGATGTAGTATGGATAAGACAGCGCGACCGCTTAAGGATGTAGTATGGATAAGACAGTGTGACCGCTTAAGGATGTAGTATGGATAAGACAGCGCGACCGCTTAAGGATGTAGTATGGATAAGACAGCGCGTCCGCTTAAAGATGTAGTATGGATAAGACAGCGCGACAGCTTAAGGATGTAGTATGGATAAGACAGCGCGACCGCTTAAGGATGTAGTATGGATAAGACAGTGTGACCGCTTAAGAATGCAGTATGGATAAGACAGCGCAACCGCTTAAGGATGTAGTATGGATAAGACTGCGCAACCGCTTAAGGATGTAGTATGGATAAGACAGTGTGACCGCTTAAGAATGCAGTATGGACAAGACAGCGCGACCGCTTAAGGATGTAGTATGGATGAGGGTGAGTTGACACATGAATTAAAAAACACATCGATTAAAAAAGTACATAGGTCCAAGTCAAGCCATCAATGAAATTAGGATGAGATTCCCCTGGTCAGATTTGGAATTTTTTAGAAACTGAACTTAGCAGAAATAATTCTTTAAACAAAAGACTTTAACATGAACACAGCTGCAGCGTTTGATCACTTTGCTGCCCATGTTCATTTTGTGTTGGGTAGAAATCAAAAATATTGTACAAACTCTATAGAAGTCTCTGAAATGTCCCTTAACTACTAATTTTCTTGAAACACAAGTGCCTAATACCAACACATAAATATCTTCACATTTCCTCTCTTCCTATGCTTTTCCCTTGAAAATCTATTATACAGTAATATTACTTATTACTAACATCCTCCTACATTGTATACCAATACGAGCCAGATCACACTGTATACTAATATAACCCAGCTCACGTAGTATAACAATAAATCCCAGCTCACGTTATATACCAAAATAACCCAGCTCACACTGTATACCAATATAACCCAGCTCACACTGTATACCAATATAACCCAGCTCACACTGTATACCAATAAATCCCAGCTCACGTTATATACCAAAATAACCCAGCTCACACTGTATACCAATATAACCCAGCTCACACTGTATACCAATATAACCCAGCTCACACTGTATACCAATATAACCCAGCTCACTTTATATACCAAAATAACCCAGCTCACACTGTATACCAATATAACCCAGCTCACATTGTATACCACTATAACCCAGCTCACATTGTATAACAATATAACCCAGCTCATACTGTATACCAATATAACCCAGCTCACGTAGTATACCAATAAATCCCAGCTCACGTTGTATACCAAAATAACCCAGCTCACACTGTATACCAATATAACCCAGCTCACACTGTATACCAATATAACGCAGCTCACACTGTATACCAATATAACCCAGCTCACATTGTATACCACTATAACCCAGCTCACATTGTATAACAATATAACCCAGCTCATACTGTATACCAATATAACCCAGCTCACATTGTATACCAATATCACCCAGCTCACACTGTATACCAATATAACGCAGCTCACATTGTATAACAATATAACCCAGCTCATGTTGTATAGCAATATAACCCAACTCATGTTGTCCAGCTCATACTGTATACCAATATAACCCAGCTCACGTAGTATACCAATAAATCCCAGCTCACGTTATATACCAAAATAACCCAGCTCACACTGTATACCAATATAACCCAGCTCACACTGTATACCAATATAACCCAGCTCACGTTGTATAGAAATATAACCCAGCTCACGTTGTATAGCAATATAACCCAGCTCACATTGTATAGCAATATACCCCAGCTCACATTGTATAGCAATATACCCCAGCTCACACAGGTTCATAGGTTCGTACTAGGCTATCTGCCCTAGGGCATTTATAAGCCTAGCCAGAATGTGTGTGGCTTTCGCCACCCCTTGGGATGAGAATACTATGCCCATTTAGGGTTTAGTTTACTGTGCCTCTGTCTAGTAGTGACACAGAGATGACCCCCAGGGTAAACCTATGATCTCCCATCCACTCGTCAAGATTTCTCTTGAAGAGAGCTAGTGAGGGGCTCTGTCTAACGCGGACTGGGATTCTGTTCCAGAGTGTAGGGAGCCTCTGGGTTATGAATCTGTCCCTCCAGCATGTCCTATTTATTTCTGTGTTGAGGTTATAGGTTCATAGGTTCGTACTAGGCTATCTGCCTATATTTTTTCCAACGAGCCATTTTAAGCCTAGCCAATTATCCCTTGTGAGACTCAAACCCTGCACCTTGTGTTTGTAAGGCAAACACCTTAGACATTATGCCACCCTCCCAACATTACATACCAATATAACCCAGCCCACACTGTATACTAATATAACCCAGCTCACACTGTATACCAGTATAACCCAGCTCACGATGTATACCAATATAACCCAGCTCACACTGTATACCAGTATAACCCAGCTAAAATGTACACCAATATAACCCAGCTCACACTGTATACCAATATAACTCAGCTCACATTGTCCAGCTCACACTGTATACCAATATAACCCAGTTCACGTTGCATACCAATATGACCCAACTCACATTGTATACCAATATAACCCAACTCACATTATATATCAATATAACCCAGATCACTCTGTATACCAGTATAAACCATGAGCGTTCACAATTTGTGCGATTTTCTCATATGATATAGACCAGTATACCAATATAACCCAGCTCGCGTTGTATACGAATATAACCCAGCTCACGTTGTATACCAATATAACCCAGCTCACATTGGATACCAATATAACCCAGCTCACATTGTACACCAATATAATCCAGCTCACATTGTATACCAATATAACCCAGCTCACATAGTATACCAATATAACCCAGCTTACATTATATACCAGTATAACCCAACTCACATTGTATATCAATATAACCCAGCTCACATTGTACACCAATATAATCCAGCTCACATTGTATACCAATATAACCCAGCTCGCGTTGTATACGAATATAACCCAGCTCACGTTGTATACCAATATAACCAAGCTCACACTGTACACCAATATAACCCAGCTCACATTGGATACCAATATAATCCAGCTCACATTGTATACCAATATCACCCAGCTCACACTGTATACCAATATAACATAGCTCACATTATGCACCAATATAACCCAGCTCACACTGTACACCATTATAACCCAGTTCACGTTATATACCAATATAACCCAGCTCACGTTGTATACCAATATAACCCAGCTCACATTGTATACCAGTATAACGCAGCTCATTCTGTACACCAATATAACCCAGCTCACACTGTATACTAATATAACCCAGCTCACACTGTACACCAGTATAACCAAGCTCACATTACATACCAATATAACCCAGCTCACATTGTATACCAGTATAACCTAGCTCACATTGTATACCAAAATAACCCACCTCACATTGTATACCAATAAAACCCAGATCACACTGTATACCAATATCACCCAGCTCACACTGTATACCAATATAACCCAGCTTACATTATGTACCAATATAACCCAGCTCACATTGTAAACCAATATAACCCAGATCACACTGTACACCAATATAACCCAGCTCACGTTGTACACCAATATAACCCAGCTCACACTGTACACCAATATAACCCAGCTCACATTGTATAACAATACAACACAGCTCACTCTCTATACCAGTATAACCCAACTCACATTGTATAACAATATAACCCAGCTCACGCTCTATACCACTAGAACCCAACTCGCACTGTATACTAATACAATCCATCTCATGTTGTACACCAATATAATCCAGCTCAGACTGCATACCAATATAACCCAGCTCACACAGTATACCAATATAACCCAGCTCACACAGTATACCAATATAACCCAGCTCACATTGTATACCAATACAACCCAACTCACATTGTATACTAATACAATCCAGCTCACATTGTATACCAATATAACCCAGTCCCAGCTCACACTGTATACCAATATAACCCAGCTCACACTGTATGCCAGTATAACGCAGCTCACGATGTATACAAATATAACACAGCTCACATTGTATACCAATATAACCCAGTTCACACTGTATAACAATATAACCCAGCTCACGTTGTTTACCAATATAACCCAGCTCGCACTGTGCAGCAATATAACCCAACTGACTTTGCATACCAATACAATCCAGCTCACACTGTATACCAATATAACCCAGCTCATGTTTAATATCAATATAACCCAGCTCACATTGTATGCCAATATAAACTACAGTTTTGTACCTACCATAAATGTAGATGTTCGAGTGTAAACACTGCTGCAGTCATTACACTTGGGTTATCCTGCCGTGAGGCGGTTCCCCAGTCGGCCTGAGTTCCAAAGTCTTGGTCCAGCGTCGGTTGCTGTCGCCTCCTCCCTGACATCAGTGCGACAGGGGTATACAAGATGCAGCCAATGCCATTTTCTTCAGTTTTTCTTGCCCCAAATGTCAGGTGCCCCCAAATAGGTAGGCAATTCAAATTGCTAGTAAAATATACAAAAGAAAAGCAAACAACCATTTTTAGTTACCAGCAAATACTCCCCATAGGTAATAAAGGGTAGATGACCTAGGTAAGTACCAGAAAGTAAGAGGGGAAGGACGGATGGTAACCTGGACTGCAGCAGTGTTTACACTCGAACATCTACATTTATGGTAGGTACAAAACTGTACTATGTTCATCGTGTTACACTGCTGCAGTCATTACACTTGGGTGGAATCCCAAAGCTGAGGTAGGGAGGCTGGATCTATAAGGCATTAGGGGTGGCTATAAGGCCCTGCAGTACAGCAGTGGTGAAGCCAGCTCTGGATTTGGAGTATAAAGGCAAATGGTAATGTTTGGTGAAGGTATGCACAGAACTCCATGTTGCTGCTTCCAAAATATCCTTGGTAGGTACTCCTCTGAGGTAGGCAGTTGAAGTGGCTGTTGTCCTGGTGGAGTGAGATCTAATGCTGCTAGGTACAGGTTTCCCATGGTGGGTATAGGAGAAACGTATACAGTGTCCTATCCATTTTGAAATAGTCTGCTTTGAAATGGCTTTTCCCTGTGCTCCTGCAGCATACGCTACCAATAATTGCTCAGATTTTCTGAAAGCTTTGGTTTTGTCCATGTAGAAGTGTAACTGCCTGTGAATGTCCAAAGAATGTAGTAGTCTTTCCCCTTTGTTCTGTGGTTTTGGATAAAAAGTTGGCAAGTGAATAGGTTGGTTTAGAGCCACACTTGATACCACCTTTGGCATAAACGTAGGGTTAGTTCTTAAAGACACCCTGTCCTGGTGGAAGATGAGGAAAGGTTCCACTGCCATTAGTGCCTGTAATTCTGAAACTCTTCATGCTGATGTTATTGCCAGTTGCAGAGCAGTTTTCCAAGAGATGTATTTTAATTCTGCTATGTTAGCTGGCTCAAAAGGAGGTAAAGTTAATTTTTCCAAAACAAAGTTGAGGTCCCAAGTTGGTGTAGGTGCTCTACGGGGCAGTCTTATGTTTTTAGCCCCTCTGAGGTACTGTTTGAGCAAAGGATTAGAAAAAATTGGTGGATCCGTGTTGTAATGAGCAGAAATAGCTGAGGTGTGGATCTTGATGGATGAGAAGGAGAGGCCCTTGTCCAGCATCTCAGTTAAGTATTGAAGTATCTGAGGAATGTTTGGGACAAGAGGGTCAAGGCTGTGTGCTTGGTTCCAGGCACAGAATCTCTTCCATTTTTCCAAGTAGGCTTTCCTGGTGCTAGGCCTTCTGGCCTCTAGAATGACATCCATAACAGCTTTGGAGAGAGGCATTGCTTGCCTGACTAAGGAATTTTCCATGCAGCTAGATTTAAGGTTTTTAGCTGGCTGAGAAGTATCTGATTGTTGTGTTGTGTCAACAGCTGTGGGATACGAGGCAAAATCCAGGGTGGTTCTTGTGCTAAGTTCTTTAAGATTGGGTACCAGTGTTGGCGTGGCCAGTCTGGTGCAATCAGGATCATCTTTGGCTCTTCCTGCCTGGCTTTTATGAGTTCCTTTGGAAGGAGAGGTAAAGGAGGGAAAGCGTATACTTGTAGTTTTTTCCAGCTGAATGAGAGGGCATCCACTTTCCATGCTTGTGGATGGTAGCTCCTTGTGCAGAATTTCTGTAAATGGCAGTTCATTGGGGATGCAAATAGATCTAAGTCTGGGCTCCTCCATTTTTGTGTTATCATTCTGAATATTTGTGGGTCCAATTTCCATTCATGGGGGGTCCATGATGTTTCTGCTTAGGTCGTCTGCCAGTGTATTTTTCTCTCCTGGCAGGAATTGTGCTTGCAGATGAACTTGGTAGTTTAGAGATGTGTTCCACAAGGTCATGGCTCGTCTGCAGAGGGGGTAGGAGTGCGTGCCCCCTTGCTTGTTTATGTACCACATAACTGTGGTGTTGTCTGTCTTTAGTCATAATTGTCCTGGATGCAGCAGGTCCTTGAAAGCTATAATTGCATTTTGTACAGCTAGAATCTCTTTTTGATTGCTTTGGAGATGTCTTTGCTCTGTGGGCCACTCACCCTGGATACATTTTCCTGCCATGTGTGCTCCCCAGGTGTAATCTGATGCATCTGTTGTCAGTTTTTGCCTGGCTGTGGGTTGAGTGAAAGGCTGTCCCTTGTTGAGGTGACAAGCTTGAGCCCACCACTGAAACTCCTGTTGAAGGCATGGGATTAGTGGTATAACTGTTTCCAAACTTTGACAGTGTTGAGACCATACACTCTTTAGGTACCATTGAAGTTTCCTCATATGCAGTCTGGCATATGGAATTAATAGTATGCAAGATGCCATGTAGCCCAAGGCCTGCAGAATTTTTCTTGCAGGGAGTTGGGTCTTTGTTGCCATTAAATGAAAATATTGAGTCAGCTGTCCTTGCTTGGTCTGGCATGAGATAAGCCATCTGGGCCGTTGTGTTCAAGCTGGCACCCAGGAATATTATCTGTTGTGAGGGCACTAGTTTTGATTTCTTTTCGATTACTGTGTACCCCAGGCAACTTAATAACTTTTTTACATATGCCAGATGCTTTAGTAGAATGTCCTTGCTCTCTGCTTGAATCAGGCAGTCGTCCAGGTATGGATAAATTTGAATTCCTTTTTGCCTGCAAAATGCAATTACTGGTGCCAGGCACTTTGTGAAGACCCTGGGCGCAGTAGATAACCCAAAGGGCAGTGCAGAGAATTGATAGTGCATTGAACCAGCTAGAAATCTGAGGTATCTTCTGCAGTTTTGTCTGTTAGGGACATGCAGGTATGCCTCTTTAAGGTCCAAAGTCACGAGCCAAGCTTTCTTGCCCAGCAAGGGAAGAAGCTGCTGTAGTGTCAACATTTTGAATTTCGGAACATCCAGGTAAGCATTTAGAGAAGAAAGGTACAGAATGGGCCTCCAGGCTTTGTCCTTTCTAGGAACCAGAAAGAGTCTTGAGTAAAATCCTTGTCCTTGCTCCTGTGGCGGCAGCTTTTGAATAGCTCTCATGTCCATGAGTGCTGTAAATTTGTTTTTGAGCCTCTGCCCATTGATTTGGTGGCAGATTTGGCATTCCTTTTAACCTTGGCAGAGTGTGAAAGTGGAACCTGTAACCTTGAGATACAATGTTGAGAACCCATTTGTCTTTGGTGATGCAATGCCAATTGTGATAGAAAAGTGCCAGTTTTCCTCCTAAGGGGGCTGCCAAGAGAGAGCTGTTTGGCAGCTGCAGTGGAAAGTCATTGAGGCTGCTTTTTATAAGGTTGAGGCCAGTCTTCCCCTTCTTTCTGGCCTGGTGTACCCCATTGTCGAGGCCTGTAAGGGCCTTGTGCCTGACCTCTACCTCTTGGACATCTGTATCTGCCCCTTTGAGGTCTGTCTGTGACTGGAAAGGACCAATTCTTTGTTGGCCAATTTCTGCTATAACGAGGAGGCTGAACCTGTAAGAAATCATTCACCGTTTGCATAGATTTTGCCTTATCCTCCATCTTCTTTAATACCTCCTCTGCCTTAACTCCAAACAGCACATCTCGCTGCAAAGGTGCATCCAATAATTTGACCTTAACATGATCTGGTAACGTATGTTCTTTTAACCAAGCATGCCTTCTAATGACAGAGGCTGTAACTGCTGCTCTACAGGAGGCCTCTAAGGAATCAAACCCACATTGCAAAGTATGTTTTCCCACTTGTTCAGCTGTATGCAATAAATCCTGCATTTCTTTAAAATTAGGAGGATCTGAATCTGGAAGCATCTTTTGTTTCAACTGACATCAAAAATATACCTTCTATCTAATCTATCCCATCTGTGTAATGCTCTGGAATCTCTGTCAGAGGGAAATGGGTTTTTTGCTGATGAGGCCTTAATCCCTTTGGGTCCCTGAGAAATAGTTTCAGGGTCAGCAACAGGGCTTTTGTACAGAAATTTGTGAGAGTCAGGGACTCTGTAATATCTATCAGGTTTAACTGGGGCTGGGGGTAAGGAGTCAGGGTTTAAACTGGATTCAGTGTTCACATCATCCACAATATCTAAAACTGGTGGGATAGCAAGGGGTCTGTGTTGAGGCAATAAAAGGAAGTCTCAGAGCCTTTTCTTGGATTCTGAGTAATCCTGGCCTTCCCAATGGAAATGTTCCCTGATGGTATGTAAGGTTTCCCCAAAGGAGTAGTTCTCAGGTGGTGAGGATGATGGAATTGATTCCTCAGCATCAGAATCCTCATAAGGGGGTAAAGAATATCCTAGGTCTCAGGATGAGTCTGAGGAAATAGACACCTGGTCGGAAGATTCATAGTCTGCATCCTGTCTGGGCCTTTTATCAGGAGGGGGATGGGACCCCCTGATCAGGGTGACTAGGTCTTCAGCCATTTTTAGCATTTGTTTCTTAGGCATGGAAGCCTGTCCTGGAGAGAGTTGTGTCTGTTTCTTTGCTTTTAAGAAGGGCTTAGACTTAGCAGAGGGTTTAATAGTTAACTGGGTAGGTCTGAAAACACCCTCTGTAGTTGTGGATTGCTCAGCTACTTTGGTTCCCTCTGTAGGGTTAGGATTGGAAAGCTGAAACACTAGTGCATCCGAAGGCCCAGCCAGCTCCACGTGGGAGTCGGAGGTAGTCTGCGGTTCGGTGGAAGCGGTCGTCAGGGGCTGCATAGGCACCTCGCTGAAAACCGGAGAACCAGCAACCAGCCTAGAAGAGGCCTCATTGTCAGTTTTGGGCCTCGGATGCCTGTCCTTGTCCTTGCGCTTGTGCTTTTTATGAATTCCGGTGGTCGGAAGTTCCGAAAGCATGGTGTAATTGAATTTTCTCTCAAAATAATGTTGGGCAAAATCAAACAGACGTCTAATAGTGCGCTTGTTATACCTAGCACAAAACCAACAACCAGTGACGTCGTGGTCAGGGCCTAGGCATGGAATACAATAGGGGTGGAAGTCCTTATGAGGTATTTGCTTCCCACAAGAAATACAATTATTAACTTTTACTGACATTGGTCTGAGGAAAGAAAAAGTTTCCCCAATGGGGTACTTAGCTTTTTAAGAAGACTTCGGTTCTGGATTCGGAATGAAAATCTCAGGAGTCGGCCGACCGGCACTTGCGAACTGCTTCTGCTTCGGGCACTGCACGGCAAGAAAGACTGAAGAAAATGGCATCGGCTGCATCTTATATACCCCTGTCACACTGACGTCAGGGAGGAGGCGACAGCAACCGACGCCGGACCAAGACTTTGGAACTCAGGCCGACTGGGAAACCACCTGACAGCAGGATAACCCAAGTGTAATGACTGCAGCAGTGTAACACAATGAACATCCCAGCTCACATTGTATACCAATATAACCCAGCTTACGTTGTATACCAATATAACCCAGCTCACATTGTATACCAATATAACACAGCTCATGTTGCATACCAATATAACCCAGCTCACACTGTATACCAATATAATCCAGCTCACATTATAAACCAATAAAGCCCAGCTCACACTGAATACCAGTATAACCCAGCTCACACTGCATACCAATATAACTCAGCTCACATTGCATACCGAAATAATGCTGCTCACATTGTATACAGATATAACCCTGCTCACATTGTATACCGATCTAACCCAGCTCACTTTGTACACCAATATAACATAGCTCACACTGTATAGCAATATAACTCAGCTCAAGTTGTATACCACTATAACCCAGCTCACACTGTACACCAATATAACCCAGCTCACATTGTATACCAATATAAACCAGCTCACGTTGTATACCAATATAACCCAGCTCACGTTGTATATCAATATAACCCAGCTCACATTATATACCAATATAACCCAGCTCACACTGTATACCAGTATAATCCAGCTCACACTGTATACCAGAGTAACCCAGCTCACATTGTATACCAATATATCCCAGTTCACACTGTATATCAATATAACCCAGTTCACACAGTATACCAGTATAGCCCAGCTCACATTGTATACAAATATAACCCAGCTCACACTGTATACCAATATAACCCAGCTGATGTTGTTTACCAATATAACCCAGCTCACACTGTATACCAATATAACCCAGCTCACACTGTATACCAATATAACCCGGCTCACGTTGTACAACAATATAACCCAGCTCACATTATATACCAATATAACCAAGCTCATGTTGTATAACAATATAACCCAGCTCACACTGAATACCAATATAGCCCAGCTCACTCTAAACCAATATCACCCAGCTCACGTTGTATACCAGTATCACTCAGCTCACGTTGTATACCAGTATAACCCAGCTTACATTATATACCAATATAACCCAGCTCACACTGTATACCAATATAACCCAGATCACACTGTATACCAATATAACCCAGCTCACGCTGTATACCAATATAACCCAGCTCACACTGTACACCAATATAACCCAGCTCAAATTGTATACCAATATAACCCAGCTCAAATTGTATACCAATATAACCCATCTCACATTATATACCAATATAACCCAGCTCACACTGTATACCAGTATAGCCCAGCTCACGTTGTATACCAATATAACCCAGCTCAAATTGTATACCAATATAACCCAGCTCAAATTGTATACCAATATAACCCATCTCACATTATATACCAATATAACCCAGCTCACACTGTATACCAGTATAGCCCAGCTCACGTTGTATACCAATATAACCCAGCTCACGTTGTATACCAATATAACCCAGCTCAAATTGTATACCAATATAACCCATCTCACATTATATACCAATATAACCCAGCTCACACTGTATACCAGTATAGCCCAGCTCACGTTGTATACCAATATAACCCAGCTCACATTGTATATCAATATAACCCAGTTTACACAGTATACCAGTATAGCCCAGCTCACACTGAATACCAATAAAACCCAGCTCACACTGTATACAGATATAAACCAGCTCACACTGTACACCAATATAACCCAGCTCACACTGTACACCAATATAACCCAGCTCACACTGTATACCAATATAATCCAGCTCACAGTGTATACCAATATAACCCAGCTCACAGTGTATACCAATATAACCCAGCTCACACTGTATACCAATATAACCCAGCTCACATTGTATAACAATATAACCCAGCTCATGTTGTCCAGCTCATACTGTATACCAATATAACCCAGCTCATGTAGTATACCAATAAATCCCAGCTCACGTTATATACCAAAATAAACCAGCTCACACTGTATACCAATAAATCCCAGCTCACGTTATATACCAAAATAACCCAGCTCACACTGTATACCAATATAACCCAGCTCACACTGTATACCAATATAACCCAGCTCACATTGTATAACAATATAACCCAGCTCACGTTGTACACCAATAAAACCCAGCTCACACTGTATACAGATATAAACCAGCTCACACTGTACACCAATATAACCCAGCTCACATTGTATAACAATATAACCCAGCTCACGTTGTACACCAATAAAACCCAGCTCACACTGTATACAGATATAAACCAGCTCACACTGTACACCAATATAACCCAGCTCACACTGTACACCAATATAACCCAGCTCACATTGTATACCAATATAACCCAGCTCACACTGTATACCAATATAACCCAGCTCACATTGTATAACAATATAACCCAGCTCACGTTGTACACCAATAAAACTCAGCTCACACTGTATACAGATATAAACCAGCTCACACTGTACACCAATATAACCCAGCTCACACTGTACACCAATATAACCCAGCTCACATTGTAGACCAATATAACCCAGCTCACGCTGTATACCAATATAACCCAGCTCACACTGTATACCAATATAACCCAGCTCACACTGTATACCAGTATAACCCAGCTCACTCTGTATACCAGTATAACCCAGCTCACTCTGTATACCAGTATAACCCAGCTCACTCTGTATACCAGTATAACCCAGCTCACTCTGTATACCAGTATAACCCAGCTCACTCTGTATACCAGTATAACCCAACTCACTCTGTATACCAGTATAACCCAGCTCACTCTGTATACCAATATAACCCACCTCACACTGTACACCAATATAACCCAGCTCACATTATATACCAATATAACCAAGCTCATGTTGTATAACAATATAACCCAGCTCACACTGTATACCAATATAGCCCAGCTCACTCTATACCAATATCACCCAGCTCAAGTTGTATACCAATATCACCCAGCTCACGTTGTATACCGGTATAACCCAGCTCACACTGTATACCAATATAACCCAGCTCACACTGTATACCAGTATAACCCAGCTCACTCTGTATACCAGTATAACCCAGCTCACTCTGTATACCAGTATAACCCAGCTCACTCTGTATACCAGTATAACCCAGCTCACTCTGTATACCAATATAACCCACCTCACACTGTACACCAATATAACCCAGCTCACATTATATACCAATATAACCCATCTCACGTTGTACACCAATATAACCCAGCTCACGTTGTACACCAATATAACCCAGCTCACGTTGTACACCAATATAACCCAGCTCACACTGTACACCAATATAACCCAGCTCACAATGTATAACAATATAACCCAGCTCACACTGTATACCAATATAACCCAGCTCACAATGTATACCAATATCACCCAGCTCACGTTGTATACCAGTATAACACAGCTTACATTATACACCAATATAACCCAGCTCACACTGTATACCAATATAACCCAGCTCACATTGTAGACCAATATAACCCAGCTCACGCTGTATACCAATACAATCCAGCTTACATTGTACACCAATATAACCCAGCTCACATTGTATACCAATATAACCCAGCTCACACTGTATACCAATACAACCCAGCTCACGTTGTGTACCAATAAAACCCAGCTCACGGTTTATACCAATAAAACCCAGCTCACGTTGTATACCAATATAACTCGGCTCACACTGTATACCAGTATAACCCAGCTTACACTGTACACCAATATAACCCAGCTCACATTGTACACCAATATAACCCAGCTCACACTGTATACCAATATAACCCAGCTCACATTGTATACCAATATAACCCAGCTCACACTGTATACCAATATAACCCAGGTCAAATTGTATACCAATACAACCCAGCTCACATTGTCCACCTCACACTGTATGCCAATATAACCCAGCTCACATTATATACCAATACAACTCAACTCACATTGTATACTAATACAATCCAGCTCACATTGTATACCAATATAACCCAGCTCACACTGTATACCAATACAACCCAGCTCACGTTGTATACCAATATAACCCAGCTCACATTGTCCACCTCACACTGTATACCAATATAACCCAGCTCACATTATATACCAATACAACCCAACTCACATTGTATATTAATACAATCCAGCTCACGTTGTATACCAATAGAACCCAGCTCACATTGTATACTAATACAACACAGCTCTTCTAAACCACTATCATGAAGTTGCTACCAGAACACCAACAAAATGTACTGATGAAGAGACCTGTATCTTCACTTTTCTAGCCATTGCCTACCCTCATCATACTGTCTAGACAATAGACTTCTAAAAAGTGAAAACATAGTTAGGGATGCAGGTCCTTGGGTTGACATCTCTCTCTCTTTTGACCATCATGTAACAATGGTTGTCAGGAAATCCTTTTACTGAGCTCAGATAATCGCCAAAGGAATATTGTCAAGTACTTGGAAGAGAATCTCTCCCCTACACACACACACACATACACACATGTATGTATATATGATCATGCCAACTGTTGAGCATAAGGTCCCCTTTGGGATGCATCTCACTTAACATATCAGTCTGTTAGAAAGACCTCAAATGCTCCTAACCAAACAGATCACAGGCCTAAAACATGTGACCTACCAAGAGAGTCTGGAAACTCTATCCCTTTACTTCAGTGAAGCCTAAAACTTCACCAGAAGAAAAATAAAACACAGTGGAAGGACAGGATTATAATCCAGCGCCTCCTAAACTACTGAAATAAACCTATCCTGCATGTTAAGCAGTAGGACTCGCTACCTTCCTTTAAAAATAAACTAGCTAACTAGATGGATATCCACAAATTTACTACAGTATTAACTGGTGCTGGCCTTCCTGAAAAAAGGAGGTGCTGCCTGAAGGAGTATACTGGCAAAGCAAGAATGTTTGTGAGACTCAGTGACCTTGAAATATCCATGAATCAGTATCTATAAATAAAATGCATGTCAGTGATTTAACCCTTATACAAACTGTTCAGTGTACACAACTACAATTTAACTTCTCTCAATCAGGCACGGCATTTAATTTTCAAACTGCATCTATTATACCCAATTCAAAACTTAACTATGTTTTTTATATCTGCCTGCTTGCTGTTAAATTATAATTTCTTCAGTTGTTAAAAATTGCTGAATGTTAACATTTTTCAGAGCTTTTCTCCCAAGGCCACCACTGAAAACAAGCCTCTTATGGCCTGGTTGATTTTCCTAGCAATGAAATGCAAACAAGTTAAATACATTATCTTTATTGAAAGTGATAGCTTGTTCCAAATATAAATTATATCTGCTTCATGCCTATTACCTCCATGATTTTGCATCTCTAAGTAAGATTTAATGGAGATGCAATATTTCCCTTTAGTTGATACGATGCAAAACATATTTTTCTAACATCTGGCAGTGTAAAACACTTTTTATACTTTCTTTGTTGCACATTAACTGCAGGTCTGTAAACTGGAAGGACTGCATTTTGAAGAATCTTATATAATGTAAATGCATGCTTTAATATGCAATCTGGCATTGCCTGCCTTACTTGGAAGTGTACAAAGGGCACATGCACACCGCAG
This sequence comes from Protopterus annectens, assembly GCF_019279795.1. NCBI lineage: Eukaryota > Metazoa > Chordata > Ceratodontiformes > Protopteridae > Protopterus > Protopterus annectens. The sequence goes on from NC_056751.1 coordinate 726,487,460, forward strand.
AAAAAGCATCTGATCGTCTTGGTGTCTGCAAGTCCAAAGGTTCAAATATCTGCATTCTGAGGGAATTCTAACCATATCTTTCTAACCACTGTGACAACAATGTAACTACGATATAGCCAGACCTACCATAACATTATGGACTCCCTGAATTTAGAAATAAGACTGACCATAAGTAAAGCAGTTTTGCTACTTCAGTTGGAATAACACTTGCAAATTAAGTTTACTACTTCAGACACCAACTTACCTAAAATAAGAACTGTACATAAAAAAAAATTATTTTGTGCTTCAAACCTCTTACATGTGACACTGTGACTTTTACAACAGGCAATGATGTCCAGCTAAGACACTTAGCAAAGGAACAAACTATCAGCCTTACGCACAAAGTCTTACTTCACAAAATGTGTCCTCTACAAGTGTCTGAAGTGGACAGTGCTTAAGTATTACAAATGCATATTAATCCAACAATATGTTGTCAGAAATGTTGGGGGAGCAAATGGTTGCAACTTTTGAGGTGGAAATGTGTGGGATACACAATCTGAATTCCCCAGACATAGAAACAACTTAGTAAGGTTAATGCTATTGCCTGGTAAAAAAATTGTAAATCAAAACCAAATGCGACTGAAGTACTGAATATTGTAAAAGAGATACAAGAACTGGAGGTAGGTTATTTAAACAAGGAAAGAGTAAATTACATAGAAACAAATGGAATCTGTGGGAGCAATACATGCAGGACAATGTTCAGGAGGAAGAATTAGGTTTAAAGGAATGCAGGAATTGAGCAATTTACATCATGCTGGAGTGAAGAGTGAATGGCAGTTATTAAAAAAGAAAACCCATCAATAACACACTAAAACAAAGAAAAATATTATGGTTTGTTTTCTTTTCCATTTATGTATGTATGCCTGAGTAATGATTTGAAATGTGAAGATTCGACAGAGGCTACATATGAAGATTGAGCACTTTCACCAACTGACTTGAGTCGACAAAAGTGCTCTTCCTTCAAATAAAGTGATTTTAATGGAAAACTAATAGTGTAAGAATTTTTATTCTACTGCATACTTCTTAAAAACAATAAGATAACTCCCATCTGCTTAGAAAAACAAGGCTCAGGGAATCCAACACCTGTTCTAACAGCTAAGCCTAGATAGAATGGTCAACAAGATCAAACAGCTTTTAAGTGCTAAGCACACACAATTCTGGTGCAAGGCCCCGACAGCTGACACAAAGACCACTGGATTAAAGACCATCAGGTACCAAACAGGCTTGAAACTCTATCCCTATAGTCTGTATCTTACAGACTACTACATAATGATTTATATCTGACATTTTGTGCTGTTAAGGACCCACCTCCTTCATCTCCTGCAGCACCACACAAAACAACTGGCATCAAAACGTTTGAAACTTGCATGTCCATCAACAAATAAGTAAACCATGATGAGGGGTGCTGGTTTATTAATTAGTGCCTTTGCAGTGCTGGAATAATCATCTGTTACATATAAAACAGGGTGATACCACTCTTCCTTAAATGCAAACCTTACCAATCGGGTAGGCACCCCTATATTCATCCTGGGTTTGATTCGTTTTGTCCTCCTGGAAGGGCAGGAGGTTCCCTGTGAGAGTGGCTATTGGCAAGGTGATTATAGTCTATTATACAATTCCTCCCCTAAAACGTGCATGCTGATTGGCCAGCCCAACCAGCGTGCCCATTGTAAATCCCTCAATATACTAACGGAAAAAGGTCCGGTCGCCCGGACTTTTTCCGTTAGTATAAAACACTGTCTCGCTATGTTAAAGAGTTTAACATAGCGACACAGGTTTAAAAAAAGCAACGGAGATCTCCGTTGCTTTTTTTAAAGCTGTCTCGCTATGTTAAACTCCTTTAACATTGCGACACAGTGTGTAAAAAGCAACGGAGATCTTGCGATCTCCGTTGCTTTTTTTTTAAAGCTGTCTCGCTATATTAAATGGGGTTAACATAGCGAGACAGCTTTAAAATAAGCAACGGAGATATCCGTTGCTTATTTTAAAGCGGTCTCGCTATGTTAAACCCATTTAACATAGCGAGACAGCTTTAAAAAAAAAAAAAGCAATGGAGATCTTTACTGTTTCGCTATGTTAAATGGGTTTAACATAGCGAGACAGCTTTACAATAAGCAACGGAGATCTCCGTTGCTTATTTTAAAGCTGTCTCGCTATGTTAAACCCATTTAACATAGTGAAACAGTGCTTTTGCCCACAGCTCTGATGTACTGCGAGGCATGCAGTACATCAGAACTGCCGCAGAATACCAGACAGCTGCGGAAGGGCAGTAAGAGATTATACAATGCCATTATTTAAGAAAAGTAATTATTTCTTTTCTTAAATAATGTCATTATATAACAATAACCACTTCTGGGTGTGGGTAATGCTGTATTTACCCACGGTTGGCTTTGTTTGGTCCCTCGGGTTTCGCCCTCGGGACCAAACCACGCCAACCGTGGGTAAATCCAGCATTACCCACACCCAAGCGTGGGTTATTGCTATACAAACAGACTCGTATTTGCAAATCTGTTTGATAAGAAGGACTCGAACTACTGTGGAAATATTTACGAAGCACTTACACAAACCCTTTGTACTGCTTGTCATTCTTTTCTAGATCAAATTCCTTCAATGGCACCTGTTTTTCACATGCAGTCATGCTTACTTTCCAGTCATATCCTCTTGAATTCTTCGACATCTTGTAACGACTGGTTCAAGACAAAAGCCTTGCAAAGCAGTATGACTCCTTCCTTGTATTTATCCATGTTCCAAGCAATGGCAGGCATGCACTACAACTACTTATCCACTAAAACAACTTAAATCTCAGCATTACAGTGCACCATGCCAGCACGATGGAGCAGGTGCCACCCAAACATACTGACATCACTACTAACAGCTCACTTCTACATATCGTTCCAAACATTGGAATTCTCTACCTCAGCATATTCAGTTCATTAGTGACACACATTCATTTAAACATTCCATAAAGGAATATTTCATCAAACATAGGCCTTGCTCATGTTCTCCACCAGGCTAACTAATTTAACCCCTTATTGTCTAACATCCTTCTCTCCAGCACCCACTGTCAATATTTTTTGGCTTCAGTTTGTGATATATTTATCCTGAAAAAAATATATATATATATATATATATTTTTTTTTTGTTTTTGTTTGTTTGTTTTGTTTTGTCTGTATGAGTAGTATAAGCTTATTGTACTACCATTGTTATATGTTTTTAGATAAAATGTCAAGGAACTTGCGTTTGAACTCCTAATGTAATTGTTATACGTACAGATGTATAATTATGTAATTTTCCTTGGAGCTTTTCTCCCTGGGTCTCCAACTAAAATGGGCCTCTGGCTCAGTCGGACACTACCTGGTTATCAAATGTAAATAAATAAATAAATAAAATAAAAGCAGGAAAAAGTCGATGCTCAATACACTGCTTCTGCAACAATGCTTTCAAGTATACTTAACCCTCTCTTCTCCTCCTCTTGTTGACTCATTGTCAAGTAAGGGTTCCCCAGGAGCCTGTATAGTTACTGATTTGTCACCTCGACTTCCTTCCCGACTTTTTGATCGATGTCGATCTCGTCGGTCTCTGTAAAAGAGGAAAAAATAGAAGCTTTATCTAAGAAAACTAAACAGAAATTGCAGTAAGTAGTCACAGCATAACATTAGGGGGGATGTACAAAAGAGATCAGGGTCATAAATGGAACAAAAGGCAGGCCAAACCAAATCTTTATTCTACCCACAAGTTTAGCAATGTGCTGTGGGGATAATGCAAGCTACCACACTAATGATGCAACAACAGTGATGAGAAAAAAAGATGACACACCTACCTGTCCATCTACAGCCTTTTTAATAAACGTTACTTAAAAGAGCTGATGGAAGGTGAAGTGATTTGAACTGGGAGGCCGACACCATCAGATCCCAATATGTCCCTTATTTACAGTGTGAATGACTAACCCTCTTTGTTTACAAAAAAGCATGTGCCTGAAAGCAAGCATACCTCTCAGCGGTACAGATTTTCGCAGAATGTCCAGATATTTGCTTCATATTTTTGGACCATCTCTCATAAAATTGTGGTTTTCTGGCAAATTACTGGCAAATCATTAAAGACTGAAGTTAGAAAATAATGACAGACATTTGAATTTCAGACTTCATACCCTTCAGAAAATGCATGCTAATGCAAAACCTGTTATTCTATCAAGTTTCTATGTAAGAGCAATATTTAAAAATTGTCCCTATTTTAGGGCCTTTGTCCCACTTTTATTCATGGCTTTCTCCAGATTTCTTCCTTGAAGAGGTTGAGAGGTATGAGCAAGTAAAACTAAAATTAATGATATAAGAAAACTAAAGCCAAACCTCACAACAAAACTGCTTACTTAAGAGCAAAACAATGGATATCTTACCACTAACCCTCAATATTTTTTTGGTGGTGGGGGGGGGGGGGTAAACAAGGCCAGTACTGGCAGTCCTGAAAACTACTTAATATGGAGCTTGGCCTACAACTAAACTTTCAAGTCAAGTCAAACATCTCATTATAGACAGATTATTAAAAGGCTTAGGCACGGAAATAGTGCATAATTAGGGGGGTAAACAGTTAAAGTATTACTTTGTCTTGTACACTAAAGGTCAAAGCTCAGGCAATATTCAGTTCTTAAACCAATATCTTAATCACCTGACAGGAAATAAAAAATAACGTTGCATGCTCCAAACTGTCTCTGTGGGACTGGTCAAATGTCACAAATGCTTACATTTCACCATCCGCTGTGTGGATGCCACATGTGGACAGTGGTACAAGTACTGTGGCAGTGGATGCCATATGCAGACAGTGGTACAAGTACTGTGGCAGTAGATGCTACATGCTGACAATGGTACAAGTACTGTGGAAGTGAATGCCACATGCTGACAGTGGTACAAGTACTGTGGCAGTGTTTGCCACATGCTGACAGTAGTACAAGTACTGTGGTAGGGGATGCCACATGCTGACAGTGGTACAAGTACTGTGGCAGTGGATGCCACATGCTGACAGTAGTACAAGTACTGTGGCAGTGGTTGCCATATGCTGACAGTAGTACAAGTATTGCGACAAGAAGAAAAAAACGATGAATGAATTAACACAACTTTGGACTTTTGCTTAACAATCACAAGATTATTCCTAATGGGAAGACTTAAAGTGAAAGCAAAAGTCATGGGCATTCAGAAACCATGTAGCCGAAACACCGGTATTGTCCTTAAGAGGCCATTTGCATACATCCCATAGGCCACCAATCTAGGAGGTTTAAGGACTACACAGTAAATACTCTCGCTTTCCTGGGTTTTTCATGTAGTTTTTAATAAACGTTTGCATGATCTTCTTACCCTTTGGTTTGCACATCTGTTAAGCAATGACTCCCCACAGCTTTCATGTCTTAACATAAAGTACATTTGTGTACACTTACCACAAATGTAGATTTTCGAGTGTGTTCACTGTTGCAGTCATTACATTTGAGGGTAATCTGCTGGCAGGTTGCTCTCAGTCGGCCTGAAATACAAAGTCTTGGGTCCTGCGTCAGTTGCTGTCTCCTATTCCATGACGTCAGGTCGTCAGGGGTATAAAACATGCAGCCAACGCCATTTTAATCAGTTTTTCATGTCCCAGATGTCAGGTGCCCCCCCCCCCAAATGGGGAGCAAAAATATATAAATATATATATGCATGTAATTTATAACACAAAAAGTTTACCTCCAGCTAAAAGCAAATGCACCAAAAAGGCTTTTGAGCATAGTGAAGGAAAGAAGAGGTATAATAATAACAGAGAAGAAAGGGGGCTGGCGGGTGGGTAACCCGGACTGCAACAGTGAGCACACTCGAACATCTACATTTATGGTAAGTGTACACAACTGTACTATGTTCTTCGTGTTTCACTGTTGCAGTCATTACATTTGGGTCGAATCCCAAAGCTATGGAAGGGAGGATGGAATTATACAGCATTAGGAGCGGCTATAAGGCCCTGCAGGACAGTAGTGGCAAAGCCTGTCCTGGATTTAGAGAAGAGAGGTAAATGGTAATGTTTTGTGAACATATGAACTGAGCTCCAAGTAGCAACTTATAGAATATCGCTGGTAGGAACCCCTCTGAGAAAAGCTGCAGAAGTAGATGCAGCCCTGGTGGAATGGGATCTGATCCCATTGGGGACAGGTTTACCATGGTGCATGTAGCAGAAACAAATACAATGGCTTATCCATTTTGAAATGGTCTGCCTTGAGATAGCCTTTCCCTCTGCCCCTGCAGCAAATGCCACCAGTAGTTTCTCAGATATTCTTAGAGATTTCGTCCTAAGTAGAATCTTAGTTGTCTGTGTACATTCAATGAATGCAGAATCCACTCCTCCTTGTTCTGCGGATTTGGGGAAAAAGTTGGCAGATGAATGGTCTGGTTAAGAGCCACACTGGATACCACCTTAGGCATAAAAGAAGGATTGGTCCTGAGGCCCACCCTATCCGGATAAAAATAATGAAAGGCTTCACTGCCATGAGAGTATGTAGTTCTGAAATCCTTCTAGCTGAGGTGGCTGCTAAAAGAAAGGCGGTCTTCCAAGAAATAAATGTTATGTCTGCAGTAGCAGCTGGTTCAAATGGAGGTAGGGTGAGTTTTTCCAGCACAAAATAGAGGTCCCATGCAGGAGTTGGAGCTCTCCTGGGAGGTCTCAAATTTTTGGCCCCTCTGAGGTACTGCTTTAGCAGGGAATGGGAAAAGAGAGGAGGCTCTGTGTTGTAATGAGCCGAGATAGCAGAGGCATGTATTTTTATAGAAGAAAAAGATAGGCCCTTGTGAAGCATGTCAGTTAAATATTGCAGAATCTGAGGAATATTGGGCATTGCTGTGTTTATTCCTTGTACTTGGTTCCAGGCACAGAATCTCTTCCATTTATCAGCATAAGATTTTCTAGTACTAGGCCTTCTAGCCTCCAAAATGACATCCATCACAGGTTTACTGTGGGATGTGACTAGTGAAATTACTTGATTAGCCATGCTGCAATATTCAGAATTGAAAGTTCTGCTGAGACAACAGATGAGGAGTCTGAGGCAAGTAACATGGAGGAAGGTGTGACATATTCCTCAGAAGTGGGTACCAGTGTTGGCGAGGCCAGTCTGGAGCAATCGGAATCATTTTTGTTTTTTCCTGTCTGACTTTTAGTAAAACCTTGGAGAGCAGAGGCAGAGGGGGAAGGCATAGACTGATAGGTTTTTCCAGCTGAAGGATAGAGCATCCACTTTCCAAGCTTTTTTGTGATGAATTCTTGTGCAGAATTTGTCTAACTGGTAGTTTTGGGGAGAAGCAAACAGATTTATGTCTGGGCTCCCCCATTTTCGTGTCAACATGCTGAAGATTTGCAGATCCAGTTTCCATTTGTGTGGGTCCATAAGATTTCTGCTTAGGTCGTCTGCCAGAGTATTTTGCTTTCCTGGCAGGAACTGAGCTTGTAGATGTATTTGGTAAGTCAAGGCTGTGTTCCACAAGGCCATGGCTAGTCTGCAAAGGGGGTAGGAGTGGGTACCCCCCTGCTTGTTTATGTACCACATAACTGTGGTGTTGTCCGTCTTTATCAGTAGTTGTCCTGGATGAAGAAAGTCCTTGAAGGCCATCAGAGCATTCTGTACAGCTAGCATTTCTTTCTGGTTGATATGTAGGTGCATTTGGGTTGGGCTCCATTCTCCCTGAATGCATCTCCCTGCCAGATGCCCCCCCCCCCCCAAGCATAGTCTGATGCATCTGTAGTCAGGGTTTGGGTGGCAGGGGGTAGAATGAATTTCAGTCCCTTGTTTTGGTGACAGGCCTTTGCCCACCAAAGGAACTCCTATTGCAGGCAAGGAATAAGAGGAATCATCGTTTCCAAGCTGTGACAATGTTGACTCCATAAGCATTTTAGGTACCACTGAAGTTTCCTCATATGCAGTCTTGCATATGGAATTAGTAGAATGCAGGATGCCATGAACCCCAAAGCCTGCAGAATTTGTCTTACAGATAGCTGGGCTTTTGTGGCCACTTGTCTGAAGAATTTTATCAATTGGACTTGTTTGTTTGGTGTGAGGTAAGCCATCTGGGCAGTTGTATTCAAGCTTGCACCCAGGAATGTAATTATTTGAGAGGTTACCAGTTGTGATTTAATTTCGTTTATGGTGTACCCTAGGCATGTTAGAAGCCTTTTTACAAATGCCAGATGTTGTAGAAGAGTGTCCTTGTCCTCTGCCTGAATTAGACAATTGTCTAGATAAGGATAAATTAGAATGTTTCTTTGTCTGCAAAATGCAATTACTAGTGCCAGGCACTTTGTGAAGACCCTGGGTGCAGTAGATAAGCCAAAGGGCAGTGCAGAGAACTGGTAATGCAAATAGCCTGCTTTGAAGCGGAGGCATCTTCTGCAAGATTCCCTGATTGGGATATGCAGGTAAGCCTCTTTCAAGTCTAGAGTTACCAACCTGGCATTCTTGCCTAGCATCGGCAGTAGCTGTTGTAGAGTCAGCATCTTGAATTTTGGAATGGCCAGGAAAGTATTTAAAATGGATAAGTCCAAAATTGGATGCCATGATTTGTCTTTTCTGGGTACCAGGAAAAGTCTTGAATAAAAATCTTGTCCTTTTTCCATTTCTGATACTGGTTGAATAGCCCCCATATCCATGAGGGACATGACTTGTTTCTGGGCCTCTGCCCACTGATTTGGAGGCAGATCTGGCCATCCGTTTGGAGTTGGCAACGTGTGGAAATGAAATCTATACCCCTGGGATACTATATTTGAGATGCATTTGTCCTGGGTAATTAGATGCCAATTTTGAGCATGAAGTGCTAGCTTTCCCCCCAAAGGGCTGCCAAAAGATAATTTTTATTTTATTTTTATTTTTATTTAACATTTGTTGACCGGGAAAGTCAGACTAGGTTCCACAGAGCCTGTTTTCAGCGGAGGCCCGGGGAGAAATGCTCCAGATGCATGTCTTTGGTGTGCTTGGAAATGCCAGAGGAAAGTAATTGAGACCGTTTACAGTAGGGTGGTGCTTTGCTACTTCTTGATTTGGAGGTGACGGCACTCCATTGTTTTGTCCTGTAAGATCCTTGTGACTGAAACCTGGAGCCCTTGGAGTGTCTGGTTTTGATCTGAGCGGCTCTGTTGGATACTGGAAAGGACCAGTTCTTAGTAGGCCTGTGTCTACTGAACCTGGGCAGCTGCACTTGAAAGAAAACTTTTGCAGTTTGCATAGATTTAGCTTGGTCTTCCATCTTTTTCAAAACCTCTTCTGCCTTATTACCAAACAGACTGTCCTGCTGTAAAGGAGCATCCAGCAATTTAGCTTTAACATGATCAGGCAGATTTTGCTCCTTGAGCCAAGCATGCCTTCTTATCACAGATCCAGTTACGGCGGCCCTGCAAGAGACCTCCAAGGAATCAAAACCACATTGCACAGTATGTTTTCCAATTTGTTCAGCTAAATGCATTAAATCCTGTTACTCTATTTTCCACACAATCAGAAATCAACATAATTTTCTGTTTCAGTAAGCCCATGACATACTGTTGATACTTAAGCATATGAAATTGACAGTTTAAAGCCCTGACTGCCAGGGTTGCAGACGTATAAACCTTCTTACCCCATCTATCCAGCACCCTGGAGTCTCTATTAGAAGGGGTAGGAATTTTAACAGTAGAAGCCTTAACACCCTTGGGACCCTGAGAAATTGTTTCAGGGTCAGCAGTAGGATTTTTGAAAAGAAACTTATGGGAGTCAGGAACCCTGTAATATCTGTCTGGCTTACTAGGAGCCGGAGGCCCTTCAGGCGCCAAGCTGGATTCTGAGAAAACATCATCAACAATGTCTAAAACAGGAGGTATGGCCAAAGGCCTATGGTGAGAAAGAAGAATAAAATCCCTAAGCCTCTTTTTGGATTCTGAAAAATCCTGACTCTCCCAAGGAAAATGTTCCCTTAAGGTATGCAAAGTCTCTCCAAAAGAAAACTCCTCAGGAGGAGAAGCAAAAGGGATGGATTCTTCTGCATCAGAGTCCACATAAGGGGAAATAGAAAATTATCAGAAGAAATGGAAACCTGATCGGAAGATTCATAATCAGTGCCTTGCCTAGGCCTGTTAGCAGGAGGGGGTTGGGAACCCCTGATCAAGGTAATTAAATCCTTAGCCATTTTGATAATTTGTTTTTTTAGGCATAGGGGCCTGAGCACGTGGCTCATGCATCAGTTTTTTAGACATAGAATTTGGTTTTGGTCTTTTTTTTTATGATGGCTTCGGTTTAATATACAAATCTTTAGGCCTGAAAACATCCTCAGAAGCCGGTACCTGCTCAGCAGCTCCAGACCCATCCAAGGGAGAGACATCCGCTAGTTCAATACTTGGAGAATCACACGGCATACAGGATTCCGAATGGGTCTCGATAGAGGCCTGCGACTCAAATGTAGCGAGCATCAGGGGCTGCGAAAGCGCCTCACTGAATACCGGTGAACTGATGACTGGCTTAGGAGAAATTTCGTCGTCGGTTTTGGACCTCGACGGTCTGTCTTTTTCTTTGCGTTTTTTTGTGTATTCCGGTAGTCAGATTGCTAACCAACAACATTTCTGGATAGTTAAATCTTGAGCCAAAATATTTATATGCAAAAATATACCGATGCTTAATAGTGCGTTGATTAAATTTAGCACAAAGCTAACAGCAAGGCACGTTGTGGTCAGGGCCTAGGCAAGGAATACAGTAAGAGTGAAAATCATTATGAGGTATTTGCTTCCCACAAGAAATACAATTGTTAACTTTTTCTGACATTGGTCTGGAGCAAGAAAAAAGTTCCCCCAATGGGGCAACTTAGCTTTAATGAAGACTTCAGTTCTGAAATTCGGATTTGAAAATCTCAGGAATCAGTCGACCGGCACTTGCGAACTGCTTCTGCTTCGGGCACTGCGCGGCAAGAAAGACTGATGAAAACGGTGTTGGCTGCATGTTTTATACCCCTGACGCACTGACGTCAGGGAAGAGGCAACAGCAACCAACGCCGGACCAGGATTTTGGAATTCAGGCTGACTGCGGGTAGCCTGCCAGCAGGATTACCCAAGAGTAATGAGTGCAACAGTGAAACACGATGAACATCAAACTTTGTGTGTTATAAAGTTGATTAAAGAGAGACATCTGAAACCTAGTCATGTGGGTCAATTAATGTCCCTGAAGGCTGGGGTGGTAGATGTGAAGTATAAACTTGCTTCACAAATCTTTAAGACACTGCTTTCTTTAACCTTTGGGAGAGAGCTAGAAGCAATAATCAGTTTGAAACCTTTCACTGAATACAAGGACACTAAAGCTAGAACATTAGAAGGTTCCTATAAAATAACTTATGGGTCTCCTGGACCCTACAAAACCTGTCTAGTTTATACAGAGTAGGGGAGTTGTGTATCTGGTTACTGGGAGGGTTGGAGAAAAACAAACTTTAGGGCTTTCAGGAGAGGAGGAATAGTCATAAGTCCAGAAGCACCCAAGCCTAGTAAGTCAAAATACTTCTTTTCAGCCTGAGAATACTTTTCTACTAAACCGAAGAGATCTTTCATCTTTTTAAGGATCTCTCCAAATGAGAGTTTCTCTGTAGAAGAACTGGCTGAAACAGTACCCTCAGTGTCAGTGTTGTAACTAAGAAGGGAAGATATTAGGAGGGGAAGCCGCCAGATCCCCCCCCTTAGTCACATCAGAGCCCTCAACCTCAGACATCTAAGCTACATCTCCCTCGTCACTTTCAGCCTTCATCTTTTATTTGTCTTTTCTTGGGGAGAATGTCAGAACCAAAGGGCATCCCCCTTCTGACACCATCACAGTCCATGTCAATGACTAAATTCTCTTCCCACTGAGGTAGTGTTGCAAGGAATGCTGTCTGCTAATGGTAGCTTTTAGTCATGAAACCATGACAGATGCTAAAATCTTCCACATCATGTTTAGGCCCTAAAAAAACACAACATTTATTTATTTGACATTTGTTTAACAGGAAAGTGAGACTGGGACAGAAACCATTTACAGCAGAGGCCTGGTAGAATGAGCTAGACATGTCCAACCTGTGGCCCGCGGGCCACATGCGGCCCTCAGAGCTCTTCCATGTGGCCCTCAACCTCTAACTGCAACATCGATGTACGCATGCCCCAAAACACTTTTTTGTTTTGTGTTTTTCACTCCCGTGACTTGTAACGCTAATGTCGGTGTGCGCATGTGCCAAAGCACCCTTCTAGTTTTGTTTTTGAGCCAAAAAAGGGTCAGTGTGTTTACGCCATTATTTTGCACCGAACAATCAGTGTGTGTGTGTGTGTGTGTGTGTGTGTGTGTGTGTGTGTGTGTGTGTGTGAGTGTGTTCTTGCTGAAGATGGACTCGTGTATGGATTTGCCACTGTTGCCTTTGAAAGGGACAGCAATTACCTGTGTTAATAGGCAAGTACAGAGTGAGTGCATGCATGAAATCAGAATTGTGTGCGTGAAAGTAGAAGAGTGTGTGTGTGTGTGTGTGTGTGTGTGTGTGTGTGTGTGTGTGTGTCTGTTCTCGCTGAAGATGGACTCATGTATGGATTTACCACTGTTGCCTTTGAAAGGGACAGCAATTACCGGTGTTAATAGGTAAGTACGGAGTGAGTGAGTGCATGCATGAAATCAGAATTGTGTGCGTGAAAGTAGAAGAAGAGAGAGTGTGTGTGTGTGTGTGTGTGTGTGTGTGTGTGTGTGTGTGTGTGTGTGCATGAGAGAGAGAGAGAGAGAGACGCATGCACAAAGAGGCTAACAACGATCAGTCTACCTACTGAACACAAACAAGTTAGCTCACAAATATATCATACATTAAGAGTACACTTTCATTAAATTGCGACTTTCCTGACAGGGAGAGTGTTGTATTGAACATGAACACATACCTCTTAACTGTATGGATTTTCAAAGAATGTCTGGATTTTTGCCTCATCTTCCAATTTGTGTATTTTGCTTAGGAAATAAAAGTAGTCATCCAAGGTAATGCAGTTCCAGGGAGTAAGAATGAGACAGCAGCCTAGGGTTAATGGGTCAGTAAGTGGATTGACTATGTGGGACTGTAGCATATAAAGTTGTATTGTTTTTTCAGACAAACAAAAAAGCACCTAGTACTGTTTTTTCATTGGTGGGTTCTAAGCAGTGGTAGATTGGACAACAGTAAGCTTAGCTTTGGCGGATCATCAATACTGGCAAATCAAGTGGGCACAATGTCATTTTTTAAATGTTGGGGATTTTAGTGTGTATGTGTGTGCTTATGTGTTGGGAGTGCTGCAACAGTAGATGATTATTAAAGACAGAGACTTACGGACTGTGGAGAATATGTTTCTTTGTTTCAAAACCTAATACTTGGGATGCATGCCAGAAGTAGATTTTTTAAGACATAGCTTCTTGCCATTTACAGTGGATGGATATTTACATTTAATGGACAATGTATTAGCGTGGGCTTGTGGGGTTCTGAAGGATGCCAAGTCTACCACTGCCAATGTCTTGTAAAGTGACCTGGAAATGGATATTGGGATGTTACTGAAAAAATATAGTAAGTGGGCTTAGAAATATAGTCTAATTAAACAAAGTGTACTTTCAATTTACAGGCCATAATTTAATTTATTTCAGGTAGTCCATATACTGGTAAGGGCGGCCACGGTGGTGCAGTGGTTAGCTTTGCTGCCTCACAGCAAGAGGTTCTCCGGTTCGATCCTAATGTGCCTTCTGTGCGGAGTCTGCATGTCCTCCCTGTGGTCGTGTGGGTTTCCTCCGGGTGCTCATGTTTCCTCCCACATCCCAAAGATATGCTGTAGGTGGATTGGACACTCTAAATTGGCCCTAGGTGTGAATGTGTGCATGTGTGTGCCTTCCATGGAAGGTTGGGTGCCAGGCTGGCAAATCGACACCGTAAAACTCCACTGCCAATCATGAGTGGACAAGGTGATCCACTGTGGTGACCCCTAACCGGGAAAAGCCGAAAGAAGAAGAAGAAGAAGTCCATATACTGGTAGATTGTATACCATTAGACTTAATTAGGGAGAGCTGTCATTCTGGGGAAGCAAGCAGCCCTAGTTTCAGTGAAAGCTCTGTGGTTGCTTGCAGGTAGGAAGTTGCAGGATGTTGATGCTGATGCAATGTGTTTTATGTATTATTTTTAATGCAGTTGTCATTTCAAAGCATGGCCCCAAGACCATTTCTGTTCACTCAATGTGGCCCCAGCAAGCCAAAAGGTTGGACACCCCTGCGTGTGACCTGTTATGCAAGTTTTTGTGGGGAATATAGCTGCCACAAATAAACCTTCCTTTCTTGGGCCCTAACATATGGTCACAAAAATAAGTTAAGCAAGACCATGTAATTACTAAAATAATAAGAAAACGATGCTCCCTAATGGGGTACTTACCTTGTCCAGAGGTCCAATGCAAGCCAGACCATGCCACATTCCAGATACTAGCCTTTCCTTAAAATATATGGGCCCATTAAAATACTGCAGCTGAAAGAGCCAGTAGAAGCAGCAGCAACCTTTGAGGAAAGGCCTGCTGCGGGTGCTGCTGTAAAACTTGGATGTACTGTAGGAGGGTGGCCTAATGGTTAAGGTGTTTGCCTTACAAACACAAGGTGCCGGGTTTGAATCTCACAAGGGATAATTGGCTTAAAATGGCTCGCAAGGCCAGTTAGCCAAGTACTACTAATCTACACTATCTGCAGCTTAAGTTTTTAAACATTATGAGTACGTTATGAGTTTTGGTTAGAAAACTAGTGCATTTCATTAAATTTTTTTTCCTGGGTACACTTAAGAACACAATGGAAAAAATCTCAACGAGTGTGCAGGAGGTTAAAATATGTATGAATGGGTCTGGCAGCCAGCACACAGGATTAAAACTATGAGCAATTAACAAGCTGTTTCCTGTAATCCAGGGTTCAATTCCCTACTATGACTCCGAGCAAGTTACTTAATCAGCAAGTGCACTTGAGGAGAGCCTGAAAAAGGTCCATGTGGAGAAGTACTCTACTCCAGTTAAATAAATGCAAAATTAATAAAAATTCTCACATCTGGTGAGACTTCTGTTTATTACATTAAAATGTGTTGAGGATATCACATTCCTAGCACATCAGCTGAGATTACAAGACTTTAATCCTGACTTGAATATAAGAAGCTGGCATCTATAAGTAGCAGTACTTCAGTAAAGCTGCCCGAGCAAGGTGCCAAGGACATTTGGTACATGCAGAACACCCTTGATGTGTGCTATCAAACACTGTTCTGTTAGCCTCTGCGCATTCACAATAATGCAGCATCAAACTTTTAGCATTTGTAAGTTTCCTTTTACACTGAAAGAAAGAATGTACAATACCATACAATACCTATAGTCTTAAGCATCTGATAAATGACTTTTGTTATCTGAATGTTTGGTAAGGCTAGAAGAGCAAAAACATTGCTATTTAACATTAAGTGCAAAGAATTATACAATACTATGTACTGAAACAATTAAAAACAATAAGGGGGTACTAACAAGTGGGTGGGAATCAAGAAAAAAAGAGAAGAAAAATGACAATGCAGGCCTACAGAATCTACAGCTGTAATGGATAAAAGCACATACTGCTGCCTGCTTGTGCAATGAATAACCTGGAACTCAACACTACTGACACAATTATCACTCCGGAATGTGCTCTGAATGGTCATTTGTATCAGAGCTCATAGTGAAAAGTATCCTGTGACCACTACAAGCCACCCGTATTATACCTAGGGCAGGGATGGCTGCCCCAGTGACAAGCTGTCAGGGGCACAATCAGCAGTGCACCTGAACTGTTTATTGAGCATAAGTGCAGCATCTGCAGTCATTTAAACAGCTGTGGGAGGTATCTTTCAGCTGCTTGAATGACTTTTGAGATCCTGCCCGTTAAATCTGGCAGATTTCTTTGAAAATGTGACCAAGGCCATTGACAAGGGTAAATCTGTGCACACAGCATACCCTGACCAGGCAAATACTTTTGACACAATCCCACATGCAGGCATTAGAGATAAACTTAGCAAACTGAATGTAAACCCCTTCATTATAAGATGGGTTGCCAACCATCTCACAAACTGGACACACGCTATCAAAGCCGGTGACTCCACATCAACCAGCAGACCTGTTACCAGTGAGGTGCCACAGGGTTCAGTGCTGGGCCCGCTACTTTTTGGTATATACTTCTCAAAAGTTCAGGTCGAAACTAAGGGGTTATGGCTTATAAAGTTTGCAGACGACTGCAAACTAGGTGTGATCATTGAATCCCCAAATGATGTCAGTATACTCCAGAAGGGTCTCACGCAGATCAGTGACTGGTGTATTACACATGGTCTCAAACTGAATGCAAAGAAATGCATCATCATTCCCTCTGGCACAAACAATGTCCCCTCATACTATCAAACCAACAACAATACCCTAAGTACCCATGAACTTGTAAGGGACCTGGGATTACAAGATGACTGCGACCTTAACTTCGACCACCATGTGTCTACTGTAATAAGGAAAGCTTTCTATGTAACACACTTGATTAGTAAAGGCATCACCTCGAGAGCAAAAGAAGTTATAAGCCCCCCCCATACCGGGCTGTTTAAACGGCCCATAATTTAGTATAATGCCTGGTTTGGCATGTACCGTACTGAGCACCTCAGAGGTTTCTAACAAAGAAGATCAAGGGGCTCCAGCATGTGCCTTACACAGAGAGACTAAAGTCCCTGTCACTATACTCCATATCATATAGACTTCTTAGAGACTTATGCCTGGCCTACAGAACAATTCAAGACCCAAACCTAATGAACTTGCTGCATATCCATAAATCAAATAGGACTAGGGCTACCCATTCCAGGGACTTAAATATGGTCTGTGACTTAAATAGGACATGCTGGGGGGACAGATTCATCTCCCAGTGACTTCCACGTGTTTGGAACAGGCTTTCTTTTTTGCCAATTGATTTAGCTATGTCTCTGCATACCACCTTCTAAGATACATGCTCATTATCAAAGACTCTGTCTTCCACTTTTCCAAAAGTGTTCTGTAATGTTCAGTGTACAGATTCCCCACCACTTCTCTTAACATGTAAAGTTATACTCTGTGTTCAACAGCACCCCCCATCTCTTCTGCATTTAACAGCAACACGCATTACTTATCCAATGGACACCCCTCACCACCTTCCTATATCAGTGCTCACTCACTGTTCTGAGGCATCCCTTCTCAATTACCCCCCCCCCCCCGTGCTGATTGTAATGCAGAGTTTTTAGGGATAGACTCCCCTCACAGCATGCCAAATTCCAATTCTCAATGTGTAGGAGAACCTGCCTCCACAAACAGAACCTGACTGAATCACACTGGTAAACCATAAATGCAAACAGGATGCCAGGTAAAATTCATATGTAAACTGCATTACTAGCTCAGCCTACATGTAGTTTTCATGCAGGTGTCCTCAGATGGCATATGTCTAGCATGACCCTACAGCCAGCATGCAGCAAGAAACAGTTACTGCACACAGAAGAAATGCCAGGAGGCATGTGCACCCCCAAACAGAAAAGTACAGTTTTGTACCTACCATAAATGTAGATGTCCGACAGACATGCAACGGCAGTCATAACATATGGGTTGTCCTGCCTCAGGCAGCCCTCGGTCGGCCAGATTCCAAAGTCTGGGTCCGACGTTGGCTGATGTCGCATTTTCTTCCGACGTCAGAGCGGCTGGGGTACATAAGCATCAGCCGACGCCATTTTCTTCAGTGTTTCTTGCCCCAGATGCCAGGTGCCCCCCAAGGAAGGCTGTAATCAAATTTGGAAGACAAAAACAGGATTCCAGACAAATAAATGAGCAATAAAACAAATACACCATAACAGATATCCCCAGCTAAGAGAAACAAGGATAGGAGTGGACCCTAGGCATAGAGGGGTATGGAGGGAGGGAAAATCCGACTGCAGTTGCATGTCTATCGGGCATCTACATTTATGGTAGGTACAAAACTGTACTATGTCCTCCAAGAATGCAACTGCAGTCATAACATGTGGGTAGAATACCATAGCTTAGCTGGGGGAGGAGGTATGCACTAGGAAAGAGATGGTGTGGCAATCAAACCCTGCAGGACTGCCGAAGCAAAGCCTGCTCTGGATCTGGAATATAGATGGAGATTGTAGTGTTTGGAGAATGTATGCACGGAGCTCCATGTAGCAGCTTCTAGAATGTCCTTAGTAGGCACCCCTCTTAAGAATGCTGTAGAGGTGGCTGTAGCTCTGGTGGAATGTGGCCTGACATTGGCTGGAACAGTCTTTCCATGAAAGGAATAACAGAATCTGATGCAATGTCCAATCCATTTTGAAATTGTCTGTTTTGAAATTGCTTTTCCTTGGACTGCAGGGGCGTAAGCTACAAAAAGTTGTTCAGGCTTCCTACTGGCCTTGGTTCTGTCCAGGTAGTATCGAAGTTGTCTGTGAATGTCCAAGGTATGTAACAGTCTTTCCCCCTTATTCTCAGGATTGGGGAAGAAAGCAGGCAGATGAATAGCTTGATTTAAAGAAACCCTAGATACCACCTTAGGCATAAAAGTAGGGTTGGTCCTTAATGAAACCCTGTCTCTGTGAAAAATTATGAATGGTGGTATTGCCATTAGGGCCTGTAGTTCCGAAACCCTTCTTGCTGAGGTAATTGCCAACAGGAAAGCTGTCTTCCATGAGAGAAACTGCAAGTCAACTGTAGCTGCTGGCTCAAAAGGAGGTAGAGTCAGTTTTTCTAGGACAAAATTGAGGTCCCAGGCTTGTACTGGGGCCTTTCTTGGTGGCTTAATGTTCTTGATTCCCCTGAGGAATTGCCTTAGCAAAGGGTGTGAAAAGACAGGAGGATCCGTGTTATATCTAGCTGAAATAGCTGATGCATGTATCTTTATGGAAGAATATGAGAGGCCGTTCTTTAGGATATCTGCCAAATATTCCAAGATGAGTGGGATGTTCAACAATGATGCATCATGTCCCTTGCTGGTATTCCAATTGCTGAATCTCTTCCATTTTGCTAAGTAAACCTTTCTGGTGGATGGTCTTCGAGCCTCTGTTAGTATCCGCTGAACTTCCTTGGAGAGAGATAGGTTGAGGTTATTTATGGGATCTCCCAGGATGTTAGCTGCAGTGTCTGAAGGTTTGGATGCACTGTTTTGAAATTGTGCTGAGTCAAAAGTAGAGGCCAATGTGGAAGGGCCCACCTCCCGGTGTGACATATGCTCCGTAGTAGTGGGTACCAGTGTTGTCTTGGTCAGTCCGGAGCTATTATGATTCCCTTGGGTCTCTCTGCTTTGATCTTTAGTAATACTGAGGTCATCATTGGCAGAGGTGGGAATGCATAGATTGTTAGGAAGTTCCAGTTGAATGAGAGAACATCTATTTTCCAAGCTTTTGGATGGTATGTCCTTGTGCAGAATTTTTGTAGATGATGGCTGAGGTGAGAGGCAAATAGGTCTACTTCTGGCCTGCCCCATGTCGAAGTGAGTTGTGTGAAGATCTTCGGATGTAACCTCCACTCGTGTGGATCTGTGAAATTCCTGCTTAGGCTGTCCGCCAAGACATTGTCTTTGCCTGGAACAAACTGGGATTGTAACTGGATGTTTAGGCTCAGTGATTTCTCCCAAAGATGCATTGTCAATCTGCAAAGGGGGTAAGAGTGGGTGCCCCATTGCTTGTTTATATACCACATCACAGTGGTGTTGTCTGTCCGTATCAGTAAATGGCCTTGCTGCAGTTGGTGTTGAAAGGCCTCGATGGCATGCATTACTGCCAGCATTTCCTTTTGGTTTATATGCAGATGTGTTTCCTTTGGAGACCATTGTCCTTGTATACACCTGCCTTCCATGTGCACCCCCCATCCAAGGTCTGAGGCGTCTGTGGTCATGGTCTGTGTTATCTGTGGTTTTTTGAATGACATACCTGTGTTTGCCTGGCTCACCGAGGCCCACCATAGGAATTCCTTTTGTAGGCATGGAATGAGCGGTATGGTTGTCTCCAAGTTGTTGCTGTGCTGAGACCAAATGCTTTTAGGTACCACTGAAGCTTTCTCATGTGTAGTCTTGCTAATGGAACCAGGAGAATGCAGGATGCCATGTAACCCAGGGCCTGTAGGAATCTCCTTGCAGTCATCTGGGTGAGTTTTGCTAAACCTTTGAAGTAATGAGTTAACTTCTCTTGCTTGTCTTCTGTCAGGTAAGCCATTTGAGAGGCTGTGTCTAATTTGGCTCCTAAGAAGATTATTTGCTGGGATGGCTGCAGTCTTGACTTTTGGAAGTTGACTGTGTATCCCAGAGCTTGTAGTAATCTTATGACATAGTCCAAGTTTTTTGTCAGCATCAATTTGTCGTCCGCTTGTATGAGGCAGTCGTCCAGGTATGGGTAAATTTGTATCCCCTGGAGCCTGCAATGAGCAATTACTGAAGCCAGGCATTTTGTAAATACTCTGGGTGCAGTAGATAAGCCAAATGGCAATGCTGAGAATTGATAATGCTCTGGCCCTGCAAGAAATCTGAGGTATCTTCTGCAGCTGTGTCTGATAGGGACATGCAGGTATGCCTCCTTGAGGTCCAGAGTAATCAGCCAAGACCCCTTGCCCAGCATGGGAAGGAGTTGCTGTAGAGTCAGCATTTTGAACATTGGTACTATGAGAAAGGTGTTTAATGCGGACAAGTCCAGTATTGGTCTCCATTGAGATTCTTTTCTTGGAACAAGGAACAGTCTTGAGTAAAATCCCTGGCCTTGTTCTTGTTGTGGAACTTTTTCTATTGCTTTCATCCGAATCAGCAGAGAGATTTGCTTGATAGCCTCTGCCCTCTGGTTTGGTGGTAGGTTTGGCATGCCTTGTTTTCTTGGCAAGGTATGAAAATAAAACCTGTAGCCACGGTCTATAATGTCCAAAATCCATTTGTCCTTTGTCAGTCTGTGCCAATTTTCTGCAAACAGAGATAATTTCCCGCCCAAGGGAGCTTCTATTTGTTCCCTGGTAGGCGGAAGTAGAGGAAAGTCATTGAGATTGAGGCTGTGGGGTAGGTGAAACCCCTGCGTCGCTTCTTTGGTTTCCTGTCTGCCATTGTCGTCCCCTGTAAGGACCTATGTATTGGCCTCTTCCACGGCCACATCTGTTTTTACCCCTTTGAAACTTTTCTGTATCAGGAAAGGACCAGTTTTTTGAAGGCCAATTCCTACTGAATCTGGGGGGGTTGAACCTGGAGGAAATCTTTCACCATCTGAACTGATTTTGCTTTTTCCTCGATGGTCTTTAACACATCCTTAGCATTAGCACCAAAAAGCTTGTTCTTTTCCAAAGGTGCATCCAGAAGTTTTGCCTTCACATGATCTGGTAGAGGTTGATCTTTTAACCATGCATGTCTTCGAATGACTGCCCCTGTCATAGCTGCCCTACATGAAGCTTCCAGTGCATCATACCCACACTGCAGGAAGTGACTGCTTACTTGCTGAGTATTATGTACAGCTTCCTGCAAAGCCTTCCTGTCTAAAGGATCAGGAGTGGCCAATGTTTTTTGTAAATCTTCTAACAGGAAATCATGATATTGTAACATATGAAAAAGGCAATTTAAAGCTCTCATAGATAAGGTAGTGGAAGTGTAAACCTTTTTGCCCCATCTCTCTAATGACCTAGCTTCCCTGTTGGAGGGCAATGGATTTTTAGAGGTGGAAGCTGAAACTCCTTTAGGCCCCTGTGAAATAGTTTCCAAATCAGCAGAATGGGCCCTGAATAAATGGGAATGTGTTTCTGGAACCCTGTAATATCTGTCTGGCTTGGCTGGAGCAGGAGGAAGTGAGTCAGGGGTAACACTAGAGTCAGAATATAAATCATCCAAAACATCAAGTACAGGAGGAATAGCTAAGGGCCTGTGCTGGGGCTTCTTAAGGAAAGTCCGAAGGCGCTTTCTGGAATCAGAATATTCCTGGCCTTGCCACTTGAAATGTTCCCTCATGGTATGCAGAACTTCCCCAAAAGAAATATCCTCAGGAGGGGAGGCCGAGGGAATGGAATCCTCTGCATCCGAGTCCTCATAGGTCTGGAAGAGCTCTTCCTGGCTATCAGAGTGGACAGAGCCCTCAGAATCTTCATCTGACGGAATAGGGTCAGGGGGTCAACCCGGGGCCTTTTATCAGAAGGAGGCTGGGATCCTCTCAGGATGGGCCTGTGAACCTCTAATCATAGAAATTAAATCAGCAGCCATAGACATAATTTGTGTCTCTGGAGTAGGCTGAGGTAAGGTTTTAGTAGTAAGATGTTTTGTTTTGCTGGCTGCCTTAGCCCTAGTGTAGGCCTTAATAGACATGGCCATAGGAGGCCTGGCAGCTCCACGTGCTGGAGTGACCTTGTCTACAGCAATGGTCTCGGGCATTTCCTCGGTTTCGGTATCCGGAGGAAAATCAATAACTGGCGTCGGAGTGATATGCGGAATCGGAGTCGTCGGTAATGCGGTGTCTTCGGTTCGGAGTGGTGGAGAAACTGTCTCAGAGGGAACCGGAGCACTCGCGATTGGTTTTGGCGTGGAGTCGGAGGTAGACACGGGCCGAGGATGTCAGTCCCGGTCTTTTCGTTTCTTGGGAGTTTGCGATGTCGGAAGTTCTGACAGCATTGTGTAAGTAAATTTTTCGCTGAAAAAATCTTCAGCGAACTCCGCCCGGCGCCTGAGAGTGCGCTTGTTGAAGCGAGCACAGGCTACACAGGCCAAGACGTCATGGTCTGGGCCAAGGCAAGGAAGACAGTAAGAGTGGAAATCCTTATGAGGTGTTTGTTTACCACAAGAAAGACAATTGTTAACTTTTTCAGTAATTTCTGACATCGGCTGAGGTAAGAAAAGGTCCCCAACGGGGTACTTAGCTTTTTTGATGACTTCGGAATCGAAGAATACAGGAGCTGACCGACCGGCACTTGCGAACTGCTTCTGCTTCGGGCACCGCGCGGCAAGAAAGACTGAAGAAAATGGCGTCGGCTGATGCTTATGTACCCCAGCCACTCTGACGTCGGAGGAAAATGCGACATCAGCCAACGTCGGACCCAGACTTTGGAATCCGGCCGACCGAGAGCTGCCTGAGGCAGGACAACCCATATGTTATGACTGCAGTTGCATTCTTGAAGGACATCACTGGAAACCAGTGAAGTCCATATACTTTGCAAAAGAATACGAGATACAGATAGATTTGTATGAATCTCTTACAGTATCACTGCCATAAAGGTACTTAAAGTGTCATAATAAATGAAAACAGAGAACAAACTAAATAAGTTGTAAAATAAAAACTAAATAGCCAATTTTTTCCTAGAAGCATAAATACCACTTTGTGTCTCCCATGAGAGGAGGCTAGCCTTTTGGGACTATCCCAGTCAACAAAGAATAAATAAAAAATAAAAATAAATATACATTAGACACTGCTAGAATTTATAGTAAGAAAATAATAATCTTTAATCAAATAGCACCTGCATAACAGAGTGAGAGTCAGAACTTTGGTACATAGAAAGCAGAGTCAGTAAATTCAGAACTGTGGTAAAATGGCATGTCACAAGTCGAAGACGAATGCAAATAACAGCTGCAGAAATTAAATGATCTGGGGAACGAAGTAGACAGTTGGAATACAGTGCATATGCAGGTGAGCTTCACAGAATGACTAAAACTTCTAATGCAAATCAAAGACAGCCCAACCGTGCACCAACAATGCCTGAAGTAATGGAGTTACAATGGAGCTAAAGAGACCTGCTATCAGGAAGACGTCCATTGTGATGCTACAGAAGCACTTCCTGTGAACACCAGCTCCAGATAACACAAGGACACACACCTGTATGCCATATTTACATCACTGTCCCCTCTTCAAAAGGTGTCACCACTTCACTGGCAAAGCAGGCCTCCTAGCAGTTCTTATGGGTACTAATATGCAGACAGGGAGCTACAGACATGTTCATAAAAAAAAAAAAAAAACAGTGACAATATGCCATTAATGATACTGACAACACACAATTCAGACCCTAGGTCTCTCACAAGTAAATAAAACAGATGAATTGTCCTCACTGCAAGATTCAGTAGGCCATAGGAAGGATGTCTCAGACCCCTTAGACTTCCCAAGTTTAATTTAATTATTCAACGTTTGGATGTCTTTTTTTTCCATGTGTTACAAAACGCTGTGCTAAATCTGTGTTTTTTTCCTTGAATAAAGGCAACTTGGTTTACTCATTGTTACAGTCTGTGCCTGAGAATGTACTTTTTTAAAATACTGGGGACATAAAACTCACATGGAATCCTATGTCATTATTTTTTCAATAAAAACAAAAGATAAAAAGTTAAACCAAATGTTATAGCATTGTTCCTTAAGTCTAACACCATACATGATGCAAACAACATTATCAAAAAAAGTTTTGAGACCAGGGCTAATGTTGCTTTGTACTCAAGTGCTCTGGGTTTATTGCTATTAACAGTTAGTGAACTTTATTTACATAAATATATATTTAGAACTAGAAACATAACTAAAACACAAACATTTTAAAATAGATATAAGAAAGAATAAATACTAAATGCGCTAAGTATTATCAAACAATGATGTTGGATAGGATACAATATCACAATATGAATGACAAACAGTTTAAAAGCATAGAAATGGGAAAGGAAGTTCGAATGCTGGTCTGATGATGTCACATTCTTAAAGTAAAAGCTGCTGTTGCCAATGTTTCTAAAAAGGACTTTAACGGTTTTAATGACTATCTACTTAATACCTTTACACTGCATGATATATTCTATTATTTTATGCGTGTATTTGTTTTCATCAAACATGCACTATGTTGACTGATAATCCCTGGGTACAGGAATGTTCCCTTTCTCCAGGGATTGTGCAATCTCAGAGTTAGTGTATATAATTAGCGAGGGGTGTGGGGGTGCATCCCCATGCATAAGGGGTGCAGGGGGCTTGCCCCATGCAAAAACACTTTTGTTGTTTCAGCCTGTTCTGCGGTAATCCTTGGAGCATGTGTAGTACATGTTGACATTGTGTTCTAACATTTTATACATGGATATTTCAACAACTCATAATACACTCCTATATTATTGCATTATTACATGATATTATATAAAGAATCATAGTATACTGCCTCCATTGGGCACTTGCTTATCCAGGCAACATCTGGGTAGTTTGGATACTAGGGCATGAGTATTTAGGAAAGGTGACAACATTCGGGAAAGGCAGCAAGGATTCAGAAACAACAAAGCAGAGTTCGGGGGTCTGGTCTTTTAAGCCAGCATGTCTGGTTTCCAGGTGACAATTCTCAAGTGCTTATCCTCCAAATGAGCACCTAGACAGAAATGCCAGAAGTGAATGGAAAGCACAGAGGAATCTGGACTGTCATCTGCAGAACTGTTCATGATAAAGAGCGAGACCTTCCCAGGCCACAGCAATCAGCTCTGAGATGGGAGTATTGTGGAACATTTGCATTTTTCAGTAAAGGATCCAGCAGTGGCAAAACCAAAGGCTGCTAATGTTGAGCTGGACAGACTTCAGTATCAAACACTGCTTGTGTTGGGTCAGACAGACTTCAGTACCAAAGGCTGCTATTATTGGGCCGAACAGACTTCAGTACCAAAGGCTGCTATTGTTGGGCCGCTTTAGTACTAAAGGCTGTTAGTGTTAGGCTGGACAGCCTGCAATACCAAAGGCTGCTAGTGTTGGGTCAGACAGAGTTCAGTACCAAAGGTTGCTAGTGTTGGGCTGGACAGACTTCAGTACCAAAGGCTGCTAGTGTTGGGCTGGGCAGCCTTCAGTACCGAAGGCTATTAGTGTTGGGCCAGACAGCCTTCAGTACCAAAGGCTGCTAGTGTTGGGCTGGACAGCCTTCAGTACCAAAGGCTGCTAGTTCTGGGTTGGACAGCCTTCAGTACCAAAGGCTGCTAGCATTGGGCTGGACAGACTTATACTATAACCTTTGTTTCATAATTGACAGGCGAAAGACTCTCAAGCTCATTTTTATTGGAATAATATGGACTGTAAGCCAGAACTCTGGTAGGTTGGAGTGCAGGGAAAAAGTACAGTTTTGTACCTACCATAAATGTATATATTCGAGTGTTCACACTGCTGCAGTCATTATACTTGGGTTATCCTGTTGTCAGGCGGTCCCGCAGTCGACCAGAGCTCCAAAGTCTTGGTCCGGCGTCGGCTGCTGTCGCTTCTTCCCTGACGTCAGTGTGCCAGGGGGGATATAAGATGCAGCTGATGCCATTTTCTTCAGTTTTTCTTGCCCCAGATGTCAGGTGCCCCCAAGTAGGTAGGCAATACATATTGCTAATAAAAAATATACATATAAAAATAACAACAATACCTTTGTTTACAAGCAAATACACCACAAAAGTTGTATAGGATAGAAAGGTATAGATAAGTCCAGCTAGTTCAGAGGGGATGGAGGGAGAGTAACCTGGACTGCAGCAGTGTGAACACTCGAACATCTACATTTATGGTAGGTACAAAACTGTACTATGTTCATCGTGTTACACTGCTGCAGTCATTACACTTAGGTAGAATCCCAAAGCTAAGGTTGGGTGGCTGGTCTACAAAGAGTTAGGATTGGCTATGAGGCCCTGCAGAACTGCAGTGGTAAATCCTGCTCTGGATTTAGAGTAAATAGGCAGGTGGTAATGCTTGGTAAAGGTGTGCACTGAACTCCAAGTTGCAGCCTCCAAAATTTCCTTGGTAGGTACTCCTCTGAGAAAGGCTGTTGAAGTGACTGTGGCCCTGGTGGAATGTGGCCTAATGTTATTTGGGATTTATTTTCCATGCTGTGTGTAGCAGTAATGTATACAGTGTCCTATCCATTTGGATATAGTCTGCTTTGAGATAGCCTTGCCCTGTGATCCTGCAGCATATGCTACAAACAGTTGCTCAGTTTTCCTGAAAGCTTTTGTTTTGTCCAGGTAGAAGTGTAGCTGCCTGTGTATGTCCAAAGAATGCAGAAGTTTCTCCCCTTTATTCTGGGGGTTTGGATAAAAAGTTGGCAAATGGATGGTTTGGTTAAGAGCCACACTAGATACCACCTTTGGCATAAAGATAGGGTTTGTCCTTAAAGAAACCCTGTCCTGATGAAAAATTATAAAAGGTTCCACTGCCATTAATGCCTGTAGCTCTGAGACTCTTCGTGCTGAAGTTGCTGCCAGGAGCAGAGCTGTTTTCCATGATAAAAATTTTTAATAGGCTGTATTGGCTGGCTCAAAAGGTGGCGGGGTTAATTTTTCCAAAAAGAAATTGAGGTCCCAAGTTGGTGTTGGTGCGCTCCGGGGTGGTCTTATGTTTTTAACCCCTCTGAGGTACTGTTTTAGCAAGGGATGAGAGAATAAAGGAGGATCCGTGTTGTAATGTGCTGAAATGGCAGAGGCGTGAATCTTAATTGATGAGAAGGATAGGACTCTGTCCAGCATCTCAGTTAAATATTGTAAAATCTGAGGAATGTTTGGAACAAGAGGGTCAAGGTTTTGAGCCTGGTTCCAGGGGCAGAATCTCTTCCATTTTTCTGAGTAAGCTTTCCTGGTGCTAGGCCTCCTGGCCTCCAAAATGACATTCATGACAGCTTTAGAGAGAGGTGTTGTCTGTTTGACTAATGATGTAGCCAGGTTTAGGATTTTGAGCTGACCGTGCAGGATCTGATTGCTTTGTTGAGTCAGAAGGTGTGGAATTCGAGGCAAAATCCATGGTGGGCCTTCAGCCAAGTTCCTTAAGATAGGGTACCAGTGCTGGTGTGGCCAGTCTGGAGCAATCAGGATCATCTGTGGTTTTTCTTGTCTGGCTTTTAGGAGTACCTTTGAAAGGAGAGGCAGTGGCGGGAAGGCATAAACTTTTAGGTTTTTCCAGCTGATCAATAGAGCATCCACTTTCCATGCTTACTTGTGATAAGTCCTTGCGCAGAATTTTTGTAGTTGGCAATTCAGTGGGGAGGCAAAAAGATCTATGTCTAGGCATCCACATTTCTGTGTTACCATGCTGAAGATTTGTGGATTCAATTTCCATTCGTGAGGGTCCATGATATTTCTGCTTAGATCGTCTGCCAGAATATTTTTCTTTCCTGGCAGGAATTGTGCTTGCAGGTAAACCTGATACGTTAGAGCTGTGTTCCACAAGGTCATGGCTTGCCTGCATAGGGAATAAGAATGCGTGCCCCCTTGCTTGTTTATGTACCACATTACTGTGGTGTTGTCTGTCTTTAATAATAATTGTATGCAGAAGGTCCTTGAAAGCTGTTAGGGCATTTTGAACAGCCAACATCTCTTTTTGATTGATGTGAAGATGCATCTGGTCTGTGGTCCACTTGCCCTGAATGCATTTTCCTGCCATGTGTGCTCCCCAGGCGTAATCCGACGCATCTGTTGTTAGAGTCTGCCTGGCTGTGGGTAAAGGTGTGCACTGACCCTTGTTGAGGTGACATGCCTGTGCCCACCATCGCAACTCCTGTGGTAGGCAGGGAATCCTTGGTATTACTGCTTCTAAACTGTGAGTGTGTTGAGTCCAAACACTTTTTAGGTACCATTGTAATTTCCTCATATGCAGTCTGGCATATGGTATTAGTAATATGCAGGATGCCATGAATCCCAGGGCCTGCAGAATTTTTCTTGCAGGGAGCTGGGACTTTTTTGCCAGTAGTTGAAAATAATGAGTTAGTTGAACTTGTTTGTCTGGCATGAGGTAAGCCATCTGGGCCATTGTATTTAAGCTGGCACCCAGGAATATAATCTGTTGTGAGGGCACTAGTTTTGACTTCTTTTCGTTTACTGTGTACCCTAGAAAAATGAACAACCTTTTTACAAACGCCAGATGCTGCAGAAGAATGTCCTTTGTCTCTGCTTGAATGTGGGAGTCATCCAGGTATGGATATATTTGAATTCCTTTTTGTCTGCAAAATGCAATTACTGGTGTCAGGCACTTTGTGAAGACCCTGGGCACAGTAGATAAGCCAAAGGGCAGTGCAGAGAATTGGTAGTGCATTGTACCAGCTTTGAATCTGAGGTATCTTCTGCAATTTTGTCTGATAGGGACATGCAGGTATACCTCTTTGAGGTCCAGAGTAACAAGCCAAGCCTTCTTGCACAGCATGGGTAGAAGCTGCTGTAATGTCAACATTTTGAATTTCGGAATATCCAGGTAAGTATTTAGAATTGAAAGGTCTAGTATGGGTCTCCAGGCCTTGTCCTTTCTGGGGACCAGGAAGAGTCTTGAGTAAAATCCTTGTCCTTGTTCCTGTTGTGGTACTTTTTGAATAGCTCTCATGTCCATGAGGGCTGATATTTGTTTTTGTGCCTCTGCTCATTGATTTTGTGGCAACTCTGGCACTCCTTTTAGCCTTGGTAAAGTATGAAAGTGGAACCTGTAACACTGAAACTCAATATTCAGAACCCATTTGTCTTGGGTGATTGTTTGCCAGTTTTGAGAAAAAAGTGCTAGTTTTCCCCCTAAGGGGGCATCCAAAAGGGAAGTGCTTGGCGTACGAAGGGGAAAGTCATTGTGACTGTTTCCTGTAAGATTGAGACTTGTCCTCACCTCCTTTTGGGGTTGAGGTGCCCCACTGCCATTGTCTGTTTGAGCCTTGGGGTCGAGATCTGCCTCTTGGGCATCGGTATCTGACTCTCTGTGGCCTGTCTGACACTGGAAAGGACCAATTCCTTGTTGGCTAATTTCTGCTAAATCAAGGTGGCTGTACCTGTAAGAAATCCTTGACTGTTTGCATAGATTTGGCTTTATCCTCCATTTTCTTTAACACCTCTTCTGCCTTAACACCAAACAAGGTATCATGCTGTAAAGGAGCATCCAATAATTTTGCCTTAACATGATCAGGTAAACTCTATTCTTTTAAACAAGCATGTCTTCTAATCACAGAACCTGTAAGTGTGGCCCTACAAGAGGCCTCTAAAGAATCAAAACCACATTGTAGAGTATGTTTTCCCACCTGTTCAACTGCATGCAATAAATCCTGCATTTCTTTACAATCAGGAGCTTCTGAGCTTGCAAGCATTTTCTGTTTTAACTGAGCCATTAAATATTGTTGGTACTTAAGCATGTGAAACTGGCAATTTAAAGCTCTTACTGCTAAAGTTGCAGAAGTGTATACTTTCTTCCCTCATCTATCCAAAGCTCTGGAATCTCTGTCAGAGGGCACTGGATTTTTTGCAATGGAAGACTTAACCCCTTTTGGACCCTGGGAAATAGTTTGTGGATCTGCCAAAGGGTTTTTATAAAGAAACTTGTGAGAGTCAGGGACTCTGTAGTACCTATCTGGCTTGGCTGGTGCAGGGGGCAAAGAATCAGGAGATAAGCTGGATTCAGAGAACACATCATCCACAATATCAAACACAGGCGGAATAGACAGGGGCCTGTGCTGAGGCAATAAAAGGAAATCCCTGAGCCTTTTCTTGGATTCTGAGTAATCCTGACTTTCCCAATGGAAATGCTCCCTCATGGTATGTAAAGTTTCCCCAAAAGAGTAATCCTCAGGAGGAGAGGCTGAAGGGATAGATTCTTCAGCATCAGAGACCTCATAAGGGGGTAGAGAGTATCCCTGGTCTGAAGAGGAATCGGATGAAAGGGAAACCTGATCAGAGGAATAGTCTGTATCCTGCCTAGGCCTTTTCTCAGGAGGGGGATGGGAACCCCTGATTAGAGTAATGAGGTCTTCGGCCATTTTAAGCATCTGTTTTTCAGGCATGGAGGACTGTCCAGGAAAATGCTGTACTTGTTTCTTTGTCTTTAATGGTACTTTTGTCTTGGCTGTTGTTTTAATGGTAAGTTGTGAAGGTCTGAAAACACCCTCAGAAGCCGATGCCTGCTCAGCGGCTCCAGACCCATCTGAGGGATTAGTTTCCGTAGGCCCAATACCTTGAGTTTCCAGAGGCCTAGTTGTCTCCACGTGGGAGTCGGAGGCGGCCTGTGGCTCTGAGGTAGTGGGTGTCAGGGGCTGCGAAAGCGCCTCACTGAGAACCGGTGACTGGCCTAGAAGAGGTTTCATTGGTTTTGGACCTCGGATGCCTGTCTTTATCCTTGTTCTTGCATTTTTTCGGTATTGTGGTCATCAGTTGATCTGACGGCATAGTATAATTGAACCTTCAGCCAAAGTAGTGCAAAGCAAAATCAAAACGTCTTTTTATAGTGCATTTGTTAAATCTAGCACAAAACCGACAACTAGTGACGTCGTGATCAGGGCCTAGGCATGGAATACAGTAAGAGTGGAAGTCCTTATGAAGTATTTGCTTCCCACAAGAAATACAATTATTAACTTTTTCTGACATCGGTCTGAGGCAAGAAAAAAGTTTCAACGGGTACTTAGCTTTATTGAAGACTTGGATCTGAAATTCGACTTGAAAATCTCAGGAGTCGGCCGACTGGCACTTGCGAACTGCTTCTGCTTGGCACCGCTGCAAGAAAGACTGAAGAAAATGGCATCGGATGCATCTTATATACCCCTGGCGCACTGACGTCAGGGAAGAAGCGACAGCAACCGACGCCGGACCAAGACTTTGGAACTCTGGCAGACTGCGGGACCGCCTGATGGCAGGATAACCCAAGTGTAATGACTGCAGCAGTGTAACACGATGAACATCCTGTACTACTCTAAATAGGTTCTTGATTTATGTATTTCACACAGCAGCTGAAAACACAACAAACAGGCCAAACGTTTTATTTAACTGCAAGTGTTATGTCTTCCTAATTTTCAAAGTTACACTTATTTTTCTGTTTTACCAGTAAAAGTACTGATTTTGGAAAATAAGAGAGTATGTACATTAACAAAAAATCCATGCTACATAAAAAGTCAATTAACCTTGGTGCCTGTTCGCCACCCACAAAATGTTGATTCAGTTCTGACCAGAGTAAACTATTGCCAGGCAGATGACAGTATTAAGTTATCCTTGCAGACAGGTCTTACTGTAAATTAATATATGCCTTTTGACATGTGGCATACGACTCACTATTAAATAATATCTCTAATACCTACCACTACCCCTTAACACTGAAATGTACTTCAAAATTTCATACACAACTAGGGTGGCTACATTCAATAAATTCTTCTCCAGCTGTACTTACTGGGTACCAGTGCAATCCTTCTGCATTCACACTTATTGGGTACTGGTACAATCCTATTGCGTTTACTGAGTGTTGGTGTAATCCTTCTACTGTCATGCTATCAGGGGAGGCAGTTATATTTACCTGGTTGTTTGTCTTTCGGCTTTTCCCGGTTAGGGGTCATCACAGCAGAACTCCGGTCCGCTAATGATTGGCAGTAGATTTTCACGAACGCTGAGGTGCCAGCTTGACGTCCAACCTTCAATGAAGGCACGCCCATTTGCTCATGTCTTTCGAATGCCCATCCAACCACGGGGAGAACATGCAAACTCCACACAGAAGGCACTCCCTGCACTCCAGCCAAGAATCGAACAGGAGAACCTCTTGCTGTGAGGTAACAATGCTACCGCTGCACCACCGTGGACAAGGATTAGTGCAAAATCCTTCTGCAGTTGTACCTGCTTTGTATTAGTACAATTCTCTGTCTAAGAAAGGAGCAAGTCCTGACCTCTAAAGATACCAAAGTATAGATCGTGACCCCTGAAAACCCACCAAAAATTTCATAAACCCAGCTCCTATGCAGCTCTGCATACATTTTTGTCTTCATTCTATAAATATAGGTTATTCTTTTTTGAGCCTTGCGCTTATGTCATATCTCAAATGTGTCCCTCTATCCATCCCCCCATTAATAAGTAAATAAATAAATCAATTACAAAAAGCAATTGATGCAGTAGCAAACCTGAAACATGAGTGTTTTTAAACATAGTCAGTGGCTACCAATACACAGCAGAGTGCCAGCAACATGCAACTTACCAGACAGAGCTGTAATTATGTGAAAAGCTTAAAGTAAATGCTACTTGAAACAACACATTCTGGCCACTGTGTAAACTGAGGAGGTAAAAAATATTGCGATTCATGAGTGAACATTGTTTACTTACTCTGAGGGACGGGTAGAGGAGGGTATGCAATTATACTGTCCCATTTCAGATTCAAACTGTCACTTCGAGTATTGCAATGCCATTGGTGGTATTTTTAGTATACATGTCAATGTGAAGCATTAGAAGCTGAGTTTAGCACAAAATTAGCTAATGAAAACTAAATCCCTCTATCTGAAAGCAAGCATACTGCTTGATTTATTAGACAGAGGCATTTATAATGCACATTAAGTGGAATTAAGCTGATTACAGATTCCACTTAGAACGTCAAATACACAGACATGTTAAGTATACAAAGAATGGTACAATGACATATCAGTTACTCTAAGATTAAATAAAAACCTTCTCAGCTTCTGTTCACATAAACAGTGTCATCAACAATGTACACAGCAACAAAGTTAATAAAAAAACAAAAGGTTAATAGTGTGTTTTAGGAAACCGATGAGTCAAATAAAAGCTTTTATAGGATGTGCTAATGTGTGTGTCTGTGTGTGCAAAGGAGGTAATTCTGTGCAGCACACATGCACATTTCATCTATAAACAAGACTGATCAACAAAAAAGTACAGTTTTGTACCTACCATAAATGTAGATGTTCGAAGATCCACATTGCTGCAGTCCTTACACTTGGGTAGTCCGCTGTCCTCGGTCGGCCCGAATATCAAAGTATAAGGCTGACGTCGGTCAAGGCGCATTAGACTGACATCAGGACGTCAGGGTACAAATGCGCATGACCGACGTCATATCCTCAGTCTTTTCTTGCCCCAGATGTCAGAAGACCCTAACAAGAAAGGTCAAAACCCAAAGACAACAAACAACCAACCAACCACCCTAGCACTAATAATATGTACAATATATACAATATACACAATATTTACAATCCAACCCACACAACCGCCGCTAACTACAGAGGGGAAGGAGGGAGGGTAAATTGGACTGCAGCAATGTGGATCTTCGAACATCTACATTTATGGTAGGTACAAAACTGTACTATGTTCTTCATCTCACATTGCTGCAGTCCTTACACTTGGGTAGAATCCCAAAGCAGAGGTAAGGGAGGATGGCACAACTATAAAGAAGCAGGAGCTGCCAAAATGCCCTGTAAAATAACAGTGGCAAAACCAGCCCTAGATTTAGAGTAAAGTGGAAGGTGATAATGCTTAGAGAAAGTATGCACTGAACTCCAAGTAGCTGCCTCCAAGATATCTTTAGTTGCCACCCCTTAAAAAGCTGTTGAAGTGGCAGTAGCCCTAGTGGAATGAGGCCTAATCCCAGCTGGAACCTCCTTGCCATGATGGGAATAACAGAAAGCAATGCAAAACCCAATCCACTTAGAAATAGTTTGTTTTGACACAGGCTTGCCCTGAGAACTCAAAGCAAAAGAAACAAATAACTGCTGAGACTGCCTGAACCCTTTAGTTCTGCTCAAATAATATCGCAACTGCCTGTGTATATCCAAAGTGTGCAAAATCTTTTCCCCTTTATTTTGGGGGTTTGCATAAAAGGTAGGCAAATGAATAGTTTGGTTTAAAGCCACACTAGAAACCACTTTAGGCATAAAGGAAGGATTAGTACGTAAAGATACCCTATCCTTATGGAAAATTAAGAAAGGCTCAACTGCCATAAGGGCCTGTAATTCAGAAACCCTTCTCGCAGAGGTAATGGCTAACAAAAAAACAGTCTTCCATGATAAATATTTCAACTCAGCAGTAGCTGCAGGCTCAAAAGGTTGTAGAGTGAGTTTCTCCAACACAAAATTGAGATCCCAAGCAGGAGTAGGAGCTCTCCGTGGGGTCTTATATTCTTTGCCCCTCTAAGGAATTGCTTAAACAAAGGATGAGAAAACAATGGTGGGTCACAATCATAGTGAGCAGAAATTGCTGCAGCATGAATCTTAATAGAAGAGAAGGACAAACCTTTGTCCAGTAACTCAGTAAGATATTGAAGAGCCACACTTAAATTAGGCTTAGAAACATCAAATGCTTTTGCTGCACTCCAAAATAAAAATCTCTTCCATTTATCTGCGTACACTTTCCTTGTACTAGGCCTTCTGGCCTCCAAAATAACATTCAAAACTTGCTGTGGAAGCTGAAACCCTCCAGGGTTTAAAACAGAATATGCCAGGCTGTCAGGTGAAGAGAGTGAAGTTTGACATTGAGTAAATGACTGTTCTCCTGAGACAGCAGGTGTGGAATCGAAGGTAAAGGCCATGGAGGCTCCGTACCAGACTTCTCAGTAGTGGGTACCAATGCTGTCGAGGCCAATCTGGAGCTATTAAAATCATCTTTGGCTTGTCCTGTCTGACCTTCAGAAGTACCTTTGGGAGGAGAGGCAGAGGTGGAAAGGCATACACATGAAGATTGCTCCAATTGAATGAAAGAGCATCCACTTTCCAAGCTGTGGGATGAAAACTTTTGTGCAAAACTTTGGCAGCTGGTAGTTTAGTGGAGAAGCGAACAGATCTATGTCTGGAGTTCCCCATGACACTGTCAATTTCTGAAATACATGAGGATCCAATTTCCACTCGTGGGGATCCATAATTTGTCTGCTCAACACATCTGCTAAGGAGTTCTGTGCTCCCGGCAGAAACCTTGCCTGAAGATTTAGCTTTAAACTGAGAGCAGTCTCCCACAAAATCATTGCTTGTCTGCACAGAGGATAAGAATATGTTCCCCCTTGCTTGTTGATGTACCACATGACAGTTGTGTTGTCTGTTAGAATCAACACCTGCCCTGGAAGAAGTAAATCCTTGAAAGCTATTAATGCAAATTGGACTGCTAACATCTCCTTCAGGTTGATATGTAGATGTAGAAGTCTGGCAGGCCACGTGTCTTGTATCCACTTTCCATTTAGATGAGCTCCCAAGCTTTGTCTGAGGCATCTGTCGTTAGAATCTGACTCGCCTCTGGCCGGGTCACAGAGAGTCCCTTGTTTAGGTGACATTCCTGAGCCCACCACAAAAATTCCTTTTGAATGCAAGGTATTATCTGAATGACAGTGTCCATATCTTGGCAGTGCTGTGTCCATACATTTTTGAGATACCATTGTAGCTTCCTCATATGCAGTTTGGCATTGGGAAGCACCAGAATACAAGATGCCATGAACCCCAAGGCTTGAAGGACTGTCCTTGCAGTCAGCCTGGACTGATGAGACAATTGATGGAAGTAAAGAGAAAGATTCTTTTGTTTGTCCGGGGTCAAAAGGCCATCTGGGATGCTGTATTCAGTCTCACACCCAGAAAGCACATGTCCTGAGAGGGTACTAGACTGGACTTTATTTCGTTCACAGAATACCCCAGGCATCTTAGCACTGCTATCACATAGTGTAGATGATGAAGAAGTTCGTCCTTTCCTTGAGCCAGAATCAGGCAATCGTCCAAATAAGGATAGATCTGTATTCCTCTTAGCCTGAAGAAAGCTATCACTGGAGCCAGAACCTTCGTGAACACTCTGGGCGCAGTAGATAAGCCAAAGGGCAATGCAGAGAACTGATAATGAGAAGTCCCAGCCCGAAGCGTAGATACTTCCTGCAACTTAGCCTGATAGGAACATGAAGGTAAGCCTCCTTGAGATCCAGAGTCACCATCCAGTGAGCTTTGCCCAGCAGAGGTAAAAGCTGTTGTAACGTCAACATTTTGAACTTGGGAATGTCCAGATAAGTGTTGAGGATAGATAAATCCAAAATTGGCCTCCACGTGTTCCCCTTCTTTGGTACTAGGAACAGGCGAGAATAAAATCCTAGGCCCACTTCTGACAGAGGGACCGGTTGTATGGCTCCTATTTGGAGCAGCAGAGAAATCTGTTTGTGAGCCTCTATTCTTTGCTGAGGAGGAACGTCTGGCATGCCTTTGAAAGGAGGCAAGGTATGGAAATAAAACCTGTAACCTTGGTGTATGATATCCAATACCCATCTGTCTTGGGTAATTAAACTCCAATTTTCCTTGAAAAGTGCCAACCTTCCTCCCAAAGGTGCTGCCAGACGAGAAGGCTCTGGCAGCTGAAAAGGTAGGTCATTGGGTCTGTTTACGAAAGGACTGACCCCTGCCCTCACCCGAAGACTGTGCAGGTGAACTCCCTGTTCTAGGCCTGAAAGAGCCCTGAGCTCTGCCCCTACCACGTCTAGACCTACCCCTAGACTGGGAATCATAAGAAGGATACGTCCACCCCTTGGTAGGCCAATTTCTGCTAAACTTCGGAGGCTGAACCTGCAAAAAATCTTTAACAGTCTGCATAGACTTAGCTTTGTCTTCCATTTTCTTTAAGACTGCCTCAACAGGAGAACCAAATAACACATCAGATTGTAAAGGAGCATCTAAAATCCTTGTCTTAACATGGTCAGATAAATTCTGATCCCTTAGCCAGGCGTGCCTGCGAAGAACTGACCCAGTGGCAGCCACCCTAGACGAGGCCTGTACAGCATCAAAACCACATTGCAAAGAATGCTTACCCACTTGTTCAGAGACATGTACCAAATCTTGTAACTCTTTACACTCAATACCTTCCAGAGCATCTACCTTAGACTTCAATTGAGACAGTAGATAGTTTTGGTATTTCAACATGTGAAACTGGCAATTCAGAGCCCTCATAGCTAGGGTGGAAGAAGTATAGACTTTCTTTCCCCATCTATCCAAAGCCCTGGCCTCTTTATCTGGAGGAACCGGATTTTTAACAACAGAAGCCTTAACACCCTTAGGCCCCTGACTAACAGTTTCTGGGTCCGCCCTAGGACTCTTAAAAGATACTTATGAGCTTCAGGCACCCTATAATACCTATCCGCTTAACAGGAGCAGGAGGCAAAGAATCAGGATTAAGAGAAGCCTCTGCAAACACATCCTCCACAACATCCAGAACAGGAGGTATAGCCAAAGGCCTATGCTGGGGTAAAAACAAAAATTCCCTAAGCCTTTTCCTGGAATCAGAGAAGTCCTGACCTTCCCACTTAAAATGCTCCCTCATGGAATGAAGAGTCTCTGAAAAAGAAAAATCCTCAGGAGGAGAAGCAGAAGGAGTAGAATCATCCACATCAGAATCAGAATAAGGAGAATACTCCTGCAAGTCTTCAGCCGAAGACTCTGAAACATCTGAAGCTTGCTCAAAACTCCTCAACTCAGGTTCCACCCTAGGCCTCTTATCAGGAGGGGGCAAAGAACCTCTAATCAAGGTAATCAAATCTTCTGCCATTTTAAGCATATGCTTCTTGGGCACAGATCCTGAAGAACTAGGAGTGACACCAACTGAAGCTAAACCTGGCCTGCCTCTGGGAGAAGCCTTGGAAACAGAAGGAGAAGGCCTAACCACCCTAGGAAGGGAGGGGAGTACAGTAACCTGAGAAGCCCCTTCAGCCTGACCTGCCGCCTGAGAGGCCACATCCTGCAATAACAAGGTCTCCCCCTGGAACTCCAGAGAAACCTCCGGTGGAACCACCGGCTCCACCGACACCTCTAAAGAACCGGCGTCTGCAGACGACTTCGTCTAACCTGGGCTTAGCTGCCTTATCCTTGCGCTTCTTGAAGAAGTGGGCCGGAGCATCCGGCGGCATATTATAATTGCACCGCTTCAAGACTAACCTGGCACAATCTAACCTTCTCTTAATAGTGCGCTTATTGAATCTAGCACAAAAGCGACACCCAACAACGTCGTGCTCAGGCCCTAAACAAGGAATACACAAAGTATGATAATCTCTATGCGGTATCTGTTTCCCACAAGAAATACAGTTATTCACTTTTTCTGACATCCAGTAAACCACTGAGGCAAGAAAAACTAAAATATTCCCCAACGGGGTACTTAGCCAACTTTGACTCGGTCTGAAACTCCGAATTCGAAAAATTTCAGAACGCCGAACGGCACTTGCAACGCTGCTTCTGCATCGGACCATGCGGCAAAAAAGACTGAGGATATGACGTCGGTCATGCGCATTTGTACCCTGACGTCCTGATGTCAGTCTAATGCGCCTTGACCGACGTCAGCCTTATACTTTGATATTCGGGCCGACCGAGGACAGCGGACTACCCAAGTGTAAGGACTGCAGCAATGTGAGATGAAGAACATCTACGAGTCACAGTCTATCATACTATATGAGATTTTAAATTAGAAACATATGAAACCTACAAAAACTACGAGTCAAGTCTATCATACTATATGAGATTTTAAATTAGAAACATATGAAACCTACAAAAACTACGAGTCACAGTCTATCATACTATATGAGATTTTAAATTAGAAACATATGAAACCTACAAACACTACGAGTCACAGTCTATCATACTATATGAGATTTTAAATTAGAAACATATGAAACCTACAAAAACTACGAGTCACAGTCTATCATACTATATGAGATTTTAAATTAGAAACATATGAAACCTACAAAAACTACGAGTCACAGTCTATCATACTATATGAGATTTTAAATTAGAAACATATGAAACCTACAAAAACTACGAGTCACAGTCTATCATACTATATGAGATTTTAAATTAGAAACATATGAAACCTACAACCATTTATGAATTAATATTACTGTTTATATCAATTTACAAACACACATAGCAATACATACAAAGTACAGTTCTGTGCACTTTCCATAAATGTAGATGTTCGAGTGTTGCAGTCATTACATTTGGGTAATCTGCTGGCAGGCTGCCCTCAGTCGGCCTAAATTTTGAATTCCAAAGTCTTGGGTCCTGCGTCGGTTGCTTTTTTTTCTTCCATGACGTCAGGTTGTCAGGGGTATAAAACATGTAGCCGACGCCATTTTCTTTAGTTTTTCTTGTCCCCGATGTCAGGTGCCCCCAAAAAGGTAGCAATATTATATATAAATATAAATATACATGCATCAATACA
This sequence comes from Protopterus annectens, assembly GCF_019279795.1. NCBI lineage: Eukaryota > Metazoa > Chordata > Ceratodontiformes > Protopteridae > Protopterus > Protopterus annectens. Next base: position 726,527,307 of record NC_056751.1, read on the forward strand.
AATTTTACCTTCATCTACAAGCAAATACACCACATAGGTTGTAGAAGATAGAGAAGGAAAGATAAACTTTAGAATGACAGGGGGATGGCGGGAGGGTAACCTCGTCTGCAACAGTGAATACACTCGAACATCAACATTTATGGTAAGTGTACACAACTGTACTATGTTCTTCGTGTTTCACTGTTGCAGTCATTACATTTGGGTAGAATCCCAAAGCTATGGTTGGGAGGCTGGAGCAAAACAGCATTAGGTGCGACTATAAGGCCCTGCAGCACTGCAGTAGCAAAGCCTGCCCTGGACTTAAGAGTAGAGAGGCAAATGGTAATGCTTTGTAAAGGTGTGAACAGAACTCCAAGTAGCAGCCTCTAGAATGTCTTTGGTTGGTACTCCTCTGAGAAAGGCTGCTGAAGTAGCTGCAGCTCTGGTGGAATGAGACATAATGCCCTTGGGCAGAGGTATATCATGGTGTAAGTAGCAGAAAAGGATGCAGTGGCTTATCCACTTTGAAATTGTCTGCTTTGAAATAGCCTTTTCTTCTGATCCTGCAGCATATGACACTAGTCATTGCTCAGTTTTTCTTAGAGCTTTAGTCCTGCTCAAGTAGAATCTTAGCTGCCTGTGTACATCCAAGGAATGCAGAATTCTCTCCCCTTTGTTCTGCGGATTTGGATAAAAAGTTAGCAGATAAATTGTTTGGTTAAAAGCCACACTGGAAACCACCTTAGGCATAAAAGTAGGATTTGTCCTCAGAGACACCCTGTCTGGGTGAAATATGGTAAAAGGGTCTACAGCCATGAGGGCCTGCAGCTCTGAAACTCTTCTTGCTGAAGTAATTGCTAGTAGCAGAGCTGTCTTCCATGATAAAAACTTTGTCATCGGTAGCAGCTGGTTCAAATGGAGGCAGGGTGAGCTTTTCCAACACATAATTGAGGTCCCATGCAGGTAGTGGTGATCTTCTAGGAGGCCTTACATTTTTGGCTCTTCTAAGATACTGCTTTAGTAAAGGATGAGAAAAGATTGGTGGCTCTGTATTGTAATGAGCCGAAACGGCAGAGGCATGGATTTTAATTGATGAGAAAGATAGGCCTTTGTCAAGCATCTCTGTTAAGTATTGTAATATCTGAGGAATATGTGGTTCTGCTGTATCAGTTCCTTGTGTTTGATTCCAAGCACAGAATCTCTTCCATTTGTCAGCATAAGATTTTCTAGTACTAGGCCTTCTGGCTTCCAAAATGACATCCATCACAGCTTTATTGAGAGGTGTTGTTTGTATGACTACATGATTAGCCATGTTGCCAGGTTCAGAGTCTGTAGTTGATTGTGCAGGATCTGATTGTTTTGCTGGGACAGTAGTTGTTGTCTTTGGGGCAAGGTCCAAGCTGGGTACTGAGACAAGTTCCTTAGGATTGGGTACCAGTATTGGCAGGGTCAGTCCGGGACAATTAATATCATCTTTGGCTTCTCTTGTCTGACTTTTAGGAGAACCTTGGGTAGAAGAGGCAGAGGAGGAAAGGCGTAAACTGATAGGTTTTTCCAACTGAAGGATAGGGCGTCCACTTTCCATGCTTGTGTGTGATAAGTCCTTATGCAGAATCTTTTCAATTGATAATTTTGGGGACAGGCAAATAGATCTATGTCTGGGCTCCTCCATTTCTGTGTTATCATGCTGAAGACTTGTGGATTTAGTTTCCACTTGTGAGGATCCATAAGGTTTCTGCTTAAATCGCCTGCCAGAGTGTTTTGTTTTCCTGGCAGGAATTGAGCTTGAAGATGTATTTGGTAGGTCAGAGCTGTGTCCCACAGTGCCATGGCTAATCTGCAAAGGGGGTATGAGTGTGTGCCCCCTTGCTTGTTTATATACCACATGACTTGTGGTGTTGTCCGTCTTTATCAGTAGTTGTCCTGGATGAAGTAAGTCCTTGAAGGCTGTTAGGGCATTTTGAACAGCTAGCATCTCTTTCTGGTTGATATGTAGATGCATTTGCTTTGGTGCCCATATGCCCTGAATGCATCTTCCTGCCATATGGGCCCCCCAGGCATAATATGATGCGTCTATTGTTAAGGTTTGGCTGGCAGGGGGTAGAGTGAAGGGCCGTCCCATGTTTTGGTGACAGGCCCTTACCCACCATAGAAACTCCTGTTGCAGGCAGGGAATGAGAGGAACCATGGTTTCCAGACTGTGTGAATGTTGACTCCATAAACTTTTTAGGTACCATTGAAGTTTCCTCATATGCAGTCTTGCATATGGAATTAGCAGGATGCAGGATGCCATGAAGCCCAGAGCCTACAGAATCTGTCTTGCAGGAGACTGTGTTTTTGTTGCCATCAGTTTGAAGTAAGTAGTCAGTTGCCTTTGTTTGTCTGCCATGAGGTAAGCCATCTGGGCAGTTGTATTCAAACTTGCACCCAGGAATTTTATCTTTTGAGAGGGTACCAGCTGTGATTTCTTTTTGTTTATTGTGTACCTAGGCAAGTTAGAAGCCTTTTCACAAATGCCAGGCATCGAAGAAGAGTGTCCTTGTTCTCATCTTGAATGAGACAGTCGTCCAAGTAAGGATATATTTGTATACCTCTTTGTCTGCAAAATGCAATTACTGGTGCCAGGCACTTTGTAAAGACCCTGGGTGCAGTAGATAAGCCAAAGGGCAGTGCAGAGAATTGATAATGCATTAAGCCAGCCTTGAATCTGGGGTATCTTCTGCACGACTGTCTTATTGGGACATGCAGGTATGCCTCTTTTAGGTCTAAAGTCACCAGCCAAGCTTTCTTGCCCAGCATGGGCAGAAGCTGCTGCAAAGACAGCATTTTGAATTCTGGAATGTCCGGGTATGTGTTCAAAATCGATAAATCCAGTATTGGTTGCCAGGCTTTATCCTTTCTGGGCACCAAGAATAGTCTTGAGTAAAAACCTTGTCCTTTTTCCTGTTCTGGTACTGTCTCTGAATGGCCCCCATATCCATGAGGGACATAACCTGTTTCTGTGCCTCTGCCCATTGATTTTTTGGCAGATCTGGCCAACCATTTGCCATTGGCAGAGTGTGGAAATGGAATCTGTATCCCTGTGATACGATGTTTAGTACCCACTTGTCCTGGGTTATTAACTGCCAATTTTGAGCAAAAGTGCTAATTTTCCCCCTATGGGTGCTGCCGAAAGATAAGTGCTTGGTGTAGGCAGAGGGAAGTCATTGAAATTGCTTTCTGTAGGTTTGCTCTTTATCTCCTCCAGATTTGGAGGTGGATGCGCCCCATTGCTTTGACCTCTATGAGTCTTGCGCCTGGTATCTGGAACCCTTAGGGTGTCTGAATTTGCCCCTTTGAGCTCTGTCTGACACAGGAAAGGACCATTTTTTTGTAGGCCAGTGTCTACTGAATCTTGGTGGCTGCACTTGTAAGAAGTCTTTAACAGCTTGCATAGACTTAGCTTTGTCTTCTATTTTCTTTAAAACCTCTTCTGCCTTAATACCGAACAGAGAGTCATGCTGTAAAGGTGCATCTAGCAATTTAGCTTTAACATGATCAGGCAAATTTTGTTCCTTTAACCAGGCATGCCTTCTAATAACAGATCCAGTAAATGCGGCCCTGCAGGAGGCCTCTAAAGAATCAAAACCACATTGCAAAGTATGCTTTTAACTTGTTTAGCTGCATGCAATGATTCCTGCAATTCTTTATTTTCTGCACATTCTGAAATCAGCATCATTTTCTGTTTCAGCAATCCCATAACATGTTGTTGGTACTTAAGCATATGAAATTGACAGTTTAAGGCCCTGATTGCCAAGGTTGCAGATGTATAAACCTTTTTTCCCCCATCTGTCCAGTGCCCTTGAATCTCTGTCAGAGGGGGTAGGACTTTTTGCTGTTGAGGCCTTAACTCCCTTTGGACCCTGTGAAATAGTTTCAGGATCAGCAGCAGGGTTTCTAAATAAAAATTTATGTGAGTCAGTGAACCTGTAATATCTGTCAGGCCTACTAGGAGCGGAGGTAAGGAGTCAGGGGTCAGGCTTGACTCCGAAAACACATCATCCACAATGTCTAAAATGGGGAATGGCTAAAGGCTTGTGCTGAGGGAGAAGGAGGAAATCCCTGAACCTCTTTTTTGATTCTGAGAAGTCTTGACTCTCCCAGTGAAAATGCTCCCTCAAAGTATGCAAGGTTTCTCCAAATGAATAATCCTCAGGAGGAGATGCAGATGGAATAGACTCTTCAGCATCAGAATCCTCGTAGGGAGGTAAAGATAATTCCTGATCAGAAGAGGAATCAGAAGAAATAGAAACCTGATCTGAAGATTCATAATCAGTGTGTCTTGCCTAGGCCTCTTATCTGGAGGGGGATGGGTACCCCTGATTAAGGTAATAAGGTCTTCAGCCATTTTGATCATCTGTTTTTTAGGCATAGAGGCCTGTGCACATGGCTCAGGCATCGTTTTTTTAGTTTTAGAAGTTGCTTTTGTCTTTGATTTTGCAGCTGTCGTCGGTTTGATATACAAATGTTGAGGTCTGAATACACCCTCAGAAGCCGGTGCCTGCTCAGCGGCTCCAGACCTATCCGAGGGAGATACATCCGTCGGTCCAACACCTTGAGAATCTTGCGGCATGCCGGACTTCACATGGGTGTCAGTAGAGGCCTGCGACTCGAAGGTAGCAGGTATCAGGGGCTGCGAAAGCACCTTACTGAGTACCAGTGAACCAGCGACTGGCTTAGGAGAAGCTTCATCGTCAGTTTTGGATCTTGACTGCCTTTCTCTGTCCTTTTCTGTACTCCGGTAGTCGGATTGCTATCCGATGACATTTCTGGGTAGTTAAATCCATTTCCAAAATACTTTGATGCAAAAATATACTATATATATAATAGTGCGTTGGTTAAATCTAGCATAAAACTAGCATAAAACCGACAGCCAGGCACGTTGTGATTAAGGCCTAGGCAAGGAATACAGTATAAATGGAAATCCTTATATGGTATTTGCTTTCCACAAGTAATACAATTATTAAGTTTTTCCTGACATCGGTAAAAAACAAGAAAAAAGTTTCCCCAACGGGGTACTTAGCTTTAGTGAAGACTTTGGTTCTGAAACTCAAACTCAAATATTTCAGTAGTCGGCCGACCGGCACTTGCGAAAATGCTTCTGCTTCGGGCACCGCACGGCAAAAAAGACTGAAAAAAACGGCGTCGGCTGCATGTTTTATAGCCCTGATGACCTGACGTCATGGAAGAGGAGACAGCAACTGACGCAGGACCCAAGACTTTGGAATTCAGGCCGACTGACGACAACCTGCCAGCAGATTACCCAAATGTAATGACTGCAACAGTGAAACACGAATAACATCAAACTAAGACATGTTTAAAAATGCTGGATGACTGTTTCTAGCTATCAGTTTTACTGTTTATAATCTGCATTGTCCATGGTATAAATCAGATCGCATAAGTGTAAATGCTTGTCATCCCACCTCTCAACCTTTTAGTGCAAGAAATCTGGACAAAGCCTAAAATAATGGGGGGGGGCAAAGGTCCAAGAATAGGGACGTATTTTAATATTGCTCATATAAACATAGAACATTGCTAAAAACTCACAATTTGTGCTAACATGCACTTTCTGAAAGATATGAAGTCTGAAATTCAAATGTATTCCCTTATCGGTGGTTTCAGTCATTAAGTTTTATGAGGAACAGACAAAAACTATGATACAAAAACCTAGAAAGTTGAGAGGTATGCTTGCTATTTTTATACATGTGACACATCCTGGGATAGCTGTGCACTATACGCCCAGCCAGTGAACAGAAGCAAAGGACTATACAGAGCAGCTGTGCACTATACGCCCAGCCAGTGAACAGAAGCAAAGGACTATACAGAGCAGCTGTGCACTATACGCCCATCCAGTGAACAGAAGCAAAGGACTATACATAGCAGCTGTGCACTATACGCCCAGCCAGTGAACAGAAGCAAAGGACTATACAGAGCAGCTGTGCACTACACGCCCAGCCAGTGAACAGAAGCTAAGTAATTAATTTACTTGGAAAGTAAAGCTTAATTTACAAAAAAAGTTGGCAAAATCTGACTAATGCACTAATGAATCCAAAGATCCTCCTTCTCAACAATCATCATGATAATTTGGAAACAGTATCAAACTTTTTAAATGTTGCAGATGAAGCTTGGCCTACAAGAAAGTAGAATCGTACGAGAGCCACAATGGAAACAAAGTTAATTACGAGGAAGACCAACAACAAAAAATTGACACAATGTAGCCTATTTTTCTACTGTAATTTCTTAATGATTTGATCGGTTTAAAAGTCTTATTAGTTTATTGATTTTGGGACGTGTTTCAGTAATGTGTGTCATTTTTTACTCATAAGGAACTGCAAACTATCACTTTAAAGCATGTTTAATAAAGTTCACTTCTGATGAGTTTTCTTCTTTGTTGTAATTATATTGGCAGAACTCCACATAAGAAGCTTTATCCATTTTATTTTCTATTTTGAAGTTTTAAAGTGTTGAATTAAGTTAACTACAATATTTTTACTAGAAAAGCAAAGCACCCAAAGAGAACTCACAAAGACATAAATACAATACGAAAACCCTGCAAAGACAATGTTTGTATGTCAGGACTGAATGAACTCTTAGCTGTGAGGAAGAACTTTAGGCCAACCTGCTTCACAAAAAAACAATACCCAAAATGCAATGCTGCATCTCAGCAACTGATTTACCCATTTAAGTGGCTGCTATAATTTGCCTAAGATGGCCTTCTTATAAAGTTTTCACAGAGTTCACACAAATGTATGTACAAAATTGAAATGTATGATTACTCGGAGACACAAACACAAAACCCTAAAGTATGACAAACCTGAATATCTAAAGCATACAAACTTGTAACACAAAACTATTTAAATATCTAAATATTCTAAAAGTGACAGTGTATGGCCATACACTGACAGCCACGGACTATGATAAGACACCTGCACTATTGTCATTTACAGCTGTACTGGTAAATGATAATATTCAGTTTAAAGTCTATAACTAGGTACTGCCAATGTTGTGCATGCCTTGCTTGCTTCTTGTGTATTTTCACCCAAGGTCACTTTTGTACAAAGATTTCTGTCTCAGAGGGACCTCCCACCCAAGAAATGTAAATAAATAAATATATGCACAAATAGCATGTGCTGTCTCAGCTCGTACTCAGCACACTGTGCAACCATCAACAAAGCACGGTTGACACGTGGTCTATAACTGCAAACTGAATGAAACTAGAATTTATTCATCCTGTGTATTCTTCTGGCTGCAGTTTAATGTGCAAGACAAGTTTGTAAAAATGGCAGAACTACTACAGGGATCCCTGACAGTTGCATGAGAGTCATGATTATAGTACCACAGTGCTTGTACCTATTTTAATTTGCATGTATATACTGGTGTGAAAGAGTACAACTCTGGGATGACCTTGTGTTTCCATCCAGTCAGATGAATAAAGTGCTTAGCAGTTCTTGTTTTATATCGTCTTCCTTACATCCAAGCCATTAAAAACAATTGTCTGTGTTTAAACCTGTCATATAAACAGCAAACAGACAAATCCAGAATTTACACATGCTTTTTTACACCATGGGATACATACTGCAGATGAAAGTTTTAAGAGGCACTGTGATGGGTTGAAAACAAGCCCATTAGCTGACTGTTCAAGGGTGTTCTGATACATCACAAGAACACTCCCCTTTAAGTTCTGTGACAACCTTACTGCACAAGTGCATATCTTTCCATACAGTCCCTTCAGACTGACCAAGGCTTCAGTCACTTGGCATCACTGTGTTTCCATATTAACTGATAGGTACAGTGGTGTTGCTACAACCTGCATTTTAGAAACAAGTTATACAGCACACACTTGCATTTTCATTACTGTCTATGAAGACACGTAGCCCTGTTTCACATGTTAAAGCTGCTTTAATACAACAGCATATTCACTCTGACATCATAATCAGTTACGAATGACACACATGTGCATTTTCAATATTGTTAACAGCTGTTTTCTTACTTATTAATTAAATATGTTGTCACATACTAACAAAAGCATACGCCTTTCTGCTGGGGTACTGCAACTATCCATCAATAAACTGGATCAACTACACTGCCAATGGTTGACATGCCTAGTGTGTCCTTGACATAACAAATGCCAATTCTCTTTTACAAATAGATAACCATCCTACCAGGGACCCAGTATCCTTAATCTGGTTCTCACAAACATGGCCACTTCTTGTGTAACTCCATATGTATCATTCTGCCATATTAAATCCAAAAATAAATGTGTGACTTTTCCTTTAAAGTTGGTGGTGCTTCCCATGTAAATATCTGCGTGTTTAAGAACTTCTCAAAACCAAACCTTCTTAAGTGGCCTAAATTCTACTGTGATACTTGTCCAATAGATCCCACTGCAAAAGCTGCTGCCTGTGCCTCTGAGTTCTACTCCCACTTAAATCGATGTATTGCACCTAAGAACATATAAGGCAGTCCCTATCTGTACCAAATATGTGAACTTTAAAAAATAACCCCTAATTGTATAATGTTTCTAAGAGGTCTCATCCCACCTATTTTAAGAAAACATTTAAGCAAACCAGAAGCAAGCTTAAAGATACCATTAGGAAGCTCGAAGCAGAATATGAACTTAAAATTGCCACTAAAACCACAAATCACTCCAAATCTTTCTTTAATTACATCAAAAAGTTACAAACCAACACCCAACATTATTTGGTGCTAGTCCACAATAATACTGCCCATAATGACCCAAATGAAATAACTAACATAACAGCTGACAAATTTACTGCAAATTTTACTCCGACAGTTACAGCTATTTCACAGACTCCACAATTGTAGCCACCCGCTTTAGTACGGAACTGGTTCTGTCAGACCTTTTAAAAGCTAACACCAAAATGGCCCTTGAAAATATACCAGTTTGGCTGATTATCAGTGCCCAATATAACCTATTGAACCTCTACTAAATCTATTAAATATAAGCTTTTCTACTGATTACACTTCTCAAGCCTGGAAAATAGTCACTGTAATACCATTACACAATGGAGACCCAGGCATGGACCCTTGTAGCTACAGAAAGTACAGTTGTGTACACTTTCTACCATAAATGTAGATGTTCGAGTGTATTCACTGTAGCAGCCATTACATTTGGGTAATCTGCTGGCAGGTTGCCCTCAGTCGGCCTGAATAACAAAGTCTTGGGTCTTGCGTCGGTTGCTGTCTCCTCTTCCATGATGCCAGGTCATCAGGGGTATAAAACATGCAGCCGACGCCATTTTAATCAGTTTTTCTTGCTCCAGATGTCAGGTGCCCCCCAAATGGGAAGCAGATATATATATATATATATATATATATATATATATATATATATATATATTTATATATTTTTTTGTTTCTTTCGGCTTTTCCCGGTTAGGGGTCGCCACAGCGGAACTCCGGTCCGCTAATGATTGGCAATAGACTTTCACGTGCTGGCTTGCTGGGCCTAACGCACAACCTTCAATGAAGGAATGCCCATTCACGTATATCGACACACAGAAGACTCTTTAACTGAGAATCAAACGGGCAATGTCTAACTGTGAGGCGACAACGCTACCACAGCACCACCACCACGTGTACATATATATATATATATATATATATATATATATATATATATATATTTAGCACCAACTAAAAGCAAATACACCACAAAGGCTTTTGAGCATAGTGAAGGAAAGAAGAGGTATAATAACAGAGAAGAAAGGGGGCTGGGGGGTGGGTAAGCAGGACTGCAACAGTGAACACACTCGAACATCTACATTTATGGTAAGTGTACACAACTATACTATGTTCTTCGTGTTTCACTGTTGTAGTCATTACATTTGGGTAGAATCCCAAAGCTATGGACGGGAGGATGGAATTAAACAGCATTAAGAGCAGCTATAAGGCCCTGCAGGACTGCAGTGGCAAAGCCAGCCCTGGATTTAGAAAAGAGAGGTAAATGGTAATGTTTTGTGAACGTATGAACTGAGCTCCAGGTAGCAGCTTCTAGAATGTCTCTGGTAGGAACCCTTCTGAGAAAGGCTGCAGAAGTAGATGCAGCCCTGGTAGAATGAGATCTGATCCCCTTGGGCACAGGTTTACCATGGTGCAAGTAGCAGAAACCAATACAATGGCTTATCCATTTTGAAATAGTCTGCTTTGATATAGCTGTACCCTCTGTTCCTGCAGCAAATGCTACCAGTAATTGCTCAGACTTTCGTAGAGATTCTGTCCTGTTTAAGTAGAATCTTAGTTGTCTGTGTACATCCAATGAATGCAGAATTCGCTCCCCCTTGTTCTGCGGATTTGGGAAAAAGGTTGGCAGGTGAATGGTCTGGTTAAGAGCCACACTGGATATCACCTTAGGCATAAAAGAAGGATTGGTCCTGAGGGCCACCCTGTCCGGGTAAAAGATAATGAAAGGCTCCACTGCCATGAGAGCCTGTAGTTCTGAAATCCTTCTAGCTGAAGTGACTGCTAAAAGAAAGGCCGTCTTCCAACAAAGAAATTTTATATCCGCAGTAGCAGCTGGTTCAAAAGGAGGTAGGGTGAGTTTTTCCAGCTCAAAATTGAGGTCCCATGCAGGAGTAGGTGCTCTCCTGGGAGGCCTTAAATTTTTGGCCCCTCTGAGGTACTGCTTTAGCAGGGGATGAGAAAAGAGAGGAGGCTCTGTGTTGTAATGAGCCGAGATGGCAGAGGCATGGATTTTTACTGAAGAAAAAGATAGACCCTTGTGAAGCATCTCAGTTAAGTATTGCAAAATCTGAGGAATATCGGGCTTTGCTGTGTCTATTCCTTGTGCTTTGTTCCAAGCACAGAATCTTTTCCATTTATCAGCATAAGATTTTCTAGCACTAGGCCTTCTAGCCTCCAAAATGACATCCATCACAGGTTTACTGAGAGATGTGATTGGTGAAATTAGTTGATTAGCCATGGTGAAATTAGTTGATTAGCCATGCTGCAAGATTCAAAGTTTGGAGCAGAGTGTGCAGAATTTGATAGTTCTGCTGAGACAATAGATGAAGTGTTTGAGGGAAGTACCATGGAGGAAGGTGTGACATATTCCTTAGAAGTGGGTACCAGTGTTGGCAAGGCCAGTCCGGACCAATCAGAATCATTTTTGTTTTTTCCTGTCTGACTTTTAATAAGACCTTGGAGGGTAGAGGCAGAGGGGGAAAGGCATAGACTGTTTTTCCAGCTGAAGGATAGAGCATCCACTTTCCATGCTTTTTTGTGATGAGTTCTTGTGCAGAATTTGTCCAACTGATAGTTTTGGGGAGAGGCAAATAGATCTATGTCTGGGCTCCCCCATTTTCATGTCAACATGCTGAAGATTTGTGGATCCAGTTTCCATTCATGTGGGTCCATAAGATTTCTGCTTAGGTCGTCTGCCAGAGTATTTTGCTTTCCTGGCAGGAATTGAGCTTGAAGATGTATTTGGTAAGTCAAGGCTGTGTTCCACAAGGCCATGGCTAGTCTGCAAAGGGGGTAGGAATGTGTACCCCCCTGCTTGTTTATGTACCACATAACTGTGGTGTTGTCCGTCTTTATCAGTAGTTGTCCTGGATGAAGGAAGTCCTTGAAGGCTGTCAGAGCATTCTGTACAGCTAGCATTTCTTTCTGGTTGATATGTAGATGCATTTGATTTGGGCTCCATTTGCCCTGAATGCATCTCCCAGCCAGATGGGCCTCCCAAGCATAGTCTGATGAGTCTGTAGTCAGGGTTTGGGTGGCAGGGGGTAGAATGAATGACAGTCCTTTGTTTTGGTGACATGCCTCTGCCCACCAAAGGAACTCCTGCTGCAGGCAGGGAATGAGAGGAATCATTGTTTCCAGGCTGTGACAATGTTGACTCCATAAGCTTTTTAGGTACCATTGAAGTTTCCTCATATGCAGTCTTGCATATGGAATTAGTAGAATACATGATGCCATGAACCCCAAAGCCTGCAGAATTTGTCTTGCAGACAGCTAGGTTTTTGTTGCCACTTGTTTGAAGTATGTTGTCAATTGAATTTGTTTGTCTGGCATGAGGTAAGCCATCTGGGCAGTTGTATTCAAGCTTGCACCCAGGAATGTAATTATTTGAGAGGGTATCAGTTGTGATTTCTTTTCATTTATGGTGTACCCTAGGCATGCTAGAAGCCTATTTACAAATGCCAGATGCTGAAGAAGAATGTCCTTGTCCTCTACCTGAATGAGACCATCATCCAGATATGGATAAATCTGAATGTTTGTTTGCCTGCGAAATGCAATTACTGGTGCCAGGCACTTTGTGAAGACCCTGGGTGCAGTAGATAAGCCAAAGCGCAGAGCAGAGAACTGGTAATGCAAATAGCCTGCTTTGAAGCAGAGGTATCTCCTGCAAGATTCCCTGACTGGGATATGCAGGTAAGTCTCTTAAGTCTACAGTTACCAACCAGGCATTCTTGCCTAGCATAGGCAGTAGCTGTTGTAAAGTCAGAATTTTGAATTTTTGAATGTCCAGGAAAGTATTTAGAATGGATAAGTCCAGCATTGGATGCCATAATTTGTCTTTTCTGGGTACCAGGAAAAGTCTTGAATAAAAACCTTGTCCGTTTTCCTTTTCTGGTATTGGTTGAAGAGCCCCCATATCCGTGAGGGACATGAGTTGTTTCTGGGCCTCTGCCCACTGATTTGGTGGCAGATCTGGCCATCCGTTTGGAATTGGCAATGTGTGGAAATTAAATCTGTACCCCTGGGATACTATATTTAAGACCCACTTGTCCTGGGTAATTAGATGCCAATTTTGAGCATGAAGTGCTAGTTTTCCCCCCAAAGGGGCTGCCAAAAGATAAGTGCTTGGAGATGGCAGAGGAACATTACTGAGACTGTTTACTGTAGGGTGGTGCCTTGCTACCTCCTGATTTGGAGGTGGAGGCACCCCATTGTTTTGTCCTGTAAGAGCATTGTGACTGAAACCTGGAGCCTTTGGAGCATCTGGGTTTGGCCTGAGCAGCTCTGTTGGACACTGGAAAGGATCAATTCTTAGTAGGCCAGTGTCTACTGAACCTGGGTGGCTGCACTTGCAAGAAATCTTTTACAGTTTGCATGACTGCAGTAGTGGTGCTGCGGTAGCGTTGTCGCCTCATAGCAAGACGCTGTCCCATTCGATTCTCAGCTAGAGCGTCTTCTGTGTGGAGGTATACGTGAATGGGACGTGCCTTCATTAAAGGTTGTGCATCAGGGCTGGTAACCCGGTATGTAAAAATCCACTACCAATCATTAGCGGACCGGAGTTCTGCTGTGGCGACCCCTAACCGGGAAAAAGCCGAAAGACACAAACAAATAGATTTAGCTTTGTCTTCCATCTTTTTTAAAACCTCTTCTGCCTTATTACCAAACAGACTGTCCTGCTGTAAAGGAGCATCCAACAATTTAGCTTTAACATGATCAGGCAGATTTTGCTCCTTGAGCCAAGCATGCCTTCTTATCACAGATCCAGTTACGGCGGCCCTGCAAGAGGCCTCCAAGGAATCAAAACCACATTGCAAAGTATGCTTTCCAACTTGTTCTGCTGAATGCAATAAATCCTGTAACTCTATTTTCCACACAATCAGAAATCAACATAATTTTCTGTTTTAGTAAGCCCATAACATGCTGTTGATATTTAAGCATATGAAACTGGCAGTTTAAAGCCCTGACTGCCAAGGCTGCAGACGTATAAACCTTCTTACCCCATCTATCTAGCACCCTGGAGTCTCTGTCTGAAGGGGTAGGATTTTTAACTGTAGAAGCCTTAACACCCTTGGGACCCTGAGAAATAGTTTCAGGGTTAGCAGAAGGATTTTTGACAAGAAATTTGTGGGAGTCAGGAACCCAGTAATATCTGTCTGGCTTACTAGGAGCCGGAGGCAGGGAATCGGGAGCCATGCTTGATTCTGAGAAAACATCATCAACAATGTCTAATACAGGAGGTATAGCCAAAGGCCTATGCTGAGGAAGAAGAAGAAAACCCCTAAGCCTCTTTTTGGATTCTGAGAAGTCCTGACTCTCCCAATGAAAATGTTCCCTTAAAGTATGCAAAGTCTCTCCAAAAGATAAATCCTCAGGAGGAGAAGCAGAAGGGATGGATTCCTCTGCATCAGAGTCCTCATAAGGTGGGACAGAAAATTCCTGATCAGAAGAAGAATCAGAAGAAATGGAAACCTGATCTGAAGATTCATAATCACTGCCTTGCCTAGGCCTCTTAGTGGGGGGGGTTGGGAACCTGTGATCAAGGTAATTAAATCCTCAGCCATTTTGAACATTTGTTTTGTAGGCATAGGGGCCTGAGCACGTGGCTCATGCGTCGTTTTTTTTAAGACACAGAAGTAGGTTCTGGCCTTGTTTTTGATGATGGCATCAGTTTGATATACAAATGCTGAAGCCTGAAAACACCCTCAGAAGCCGGTGCCTGCTCAACGGCTCCGAACCCATCCAAGGAAGAGACATCCGCGGGTTCAATACTTGCAGAGTCTTGCGGCATATCGGACTCTGAATGGGTCTCGGTAGAGGCCTGCGACTCAAAAGTAGCAGGTATCAGGGGCTGGGAAAGCGCCTTACTGAGTACCGGTGACTGGCTTAGGAGATGCTTCGTCATCGGTTTTGGACCTCGACTGTCTGTCTCTGTCTTTTTCTTTGCATTTTTTGTGAATTCCGGTAGTCAGATTGCTAGCCAACGACATTTCAGGATAGTTAAACCTTAAACTAAAGTATTTAGAAGCAAAAATATACCGACGCTTAATAGTGCGTTGGTTAAATTTAGCACAAAACCGACAGCCAGGCACGTTGTGATCAGGGCATAGGCAAGGAATACAGTACAACTGAAAATCCTTATGAAGTATTTGCTTCCCACAAGTAATACAATTATTAACTTTTACTGACATCAGTAAGGACCAAGAAAAAGTTTCCCCAATGGGGTACTTAGCTTTAGTTTGAACTTTGGTTCTGAAACTTGAAAACGAAAATTTCAGGAGTTGGCTGACCGGCACTTGCGAACTGCTTCTGCTTTAGGAACCGCGTGCCAAGAAATACTGATTAAAATGGCGTCAGCTGCATGTTTTAAACCCCTGATGACCTGACATCATGGAAGAGGAGAGAGCAACCGACGCAGGACCGAAGACTTTGTTATTCAGGTCGAATGAGGGCAACCTGCCAGCAGATTACCCAAATGTAATGACTGCAACAGTGAAACACGAAGAACATCTGTTACTCTCACTAGCCTCACATGTAAAGCCACTGAGAGTATTATCTCACATATCATTAATCTCGACATTAAAATCTTTTAACTATGGAGTCTCATCAATCTGGCTTTGTCAAAGGAAGGTCCTTCACCTTTCTCTTTACTAATTTCTTTGAAAGAGAATCCAAAGCAATGGATAGAAGCTAATCATTACATACATCACATCTATACCTGGCCAAGGCCTTTGACAATATTTCCCCATGTAGGCCTTACTGAGAGATTTGCACATCTGAATATAAATCCTTATATTGTGTGGTGGGATAGCTAACCGGTTGTCTGGCAGAACACATGTGGTTAGAATTTCAGGTGCTGCTTCTGAAAACAAAAAAAGTTACTACTTGGGCAAAATGTGGCTCATTGTTGGACCGTCTGCTATTCTGAATCTACTTCTCAGGCCTTTAGGCCAGCACTCCTGGCCTAGGCTTATCAAAGTTTGCAGACAGCTGTAAACTGGGTGCTCTTATGCCATCATGCATTAACTCACAACTGCTCCAGTATGGGGTTACACCAAGCTGGTGCAAAGAAAAACGGTCTCAAATTAAATGTGAAAGAAATGGAGCATAGCTAGAGGTGACACGCGCCTCCAAGTCAGACACTGCTGTAATATATCCTATTCTTGCAGATAATTCCTTACTGCTTGACCATCATGTCTCTACAGTGGTTCAGAAAGCCTCAT
Source organism: Protopterus annectens (assembly GCF_019279795.1). Taxonomy (NCBI): domain Eukaryota; kingdom Metazoa; phylum Chordata; order Ceratodontiformes; family Protopteridae; genus Protopterus; species Protopterus annectens. The sequence continues at coordinate 726,543,251 of NC_056751.1, forward strand.
GTCCATCTCATTTAATTTCCAAAGGCATCTCTGCAAGATCCAGAGAAGTCTTAGCTCCCATTTAGTCATGTCTCATTACACCCACTATTGAATATAATGCACCTTTTGGCATGTACTTGTCTAAGCCAATCTGGTGGTCTCCTGCCATAAACAAACTCTACAACAGAAGGAAGAAACTGTTGCAAAAGAGAGTAAAATCCCATGAGTGGAGGAGTTCCCTGGTCAGCCTCAGTAAGAAGCTGAGATCCCTTATAAGATTCTCCAAAGCTAGCTATGAAAACAAAATTGCCGTTGACTCTAAGGGCAACCACAAAGCATTCTATAGCTATGTCAAGAATCTCAATGTCAACACCCAGATCTGCTCTGAGTTACAGCACAACGGCACGAAAATTACAAAACCAACTAATATTGCCAACATTCTGGCAGACAGGTTTAGTGCTAACTTTACCCCCCTCTCACCCCCTAAAGGGCCCATATCTATACAGGAAGAATGCACAGTCCCTGTGATTACATCCATGCAGGTAAAAGCTGCACTCTCTAAAACCAAAAACACAGCATCCATGGGACCGGACAACATCCCAGGCTGTGTTTTTCACGAACTTCAGAACGAACTGGCTCTCAACCTAAGCACCATGTTCAATCACAGTGTCACATCAGGCTTTATGTCCACTAAATGGTGCACAGCAACAGTTATCCCACTCCGCAAAGGGGGAGCCACCACTGATCCTGGGAATTATCGCCCTATTAGCCTGATGAGCCTGGTCTGCAAGGAGATGGAACATATCATCATGGAACTCATAAACAAAGACATTGGTAACCTCCAACCTCTGGACCCCACCCAGTTCAGGTTTATGAAAGGCAGATCATGCCTTCTGAACCTTGTCAACTTCTTTGAGGCAGTCACCAAAGCCGTAGATGAGGGTAAGGTGGTTCACACAGCCTATCTTGACCTCGCCAAGGCTTTTGACACCATCCCCCATTCTGAACTTATAGCTAAACTCACTAAACTAGGTATAAATCCCTGCATCACAAGATGGGTTGCTTACTGACAGAACCCACACTGTAAAAGATGCAGACTCCAAATTTGACTTCAAACCAGTGACAAGTGGAATACCACAGGGTTCAGTCCTGGGACCTCTCCTGGTTGGTATCTAATTCTCTGAAGTACAGGCTAACACAGAAGGCCTCTGGCTAATGAAGTTCACAGATGACTGCAAACTAGGAGCCATAGTCGAGTCCCCAAATGATGTAGACATTCTACAGAAGGGCTTCAGTGAGACAGATGCCTAGTGTCAGAGGCATGGCCTCAAGCTCAATGCCAACAAGTTCATTGTCATCCCCTTAGGTAAAACCTCTGTACCCATGAACTACCACATAAACACTGAATGAGTGATAAGAGACCTGGGACCCAAGTGGACAGCAGACTCTCCTTTGATAATCACATCGTCACTGTAGTCAGGAAATACTAAGATGTCACTGTTCCCCTCTACTCTGCACTCATTAGACCCATTATAGAGTACAACACCCCTTTTGGAATGTACCTCACAAGATATCTGCAGCAGCTGGAAAGGCCACAGAAGTACCTCACAAAGAGGATTACTGGCCTCAAAGAGATGCCCTACACTGACCGTCTCAAAAAATTCCAGCTTTACTCTGTAGCATATCGACTACTCTGAGGAGATCTCTGCCTAACATATAAAGCTATGTTAAACCCAGAGCTGTTGGACATGCTACACCTAAAGAAATCCCAATCCCTCTGAGCTACACACTCTAGGGACCTAAACCTTGTCACAACAATAAACAGGACATGCTGGAGGGATAGATTCCTGTCCCAGAGACTTTCTATACTCTGGAACAAGCTACCCATCTATGTCAAGCAAAGGTCCTCATTAGCACTCTTCAAGAAAAATCTTGATGAGTGGATGGGGAATAGGAAATACACCCCAGGAATCACTTCTTTGGCTCTGCTCAACAGGGGCACAGGAAATTAATTTTCTTTGGTGGCGTAAGCCAGGGAACCTTGTTGGCTAGGCTTACTTAGGCCCTTGGGCCGATAGCCTAGTACCTACCTATGAAACATATCACTCAACCTGAAACATCTCAGAGATGCATTAGTAAAAAGATCAATGGCTTCAAACTCTAGAGTATCAGGACAGACTATCAGCCCCCCTCTCTCTACTCAGCCTCTTACAGACTCTTTAATGGAGATCTTTGTCTAACCTTTCAAACTATGAAAAACACAACCTTTTTTGATCGCCTGTTCCTTCACAGAAGAAATGGTGCAGTGGTGTAGAGGTTAGCATTGTCACCTCACAGCAAGCGGTTCTCCAGTTCGATTCTCAGCTGGGGTGCCTTCTGTGTGGTCTACACATCTTCCCTGCATTCATGTGGGTTTGCTCTGGGTGCTCCAATTTCCTCCCATATTCCAAAAACATGCATCTGAAGCATTTCACCTCAAGCCTACGCTGAAAATGGGCTCTGTCCTCCCAATCAGACTTTCCCAGCAAACAACTGTTAAATAAATTAATAAATGGTACCTCACAAATCTAGTTAAAGGAATTAAACTTTTAGCCACAGAAAAATAAGTCATGTTGTCATGATAGCTTCCCATCCTAATGTACCCCTCACCTCTGGAACAAGCTTCCATTGTATGTCAAGTAAAGTAGCACTCTTGCTACCATCAAAGTTGCTGTTGTTGTTGTCTTTCAGCTTTTCCCGGTTAGGGGTCGCCACAGCAGAACTCCGGTCTGCTAATGACTGGCAGTAGATTTTCACAAATGCTGAGGTGCCAGCTCGACGTTCAACCTTCAATGAAGGCATGCCCATTTACGCATGTCTTTGAGCATACCAACCGTGGGGAGAACATGCAGACTCCACACAGAAGGCACTCCCCTACCATCAAAGTAAACCTAGATAATTGGATGGTCAGCTTCAAATTTTCGCTTGGTCTATTCAGTCTTGCATGCCTTGAGGCTGGACAGAATTTTTGAACGGGGATTTTGGCTAGGCTTGTAGTGGTCTGCAGTCTGATTACCTACTACTTAACTAGGAGCCTATATTCGGTGGGTTTAATGGCACAGATGGAAAGAATCCAGATGACCCTGGCTTGAGTAGTGGCCAAGGCACTGAGGAAACTAGACAGAGAAAGACTGGAATGACCAGATAACACTACCTCAGCTATCCCTGAAAAACAAAGCTGGTCAACTGTTACGGCAAGTGTGCCTTCTTTGGGGAATGCCCAAAACCCCATGCACATAGGAATGCAGAAGCATACAAACTACCCAGGCATACTCCTCAAACCAGCCAAGCATTGTGAGTGTGTCAAAGTGTGCACCAGCCCTGTATATGGGCAAGGCAGGACACTACACTGTGCATGATGGGTAAGGGGTATAAGAACAGTCTAAAAACCTTGCAGCCACTTGATAACTTATGTCTAAAGCTCAGCAGCCCCCAACCACTCATTTATCCAAAAAAATTATGGCTGACACAGCACATGGGGTACTGAGGCTGGTTTAGTACAAGAGCAGCTATACAATTCTGTCAAATCAGATTTTGCCCCTGTCCACTGTGGATACTGCTAAAACTGCTGGACATTACTCAAACATTGCAGGTGGAGAACCAATCAGAAAGGAGAATGTTTTGAGATACAGGAGGGCTTGAAACAAAAATTAAATGTTACATTGCCCACATCACTTGACTCAAAGAATGCTTAATCCCTTTGGAGAGGATCTTAGTAACCCAGCCTACAAAAGTGACCAATGTACCTTGGTTTGGCCAGCATAGTTAGCTAAACAGAACATTTTTGGAGTAATGCTATACAAGAACAAAGGGGACATTCACAACTGTGGGCACTGTAGATGCATCAGGCTCTTGTCACACTGCATGAAAGTTCTGGAGAGGGTGATTGCTAAACAAATATGCAGATAAGATGAGAGATGAACTGTTTTGAATCAAATCATGGTGCAGCACAGGTGACCCAATGTTTGCAGCAAGATAGACATTTAAGAAGCAGCTAGAAATGAGGAAAGAGTCCAACTGAGTATTCCTAAACTTGGGGAAAGCATATGACAAGGTCCTAAGAAACCTGATTTGGGCAGTCCTGCAATGGTTTGAATTACCAGAAACATTGGTAGAATTAGTGTAGGCTATGTACAAGAGCCTAATTACAGAAAGTACAGTTTTGTACCTATCATAAATGTAGATGTTCAAGTGTATACCCTGCTGCAGTCATCACACTTGGGTTACCTGTCATCAGGCGGTCCCGCAGTCGTCCTGAATTCCAAAGTTTTGGTCCGCCGTCGGTTGCTGTCGCTTCTTCCCTGACGTCAGTGCACCAGGGGTATATAAGAGGCATCCAATGCCATTTTCTTCAGTTTTTCTTGCCCCAGAGGTCAGGTGCCCCCCCCAAAACGTGCTCAGTAGATAGTACCAATAATAAAAGTTTAGCACAAACAAAACATCCCTCCAGCTATAAGCAAATACACCACAAAGGTTGTATCAGATTTTAAGGTATTGAAAGGTTTTAGTTAGGTCAGAGGGGATGGAGGGAGGGTAACCTGGATTGCAGCAGGGTATACACTCGAACATCTACATTTATGGTAGGTACAAAACTGTACTATGTTCATCCTGTTACACTGCTGCAGTCATCACACTTGGGTAGAATCCCAAAGCTAAGGATAGGAGGTGGAGTCAAACAGGGTTAGAGGAGGCTAGAAGGCCCTGCAAAACTGCAGTGGCGAAGCCAGCCCTAGTCTTAGAGTAAAGTGGTAAGTGATGGTGTTTGGTGAAGGTGTGTACTGAACTCCAAGTTGCAGCTTCCAGAATATCCTTGGTTGGCACCCCCCTGAGGAAGGCTGTAGATGTAGCTGCTGCCCTGGTAGAGTGGGGCCTTATGCTAGCAGGAATTGGTTTTCCATGATGGGTGTAGCAAAAACATATGCAATGTCCTATCCATTCGGAAATGGTCTGTTTTGAGATAGCCTTTCCTTGTGATGCTGTAGCATAGGATACAAAAAGCTGGTCAGATTTTCTGAAAACCTTAGTTTTATCCAAGTAGTAATGTAGCTGCCTGTGAATGTCCAAGGAATGCAGGAGTCTTTCTCCTTTGTTCTGTGGATTTGGGAAGAAGGTGGGTAAATGGATGGTTTGATTTAGAGCCACACTGGATACCACCTTTGGCATAAAGTAGGGGTTAGTTCGTAGAGAAACTCTGTCTTGATGAAAAATGAGGAAAGGCTCTACTGCCATTAGTGCCTGTAGCTCTGAGACTCTTCTGGCTGAAGTAATTGCTAGCAGCAGGGCAGTCTTCCATGATATAAACTTTAAGTCAGCTGAGAAAGCTGGCTCAAAAGGAGGTAGCGTAAGTTTTTCCAGAACAAAATTGAGGTCCCAAGTTGGTGTTGGCGCTCTCCTGGGAGGCCTAATGTTTTTGGCCCCTCTGAGATACTGCCTTAGAAGTGGATGTGAAAATAAGGGAGGATCCATGTTGTAGTGAGCTGAAATAGCTGAGGCGTGGATTTTAATAGATGAAAAAGAAAGCCCTTCGTGTAACATCTCAGTTAAATATTGTAGAATCTGAGGTATGTCCGGCTGAAGGTTATGTTGGCCTTTAGCTTGGTTCCAGGCGCAAAATCTTTTCCATTTGTCTGAGTAGGCTTTCCTGGTGCTGGGCCGCCTGGCCTCCAGAATAACATCCATAACAGCTTATGAAAGAGGAGCTGGCTGGTTGCTTAGGTGATTTGCCACGCAGTCAAATTTAAGGTTTTGAGCTGGCTGTGTAGAATCTGACTGTCTTGCTGTGTGAGCAGATGCGTAATTTGTGGTAAAATTCATGGTGGGCCCTGGGCCATATTCCTTAATAGTGGGTACCAGTGCTGGCGTGGCCAGTCTGGAGCAATGAGTATCATTCGGGGTCTCTCCATCCTGACTTTCAGCAGCACCTTTGTGAGAAGGGGCAATGGAGGAAAGGCATATACTGTCAGCACTTTCCAACTGAATGAGAGTGCGTCCACTTTCCAAGCTTGATGGTGAAATGTCCTTGTGCAAAATTTTGTTAGCTGATAGTATTGGGGGCTGGCAAACAGGTCTATGTCTGGGCGCCCCCATTTTTGAGTTATCATTGCAAATACTTGTGGATCCAGTTTCCACTCGTGGGGATCCATGATGTTTCTGCTTAGGTCGTCTGCCAATGTGTTCTTTTTTCCTGGCAGGAATTGAGCTTGTAATTGAACTTTGTAAGCCAGTGCTGTGTTCCACAAGGTCATTGCTTGCCTGCATAGAGGGTAGGAGTGTGTACCCCCTTTTTTGTTTATGTACCACATTACTGTGGTGTTGTCTGTCCTTATTATAAGCTGTCCTGGATGTAAGAGGTCCTTGAAGGCTGTCAGGGCATTCTGTACAGCTAGCATTTCTTTTTGATTGATGTGCAGATTCCTTTGATCTGCAGTCCATATACCTTGAACGCACTGTCCTGCCATGTGTGCCCCCCAGGCATAGTCCGATGCATCTGTTGTCATAGTTTGCCTGGCTGGGGGTAAGGTGAAAGGCTGACCCTTGTTGAGGTGACATGCCTGTGACCACCATAGAAACTCCTGCTGAAGGCAGGGAATGAGAGGTATCATTGTTTCCAAGCTGTGGTTGTATTGAGTCCATACGCTTTTTAGGTACCATTGTAATTTCCTCATATGCAGTTTTGCAAATGGTATTAGTAGTATGCAAGATGCCATGAAGCCCAAGGCCTGCAGAATTTTTCTTGCAGGGAGTTGGGTCTTTGTTGCAATTGTTTTGAAGTATTGAGTTAGATGTAGTTGTTTGTCTGGCATCAGATAAGCCATCTGGGCCGTTGTATTCAAGCTGGCACCCAGGAATGTCATATTTTGTGAGGGCACTAGTTTTGATTTCTTTTCATTTACTGTGTACCCTAGGCAACTTAGAAGGTGTTTTACAAAAGCCAGATGTTGTAAGAGAATGTCCTTGCTTTCTGCTTGGATGAGGCAGTCGTCCAGGTATGGGTATATTTGAATTCCTCTTTGTCTGCAGTATGCAATTACTGGTGCCAGGCATTTTGTGAAGACCCTGGGTGCAATAGATAAGCCAAAGGGCAGTGCAGAGAATTGGTAATGGGTTGAACCTGCAATGAAACGGAGGTATCTTCTGCAATTTTGTCTGATAGGGACATGCAGGTATGCCTCCTTGAGGTCCAACGTTACTAGCCAAGCTTTCTTGCCCAACATGGGAAGAAGCTGATGTAGTGTTAGCATCTTGAATTTGGGTACTTGCAAGAAGGTGTTTAGAATTGAAAGGTCCAGAATGGGTCTCCAAGCATTGTCCTTTCTGGGGACTAGAAAGAGCCTTGAGTAGAATCCTTGGCCTTGCTCCTGTGTAGGTACCAGTTGAATGACTCATGTCCATGAGAGCTGTAATTTGTTTTTGTGCCTCTGCCCATTGATTTTGTGGCAGGTTTGGCATTCCTTTTATCCTTGGCAAGGGGTGGAAATGGAATCTGTATCCTTGTGAGATAATGTCTAGGACCCATTTGTCCTTTGTGACGATGCGCCAGTTGTCTGTAAAAAGTGCTAATTTTCCTCCCAAGGGTGCTGCCAAGAGAGTTTTGCTTGGCAGTTTGAGGTTTAAGTCATTGTGTTTGCCTTCTAGTAGTTTGGGACCCATCTTCTCCTCCTTTCTGTGTTGCAGTGCCCCATTGGTGAGGTTTGTAAGGGATTTCTGCTTGTCCTCTGCCCCTTGGGCGCATGTATTTACCCCTCTGTGGTCTGTCAGAAGCTGGAAAGGACCAATTTTTTTGTTGGCCAATTTCTGCTGAAGCATGGGGGCTGTACCTGTAAGAAATATTTGACCGTCTGCATAGATTTTGCCTTATCCTCCATTTTCTTTAAAACCTCTTCTGCTTTAACCCCAAATAAGACATCCTGCTGTAAGGGTGCATCTAGTAACTTTGCTTTAACATGATCAGGCAGAGTTTGTTCCTTTAACCAAGCATGCCTACGTATAACAGACCCAGTAACAGCTGCTCTACAGGAAGCTTCCAAGGAATCAAATCCACATTGTAAAGTATGTTTGCCCACCTGTTCAGCTGCATGCAACAGATCCTGCATTTCCTTGAATTCAGACTGTTGAGGGTGCATGCTCATCTTTTATTTTATTTGAGACATTAGGAATTGCTGGTATTTAAGCATGTGAAATTGACAATTTAGTGCTCTCATAGCTAGAGTAGCTGAGGTGTAAACCTTCTTCCCCCACCTATCTAGTGCTCTGGAGCCCCTTTCAGAGGGTACAGGATTTTTAGCCATAGAAGCCTTAGCCCCTTTGGGACCCTGGGAGATTGTCTCTGGATCAGCAACAGGGCTTTTGTAAAGGAATTTGTGTGAGTCAGGCACTCTATAGTATCTATCTGGTTTGGCTGGAGCAGGAGGCAGAGAATCTGGATTTAGACTAGATTCTAAGTAATCATCCACAATGTCTAAAACTGGGGGGATAGGAAGTGGTCTGTGCTGGGGGAGTAAAAGAAACTCTCTGAGCCTTTTCTTTGAGTCGGAGTAGTCCTGACCTTCCCAGTGGAAATGTTCCCTCATGGTATGTAAGGTTTCCCCAAAGGAATAGTCTTCAGGGGGAGAAGCTGAGGGAATGGAATCTTCAGCGTCAGAATCTTCATAAGGGGGAAAGGAGTAATCCTGTTCCTCAGAGCAGCCTGAGGAAATAGACACTTGATCAGAGGAGGCATAATCCTCCTCTTGTCTAGGCCTTTTGTCGGGGGGGGGGGTTGGGAACCCCTAATTAAAGAAATCAAATCTTCAGCCATTTTAAGCATCTGTTTCTTAGGCATGGGGCCTTGAACTGGAGACTGATGTGCAGTCTTTTTTGGTTTTAGAGGAGTCTTAAGCTTAGCATAAGATTTTATGGTGAGAGTAGTCGGTCTGAAGACACCTTCTGAAACCGAAGGTGTTTCTACAGCACCGGCTTCTCCTTCTGCAATGTCGTCGGTAGGGCTGAAAGAAAATGGCTGTGTCGGCCTAGAACTCTCTGCTAGAGAATCCAAAGCGGTTTGGGGTTCCAATTCTGTGGTAGCCAGCGGCTGTGTAGGTGCCTCACTGAAAACCTGAGAACCGGCGACCGGCCCAGCCAAGGCCTTGGAGTCTGGCTTGGATCTAGGCTGCCTATCTTTATCTTTGCATTTTTTATGCACGCCGGTATTTGGTTGCTCCGATGGCCTAGTGTAATTAAATTTCCTGCCGAAGTAGTGTCATGCGAAATCAAAGCGTCGCTTTATAGTTCGCTTATTGAACCTAACACAAAACCGACAACCAGTGATGTCGTGGTCTGGGCCTAGGCAAGGTATACAATAAGAATGAAAGTCCTTATGAGGTATTTGCTTCCCACAAGAAATGCAATTGTTAACTTTTTCTGACATCGGACTGAGGCAAGAAAAGGTTCCTCAACGGGGTACTTAGCTTTGAAGACTTCGGACTGAAATTCGATTCGAAAATCTCAGGTGTCGGCTGACCGGCACTTGCAAACTGCTTCTGCTTCGGGCACCGCGCGGCAAGAAAGACTGAAGAAAATGGCGTCGGATGCGTCTTATACACCCCTGGTGCACTGACATCAGGGAAGAAGTGACAGCAACCAACGCCGGACCAAGACTTTGGAATTCAGGCCGACTGCGGGACCGCCTGACGACAGGATAACCCAAGTGTGATGACTGCAGCAGGGTAACGCGATGAACATGTATAAACAAGACTTCGGACTCACAAAGTGTTTCCCAGTGGGAGTGGGTGTGCATCAGGGTTCAGCTCTGAGCCCATTGCTGTTCACACTGTTGATAGGTAAATTAGCAAACAGGTCAGAGGGGACAGATCAACAAAGCTGCTGTATGCAGATGATGTGGCATTACAGGCAGACTCTGAACAAAAATTTCAGCACAGGACAGGGGAATAGAATGCACAACTGAAAGCACATGGGATGAAACTGAGCACAGATAAAGCAGTTGTAATGGCAATGAATAGCGGAAACTGGAAAAAGCTGAGAACTGAGAGGGAAGAGGAAAGACAAGAACAAGATAATCACTTCAAGTCCCTGGGAGGGGTGGTGCAGGAGAAGGGAAATCTGAATGAACAGGTCAATGCTGGAATAAGAGGGGCTGCAGCCAAATGGCACAGGGTATCAGAAGCAGTGTATGACAGAAGAATGCCAAAGAAGCTGAAGAGTAAGCTGTACAAGACAGTGGTATGACCAGTGCTAGTGTATGGCACAGAAACCTGGGAAGTAAGATGTACAAGACAGGTGTGTGACCAGTACTAGTGTATAGCACAAAACCTGGGCAGTAAGGTGTACAACACAGGTCTGTGACCATTACTAGTGTATGGCACAGAAACCAGGGCAGCAAGGTGTACAAGACAGGTGTGTGACCAGTACTACTGTATGGCACAAAACCTGGATGGTAAATTTTACAAGACAGTGGTGTGACCATTGCTAGTGTATGGCACAGAAACCTGGGCATTAAGGTGCACAAGACAGGTGTGTGACCAGTACTACTGTATGGCACAAAACCTGGGCAGTAAGGTGTACAAGACAGTGGTGTGACCAGTACTAGTGCATGTCACAGAAACCTGGGCAGTAAGGTGTACAAGACAGTGGTGTGAGTAGGGCAGTGAGGAAGTAAGAGGTGGTGGAGATGATGTGCCTAAAATGGGTGGTAGGATACACACTGTGGATCAGAAGAAAAGAGATCATCACAATAGAAGCCCAATTAGCTCCAATTGAAGAGAAAGTCAAGGAGAGTAGGTTACGATGGTTCCAGCACATGTGCAGGAAAGTAGAAAACAACCTGGTGAAAATATTTGGGACAGACAGGAAGAGGAGGAAATGAGGGCATCCAGCAAAGAGATGGACGGATTGTGTGAAAGAAGACCTAAGGCAGTCAGGTCTGAGTGTCAAAGAAGGTAGGAGAGTGGCTTTGAATTGGGAGAGATTGCGACAATTGACCTGACACCTTGCCCCCATGTAAAAAATAAATGGGAAAAGGGGGTTGATGGTAATGACAGAGCTGGAGAGCACTTTCCTGCTACAGTTAGAGAAGGGGGGGGGGTCCCTAAAAGATGGGATTGCATTTAATTACGAAGATTCAGTAAGGGCATCCCACTTCTCAGAAGGACAGCTCTGGAAATGTTGTCAAGGACTTTTCTCACCAGAACAGATAACTAGAGATATGCCTACACTTGATTTTACAGATTACTGTCTCAATTCAATTTACAGATTTTAGGCAACACTAAAGACAACTGAGAAGCAATAACAGTGTCAAATGCAGGACTGGAAAATTATCTTAACTATGTGGCAACATTGTAAATATGTCCCAGTGCTGCCCTTAGGTACAGAAAAATGATCCAGAAACTTACTTGTACATGTTGGAGATGTAGCCAACCTGGGGCTGGACATGTACATTAAGTATGCTCTAGTTGACAGGGTACCTTACGCAGCAGCCATCTTTGCACTGGCATGTGCAGTTGGGGTGGTAATATTTCATTTTAGGCAGTTGTAGAGTGTGAACTTCATTACTTACAAGCTGATTAAATAAAAAAGAAATGCCACTGTCCTAAACAACTTTGGTATTTGTATTTAGAATACTAGAAAATATTTCAGAAGACATATATAAATAAATGGCCAGTTCGAAAGGGACACAGTGGTCATGGAGGAACAGGAGTTTTTGATATTTTTCTATACAGCTAGGGTAATTCTTTATCATTAGTAATAACAGTGAATGTGTACACAAACTTTTGGTTATTGGTTTGGATTTTATGTATTATCACCTCTGTATACTTAATACTCTGATATGTTGCATTTTTTATGCATTTTATTTACAATAAAAACATATCCTAGCATCAAAAGGATGATTGCCATAATCTAAACTCCTGCCACTCCCTTCCCAAGATCTTTTGATGTCAGGAGAAGGGAAAAAAACAGACGGGCTTTAAATGAAGTGTGACCGCTACAGTGGATGGAGAGAAAAAACATTTTAACAGCAGGACGACACACTAAGCTTATGTAGTCTATGGTTTTAAGTGCCTTTATGTTTTACCTGTCCTCACTTCCCACCCCATCACCCTTGTTCTTACCCATCACATGCTCTCTTGAATGCCTCTATGGATTCACTCTCCTCCTCCCATTTTAGCAGTCTATTCCATGGGTCTACCACTCTCTCTGTGAAAAAAGTACTTTCACGGATCTAGGGAATAGTCAGTCCCTCAAATTAGTCATATTCTTGCATGACAATAAAACATAATTCAACAACTTTTATTGTTATATTTTTAAACAATAGTTTTCACAAAAGGAAAATATAGTCAAAGTCATGCTGTATCAGAGGATACCAGCGTACCCAGGGAGCATTATAAGACATTTGGTTTTGCCTTTTGTTACAAAACGTGTTCAAGACATGACTATATTCTATGAAACAGAGCATATCATCTCAATATTTCCCTTAATTACAATGTCCTTTCTTCTTTGCCTTGACACACACACCAGTTATATCTAAAGGGTTAATTTGCTACTTAATCCTAGCAATCAATATGCATTGAAAAACATGCTAAACAGGTTAGTACCAAAAGGTTCTGCATCTATTATTTTCCAGCTTTAAGCAAACTACTTCTGAACTTCTTTTATTTGGTTATTATACAGAAAACTGAGAACATTCATAGAAAAATAATCTTTCAAAGAGAATAGCTAAAGGCGTATCCTTCACACAGTAATTAGAGAGGTTTGTTTAAGGCATTGTATTTTGAAGCAGAAGGCAGTTTTGAGTAAAATGATCCTTCAATGCAGGTTTGAAAAGAGCCTCTTTTCCTCATGAGCATATAACAGAGATAAACACAGAGTGACTGGGTGCAGTAAGCAATACCTTCAATACATCTAAAACTTGCAAACAGCAGTGAGCTGTCCCAAATATTTAAGAGCAGCAGTGAAGCCGGATATAAAATGTCACGTATAACACTGTTTTGTATACGATGACAAAGTTAGTGTGCAAGGCCACATAAAGAAGTGAGTACTGAGAAAGTAGTCGCTCGCTCACCTTAAAATGTCAGAGCAGTTCATTTAATATTTACTGATGAAATACAGGTGATAGCTGTGGGTTTGTCACCCATAATGTAAGCATGCTGTTAAGGACAGCAATAATTGACAGCTTTCAGGAAAATGATATTCAGTATATTAACTGAAAACTTTTAATTCCTTAAGAAGTATTTGAAGCTGAAAAAAAGACCATTCCCTTTCAGAAGTTACTTAATTTGCCTATACACTGGTGGTGGCGTAACCTGGATAAAACAGCTGCACAGGGTTTATATCACATAATCGAATACGAAAAATTACGATTGAAAAAACATCGAACACACTACATCGAATCACAAAAATATCGAACCAGTGTCAATGACAGTCCCCAATGGTGACATGCAACATGAAGAGTGTAGGCAGGGGGGCAAGCCCCCCTGCATCCCCCACACCCTCCGCTACTTAAATATACCAACTCTGAGATTGCGCTAGTATAGGAAACAGAAAAGTGCAGTTTTGTACCTACCATAAATGTAGATGTTCGAGTGTTCACACTGTTGCAGTCATTACACTTGGGTTACCCTGCCGTCAGGAGGTCCCGCAGTTGGCCCGAATTCCAAAGTCTTGGTCCGGCATCGGTTGCTGTCACTTCTTCCCTGACGTCAGTGTGCCAGGGGTATATAAGATGCATCCAACGCCATTTTCTTCAGTTTTTCTTGCCCCAGATGTCAGGTGCCCCCAAGTAGGTAGGCAATACATATTGCTAATCAAAAATATACAATAAAAACAATACCTTCAGTTACCAGCAAATACACCCCAAAGGATGTATAGGATAGAAAGGCATAGATAAGCCCAGCTTGTTCAGAGGGGATGGAGGGAGGGTAACCTGGACTGCAGCAGTGTGAACACTCGAACATCTACATTTATGGCAGGTACAAAACTGTACTATGTTCATCGTGTTACACTGCTACAGTCATTACACTTGGGTAAAATCCCAAAGCTGAGGTTGGGTGGCTGGTCTATAAAGAGTTAGGATTGGCTACGAGGCCCTGCAGAACTGCAGTGGCAAATCCTGCTCTGGATTTAGAGTAAAGAGGCAGGTGGTAATGCCTGGTAAAGGTGTGCACTGAACTCCAAGTTGCCGCCTCCAAAATTTCCTTGGTTGGTACTCCTCTGAGAAAGGCTGTTGAAGTGGCTGTTGCCCTGGTGGAATGTGGCCTAATGTTATTTGGGACTGATTTTCCATGCTGTGTGTAGCAGTACCGAATACAGTGTCCTATCCATTTGGATATATACTGCTTTGAGATAGCCTTGCCCTGTGATCCTGCAGCATATGCTACAAACAGTTGCTCAGTTTTCCTGAAAGCCTTTGTTTTGTCCAAGTAGAAGCGTAGCTGCCTGTGTATGTCCAAAGAATGCAGAAGTTTCTCCCCTTTATTCTGGGGGTTTGGATAAAAAGTTGGCAAATGGATGGTTTGGTTAAGAGCCACACTAGATATTACCTTTGGCATAAAGGTAGGGTTTGTTCTTAAAGATACCCTGTCCTGATGAAAAATTATAAAAGGTTCCACTGCCATTAATGCCTGCAGCTCTGAGACTCTTCGTGCTGAAGTTACTGCCAGGAGCAGAGCTGTTTTCCATGATAAAAATTTTAGATCGGCTGTATTGGCTGGCTCAAAAGATGGTAGGGTCAGTTTTTCCAAAACGAAATTGAGGTCCCAAGTTGGTGTTGGTGCTCTCCAGGGCGGTCTTAAGTTTTTAGCCCCTCTGAGGTACTGCTTTAGCAAGGGATGAGAGAATAAAGGAGGATCCATGTTGTAATGTGCTGAAATGGCAGAGGCCTGGATCTTTATTGATGAGAAGGATAGGTCTCTGTCCAGCATCTCAGTTAAATATTGTAAAATCTGAGGAATGTTTGGAACAAGAGGGTCAAGGCTTTGAGCCTGGTTCCAGGCACAGAATCTCTTCCATTTTTCTGAGTAAGCTTTCCTGGTGCTAGGCCTCCTGGCCTCCAGAATGACATCCATAACAGCTTTAGAGAGAGCTGTTGTCTGTTTGACTAATGTATCTGCCATGCAGCCAGTTTTAGGGTTTTTGAGCTGACCGTGCAGGATCTGATTGTTTTGTTGAGTCAGAAGGTGTGGAATTTGAGGCAGAATCCATGGTGGGCCTTGAGCCAAGTTCCTTAAGATAGGGTACCAGTGCTGGCGTGGCCAGTCTGGAGAAATCAGGATCATCTGTGTTTTTTCTTGTCTGGCTTTTAGGAGTACCTTTGAAATGAGAGGCAGTGGTGGAAAGGCATAAACTTTTAGGTTTTTCCAGCTGAACAGAAGAGCATCCACTTTCCATGCTTGTTTGTGATAAGTCCTTGTGCAGAATTTTTGTAGTTGGCAATTCAGTGGGGATGCAAAAAGATCTATGTCTGGGCATCCCCACTTTTGCATTACCATGCTGAAGATTTGTGGATTCAATTTCCATTCATGAGGGTCCGTGATATTTCTGCTTAGATCATGGAGATCTGGAATCTCTGTCAGAGGGTACTGGATTTTTTGCAATGGAAGCCTTAACCCCTTTTGGACCCTGGGAAATAGTTTCTGGATCAGCAGAAGGGTTTTTGTAAAGATACTTGTGAGAGTCGGGGACTCTGTAATACCTATCTGGCTTGGCTGGAGCAGGGGGCAAAGAGTCAGGAGATAAACTGGATTCAGAGAACACATCATCCACAATATCTAGCACAGGCGGAATAGCCAGGGGCCTGTGTTGAGGCAATAAGAGGAAATCCCTGAGCCTTTTCTTGGATTCTGAGTAATCCTGGCTTTCCCAATGGAAATGCTCCCTCATGATATGTAAAGTTTCCCCAAATGAATAATCATCAGGAGGAGAGGCTGAAGGGATAGATTCTTCAGCATCAGAGTCCTCATAGGGGGGGTAGAGAGTATCCCTGGTCTGAAGAGGAATCAGAGGAAATGAAAACCTGATCAGAGGAGTCATAGTCTGTATCATGCCTAGGCCTTTTCTCAGGAGGGGGATGCTGTACTTGTTTCTTTGTCTTTAATGGTACCTTTGTCTTGGCTGTTGTTTTAATGGTGAGTTGTGAAGGTCTGAAAACACCCTCAGAAGCCGATGCCTGCTCAGCGGCTCCGGACCCATCTGAGGGATTAGTTTCCGTAGGCCCAATACCTTGGGTTTCCAGAGGCCTAGATGTCTCCACGTGGGAGTCGGAAGCGGCCTGAGGCTCTGAGGTAGCGGGTGTCAGGGGCTGCGAAAGCACCTCACTGAGAACCGGCGAACTGGCGACTGGCCTAGAAGAGGTTTCGTTGCCGGTTTTGGACCTCGGATGCCTTTCTTTATCCTTGTCTTTGTGTTTTTTCAGTATTGAGGTCTTCGGCTGATCCGACGGCATCATATAATTGAACCTTCAGCCAAAGTAGTGCAAAGCAAAATCAAAACATCTTTTTATAGTGCGTTTGTTAAATCTAGCACAAAACCGACAACTAGTGACGTCGTGATCAGGGCCTAAGCATGGAATACAGTAAGAGTGGAAGTCCTTATGAGGTATTTGCTTCCCACAAGAAATGCAATTATTAACTTTTTCTGACATCGGTCTGAGGCAAGAAAAAGTTTCCCCTACGGGGTACTTAGCTTTATTGAAGACTTCGGATCTGAAATTCGACTTCGAAAATCTCAGGAGTCGACCGACCGGCACTTGCGAACTGCTTCTGCTTCGGGCACAGCCACACTCCAAACAGTAATTTCTACCCCATTTTGATGTTCTGCTTTTCAATGTAGTCTGTTCGATGTTTTGACGTTCGGGATTCTCATCCTTCGATGTTGTGATATAAACCCAGCTGCACAGGAATACATACAGTGTGTATGAAACAAAACATGTTGCAGGTGACAGCAACTGGCAGTGATGAGGAAGGATATGTATATGGAGCAGGACATAGAAGAAAAGGGACAAATTCTAGACAATCTTAATGGGGTGGAGGGTGAGATCACAGGCCTAAGTCTGCAGCTCAGCACAATCCAGGCACAGTAAGATGGCATGGAATTAGAATGCATTACAACATGTAGATTCCAAGGAGAAAAGATGGCATGGAATTAGAATGCATTACAACATGTAGATTCCAAGGAGAAAAGATGGCATGGAATTAGAATGCATTACAACATGTAGATTCAAGGAGAAAAGATGGCATGGAATTAGAATGCATTACAACATGTAGATTCCAAGGAGAAAAGATGGCATGGAATTAGAATGCATTACAACATGTAGATTCCAAGGAGAAAAGATGGCATGGAATTAGAATGCATTACAACATGTAGATTCCAAGGAGAAAAGATGGCATGGAATTAGAATGCATTACAACATGTAGATTCCAAGGAGAAAAGATGGCATGGAATTAGAATGCATTACAACATGTAGATTCCAAGGAGAAGTTATGTGAAAATGCAGGTGGGGACTGACCACTTGAAGAACCACATACAGGGGAAACTGGGGCATTACATGATGAAAAGGAGTAAGGGGAATGATGCTGTGGGTTTCCTGGAAAGTCAGTTCAACAACATGCTGCAGAACCCAGACAATCCAGATCTATATCGAGACACAGCACAGGAGGTGGGAAAGATGTCCCCAAACCCTGCCAGGCACAGATACTTAATTGAACACCACAATCATCAAGCCAAGGTAAAGGAAAGGAGGGCTCGCTGCCTGAAAACAAAAATAGAAATATTTTGAGGACTTTCAGTGTTCCCATAAACAAACACAAACAACAGTGCAATCAACATACCAGAGGAATCTGGACATAATGTAACTGGGGTGTGAATACAAGCTGGACTTGCCATAAGAATGTGTACAAAGCACTCGGCCTACTTAACGGATTTTAGATAGAAAGGCCATGTGGTGAAGAGAACAGCAGCAAAACGGGGATGCAAATCGATACTACAGATGCTTCCAGGCTAATAAGAGTAAAACAGAAACAGTCATCTTGCTCTCTGGTCTACTGAGTTACCAACAAAAGGGGCAGCAGAGGAATGCCACTGTGTAGGAGGGTGGTGCAATGGGGATGGTGAACCAGGAAATGGACATAGACAAGAGGAGGAAATGAAGTTGCTGTCCAGAGGACGCTGGAAAGGTGGACAGGCAGTCACAGAATGAACAGCAGGAGTTTGGAGATGCAGCTGAGTCAGGTAGGATGTGATGAAAGCTACAGTGCAAATGCAGCTGGAAGGCAAAGTTTGTATTAATGTCAAGTGCTGCACATCTGACGTCACTTCGACGACGGACCAGACTACTTCCCTCGCACAATACGGGCTGTACAATCACTGACACCCTCCCTTACCAGTTCCTTCAACACCCAGGTCGCTAATCAAACCCAGGTCATATGCATCGTATAAAGGTTTGCCCCATTAAACCAGCAACTATCGACTTACCAGTAACTCAGCTAGTGACAAACATGCACCTTGAAGTGGCGTATTGTATTAAAGTTAGGGGTACATCGTTATAACAGTCACTGTCAAAGCACCGTGATCCTCAAAGTTATGAGGTTGTTCACAGTCCTCTTAACTTGATCAGTAGATGAAGGATAGCTAGGCGAGACAGTCACATGCTGAAAATCGCAAAACTCTGAAAACTCTCGTGAGATCCATACTTGCACACTGACGGTCACTATCATACCTCTCAACCTGGAAACATCAAAAATCTGGACAAAGGCCCATGAAAAATAGGTACAAATCTGTATGCTGATTAACATAAAATTGGCATACATAATTATGTAACCCTACCCACTCCCGTAGGGCACTATCGCCGGTAAGAATTTAAGACACTACAACTCGACTATTAGGTATCACAACAGACCACTACCTTAACTAGGATGATCATATTAATACTACTATAAAGTCAGTCAACAGAAAACTAGGCTCCCTTTATAGAATCAAAACTTTCCTCACACCATTGGCCAGAACTACCATTGTCCAAACTCACCTTATCTCTACCCTGTTTTATGCCTCTGCCATTTATACCAACCTTTCTAAAAACAACCTGAGTAAACTTGCAACCAGCTACAATAACATTGCCAGATTCGCCACAGGTGCCCCTTTTAGAACCCATCACTGTCACAACCTTAAACAGCTGGGATGGCTAGAACTGCAGAACCAACTTCATTATCAACAACTTACTATCACCCAAAAGATTCTCTACCACCATATGAATACCCCAATCCTTTCTAGTCTGATTACTCCATACAAGAATCTGGAAACACTACGCTCAGCTAATAAGCTACTAGTTTCCACTACTAAACGTAATAACAAGGCTGGAGACTCACTATTCTCTAACACAGTGGGAAAAACCTGGAACCAACTCCCTAATGAACTCTCTTCTCTTTCTTCTACATTGCTCTTCAAAACATATCTCAAGGAATACCTCACAACACACTGGCTATGCCCCTGCTCTAACCCTGACTAACATCTCATTCGCTATCTCCCACTCCCTTCACTCACCCCCTCTCTTCTGTCCTACGATGTCTATTTGGTTATCTAAAAATGCCAACCACTACCCAAGTATTAAAGGAGACTTCCTCTCAGCTCTATTAAATTAGTGACTTACTGTAGAAGTACAGCTGTAGTGGTGCTGCGGTAGCGTTGTCGCCTTACAGCAAGACATTTTCGCATTCGATTCTCAGCTAGAGCGTCTTCGGTGTGGAGGCATGCGTGAATGGGCGTGCCTTCATTGAAGGTTGTGCATCAGGGCTGGTAACTCGGCACGTAAAAATCCACTACCAAACATTAGCCACTCGTCCAGGTTCCTCTTGAACAGGGTCATAGAGGTGCTCTGTTTCACATGAATTGTCAGCTTGTTCCAAAGATGTGGCAGTCACTGGGAGATAAATCTGCCCCTCCAGCATGTCCTGTTTAAGTGGCAGGCCATACTTATATGTCCCTGGATTGGGTAGCCCTAGTCCCATTCGATTTACAGATATGCAGCAAGTTCATTAGGTTTGGGTCTTGGATTGCTCTGTTGGCCAGGCATAATTCTCCTCCATGTTTTCCAGTCTAAATTGTCTGTAACTACCTTTAAATAACTGACCTGCGGAATGTAATGTCTTAGAACAAGAACTTTCATCCATCTACCTACTTAATTGAATAAATTACTGGAAACTTCAACAAAGTGTCTTTATTCCTCCCACTGAGAGGGTATCAAAGAGAGAAAGTCTCCTAGATCTGCTAGCTAACGTGATTTTATCTGGACTTATCTGTTATACTCAGTTTCTTGTTAGTCTTGTCACCCTCTGGGTCACAGGTGAGATATTAGACTTCACTCAAGCCCTTTAGATTACCTCTTTTACTACTCTTGTAGGGATTCTACTGTTTGACACACAGATGCCCCTCTCACCCGGCTGGAAAAGGAAAAGGCATCTGTTAATTGCCTGCCTTGAGCATAGATCCACAACACCACGCACGCACTCAAGTCACACACCACAAGTACCAATATGAGTCTATCAGAGTCCATGTGGGTGTAAATAACCTGAGACATACTTCACTGGACTGTCTCAAAAGAGACGTTATGGATCTCTCTGAATATGTTTCACAGACAGGTACATGCCTTGCATTGAGCAGCATTCTACCTTCACCAAGGATGACACCACAGTATGAAAAGAAAATGATTGCCTTTAATAACTGGCTTAATTTCTTGTTTCACTCCAAGGGAATCCAGTATCTACCACCACAAGACGACATGATTAACAAGGATAGTCTGCACCTGTCCCCCTTCAGCTTCTGGAAATTGGCTAAACTTTATCCACCCCCTTTACAGCTTTTTTTAGGAAACGTCTAACTAACAAAACTACCAACATAGCAAAAAGAAAAAAAAACTCAAAGCAATCTTAAGGTGTTATTGTTTAATGCTCAGAGCCAAAACAAGAAATTCCACAGCTGACAAGTTCTTCTAATACATCGCCATGTTGGTTAAACAGGATGATAACCTGGAGCTCATCCACATCCAATTCTTCATAGACAGGTTCCTTACCATGTCCTGTCCAGCTACAGATTGCCCTCTATGACCCACAAAGCTAACAAATCTTACCTAAACTTGTTATAGGTGCTCACCATCCAACCAAATACCTTATTCATTGAAGCCTTTATCTACCCCTCTACAGACTGGGAAACACACTTCCTCTAACTCACAGGCACATCTTTTCCTTGACTTTATCAACACAAACACCCTTGACCAGATAGTTTACAGTCCAACCAAAGAATCAAAGATATTAGGCCTACTACTCACCAACAAGGGAGAGTGTTGCACTCTCCCCATGTCAAGTCCTCATGGGTGAGGTTGGACCAAAACACTGTCTCCCTCGAAATAAAAATCAACTTGAAAACCCAACTAAACCTGTAACACTTAGGAACTACTCTAAAGCAAACTGCATCCTCTTAACAGTCTGTCAAAATTCACAGCTTCACCAAACACAAGAGAACACAGCTACCTATGCAGAATTATTTACAGAAACCCTGCACCATTTATATAGATATTTTTATACCTCAAGTAGACTCCAGGGAACTTTTCCTCAGGTAGATGGCAAATGTTGAAGGTGTGATGGGGAAGAAAGAGGCACTTGGGAACATATTTTCTGGGAGTGAAATGAGTTGGCATACTATGGATTC
This sequence comes from Protopterus annectens, assembly GCF_019279795.1. Taxonomy (NCBI): domain Eukaryota; kingdom Metazoa; phylum Chordata; order Ceratodontiformes; family Protopteridae; genus Protopterus; species Protopterus annectens. Next base: position 726,564,953 of record NC_056751.1, read on the forward strand.
CCTGCAGACTACTCTGTCAGAGATGTTGGGTGGGCAAATTGGTGTAAATAGGGACATGATTTTTCTGAGATATGCTACAGAATCCTTACTTTAACAGGGTATATATAACAAAAGAAACAATGTCATGGCCAAAATAAGAAAGAAACTCTCATAGAGACAAGAGATCTAGGATTCAATTAAATGAGAAACTAAGAGGTCTAATAAAGCCCAACAAGGCCAATTACGAGGTCAGGATAGCCTCCCAAGCCTTCTTCAGTTATGTCAAGAACCTTAAAGGTAACACAGCAGTGTGCAGAACTGGAGGTAAATGGAACAACCTTTACTGACCAGGGTGACATAGTGAATCTACTGGATAATAAATTTAGCTTTACCTTCACCCCAATACCCCCTATGAAATCCCTTGCATCTCCCCAACTATCAAGAGACAGCAGGTCCTGGCAGTGCTTGCTAAGGCCAAAATCACTGCTTCATTGGGTCCCAACAATAACCCAAGTTGCCTCCTAAATAGGCTAAAAAAAGAGCACGCAGGACCATTTAAAGCATTCTTCGTCTACAGCCTCAAAACAGGTTATGTTCTAGGTACATCGAAGGCTGCAATAGTCATCAGTTTTCATAAGGCTGGACCATCAACTGATCCCAGGAACTCCAGACCCATCAGTCTGACAGGTCTGATATGTAAAGCCATGAAGCTGGCTATCATGAAAATGATTAACAAGGACATTGGCAATCTACAGACACTGGACCCATCCCAGTTTGGGCTTTGTTAAGGGGAGGTCTTGCCTACTCAATCTGGTAGATTTATTTGACAGGGTCACCAAGGTTATGGATGAGGGTAAAATGGTGCATACCACCCACCTTGACCTGGCCAAGGCATTCAGTAGAGTACCCCACTCAGATACCACTGACAATTTATCATAACTAGACATAAGCCCCTACATAACTCATTGAATTCCTGGCTGACTCATACCTAGGACCCAAGAAGTTAGGATAGGTGAGACCACCTTCACAAGGAAATTGGACACCAGTGAAGTACCCTAAGACTACATGTTGGAGCCACGCCTGTTTGGCTTCTATTTCTCGGAAGGTAAAGCTAATGTCAAAGGCCTCTGGCTCACCAAGTTCACAGACGACTGTAAATTGGGAGTGATTATAGATTCCCCCGACAACACCAATATCCTACAAGAGGGTCTATCATAAAGAAATGACTGGTGCCAATGCCACAGATTAAAACTCAATGTGAAAAATTGCATTATAGCGCTCTTTGGGAAATCGTCCACCCAAGATAATTACTCAATGGATAAAACACCCCAAGTTGACCTGATGGTTAAGGATCTGTTTATGCAGACATTTATCTGTCCTTCAACCAACACATTTATTTATTTTTATATATTTATTTAACATTTATTTACCGGAAAAGTCCGACTAGGACAGAGCCCATTTTCAGTGAAGGCCCAGGAAGAAACACTCCAGATGCATGTCTTTGGAACGTGGGAGGAAACCGGAGCACCCAGAGGAAACCCACGTGAATGCTGGGAGGATGCAGACTCTGCACAGAAGGCACCCAAGCTGAGAATCAAGCCAGAGAGCCTCTTGCTGTGAGGCAGCAATACTAACCCAGCACTCTTTGAACTCCTTCACCTAAACAGAACAAGTGTAAAGCAAAGGCCCATTTTGGAGACCTACACCTATACTGCCATATCAGCAATACCAAATGACATGACATTCTCGACCCAACCTGTACTGCCGCCCACAGCCAAAATAGTAAGAAAAATGATTTGATGTCACCAAATTTATAAGTAAAAGTGTGGTATCCGGGTGCAAGGAAGTTATGGTACCACTCTACTCAACCCTTATCACAGCTATCATTGAGTACAATGCCCTCTTTGCCATGCACAGCCACTTGCAACAGTTGGAACACCCTCAAAGGTTCATCACCAGGAAAATCTAGGGTATGAATACCCTGTCCTACATAGATCATGGAGGAAAAATACTGCAGGAGACACAAGGAAGCCGCAAAAAAACACTTTATTCAACCAAGACAGAGCTTTTGTAAGAATATAACACAACTTCTTCAGAATCTAATCAAAATAAAAAAAAATTAACAACTCAAAAACTAACATTAATTTGTATGGATTCTCTCAATTTATCTCCCACCCAACCCATTCTAATAACTCTCACGCTACTCATACATTAATAGACTGGATTTTAGTATCCCAACCTTTGAAATACCATAGCCCCCAAAAATGCCAAACTGATTAAGTGACCACTCTCCTGTAAAAGTGACTAGGTTCTCTCCCCAACTTTTAAAGCCACCCAGATACATCACCTGCTGTAAACTCTCTAACTTTAACCCTGACACTCTTAATGCCCTCCTCTCTAAGTTGACTGGAACATTCTAAAATATCTCCCACTAGATGAAGCTGTCCTTTGCTTCAACTCTATCTTTCTCAACATACTAGACTCTGTAGCTCCCATTCGTACCATTGCATTAAGCCAACAGTCTCACCCTGGCTGTCCAAAACTACTCTCAACCTTATGAAAAATAGAGATAAACTTTGGAAAAACTGGTCCCAATCTAAACTTCCTAAAGATCTTCAAAAATATAAAGAAGCGAGAAACTTAAAGAAACATATAAACAAAGACAAAAATGACTTTTTCTACAACCCTCCTACAGCACTAAAATCCAACTCAAAATAAATTCTGGGACTCAATTAACCAGACACTCCACCCAGGCAATCCTTCTCCCCTAACCCATCCCCTGACAATAACCCTTTAGAAACCACCTCCCTATTTAACTCCTACTTTACTGACACCATATCCAAGCTATCTACAACTAACACACCTACTACTTTAAATCCTCCAGTCACAAATCCCCTTCAACCACATCCCTCTCCAGCTCCTTCTCTCTCAGACCAGTGCCAACCTCCTTCATCAAGACTTTACTATCCAACTTAAAACCCTGCTCCCCATCCCAGATAAAATTCCTCCCAACTTTCTACAACTTGCATCAGAGACCCTTGCCCTATCTGTATCCCTTCTAATAAATCACTCGATCTCAGAAGGAGAAGTACCATCCATTTGGAAGTAGTTTCATACCCTTCCAATACACAAGGGTGGCAACTCCTCAGATATCCCTAACTTCCAGCCCATTGCTATCCTGTCCCCTCTTTCCAAAGTCCTTGAAAAATGTGTTTACAAACAGGTCATGTAATATCTTTCTAATCACAACCTTCTAACTCCTACACAACATGGCTTCAGACCTAGACATAGCACTATCACTGCACTCCTATCCTATCTCAACACAGTCTCTCATGCCAAGGTTGACCACAAACTAGTTTCTTGCTCATTTCTGGACATGTCCAAAGCATTTGATACTGTCTCTCATCCTCTTCTCTTAAATAAATTACAAGAACTAAACTTCTCCCCTGAAGCTGGTTCTTGGTTCTCTAGCTACCTTTCCAATCAAACCCAATCAGTTAAATGGCAGACCAGACTCTCACCACCTCTACCAGTCCAAATGGGTGTCCCTCAAGGCTCCATCTTAGGACCATTACTTTTCAATATTTTCACTAACAATATGTACACCTCTTCCCTCTCAACTTCCCTAGTTCAATATGCTGATGACTCGACCATTAAAACTATAGCCAGCTCCCTCTCAGAGCTCCATTCGGCCACCCAAACTGCCTTTAACTCAATAGAATCTTGGCTTACTAACAATCAACTCATTCTCAATCCAAAAAAAAAAACAAAACTGCTGCTGTTCCTCCCTAAAAAACTCTGTCCTACATCAAATCTACTTTCTCAGTTCTATCCCTTAACAACACTACTATACAAGCAGAATCCAGCACCAAACTCTTAGGAATCACTATAGATGACAAAGTGAACTTTGACATACATATCAATAACTATCAAAAAGACCCATCAAAAACTTGGGACTGCTCTACAGATCAAATAAATTCCTTTCCTCCAATGCCAAAATTACACTCTCCCAATCATACCTCCTACCCAGTCTTATGTATGGCTCCCAGATCCTTACTAATCTTGACTCTACCCTTCTTGCCAAGCTTCAAACCACCTACAATAAGATAGCTCGATTTGCAGCAAATCAAAACTACAGATCCCATCACTGCATCTCACTTAAACAAATGAAATGGTTAGAATTACCTCACCTTCTTCTACTCTCTCAACTCTCCATTACTCAGTCCATCCTTTACTTGTCATCATACTGTCCAGCACTCGCACCACTTTACTCAGTCCATCCTTTACTTGCCATCATACTGCCCAACACTCGCACCACTTTACTCAGTCCATCCTTTACTTTATATCATACTGTCCAACACTCGCACCACTTTACTCAGTCCATCCTTTACTTTATATCATACTGTCCAACACTCGCACCACTTTACTCAGTCCATCCTTTACTTGCCATCATACTGTCCAGCACTCACACCACTTTACTCAGTCCATCCTTTACTTGCCATCATACTGCCCAACACTCGCACCACTTTACTCAGTCCATCTTTTACTTTATATCATACTGTCCAGCACTCGCACCACTTTACTCAGTCCATCCTTTACTTTATATCATACTGTCCAACACTCGCACCACTTTACTCAGTCCATCCTTTACTTGCCATCATACTGTCCAGCACTCACACCACTTTACTCAGTCCATCCTTTACTTGCCATCATACTGCCCAACACTCGCACCACTTTACTCAGTCCATCCTTTACTTTATATCATACTGTCCAACACTCACACCACTTTACTCAGTCCATTCTTTACTTACCATCATACTGTCCAGCACTCACCACTTTACTCAGTCCATCCTTTACTTACCATCATACTGTCCAGCACTCGCACCACTTTACTCAGTCCATCCTTTACTTGCCATCATACTGTCCAGCACTCACACCACTTTACGCAGTTCATCCTTTACTTACCATCATACTGTCCAGCACTCGCACCACTTTACTCAGTCCATCCTTTACTTACCATCATACTGTCCAGCACTCACACCACTTTACTCAGTCCATCCTTTACTTACCATCATACTGTCCAGCACTCACACCACTTTACTCAGTCCATCCTTTACTTGCCATCATACTGTCCAGCACTTGCACCACTTTACTCAGCCCATCCTTTACTTGCCATCATACTGTCCAATACTCGCACCACTTTACTCAGTCTATCCCTTACTTACCATCATACTGTCCAGCACTCGCACCACTTTACTCAGTCCATCCTTTACTTACCATCATACTGTCCAGCACTCACACCACTTTACTCAGTCCATCCTTTACTTACCATCATACTGTCCAGCACTCGCACCACTTTACAGTCCATCCTTTACTTACCATCATACTGTCCAGCACTCGCACCACTTTACTCAGCCCATCCTTTACTTACCATCATACTGTCCAGCACTCACACCACTTTACTCATTCCATCCTTTACTTGCCATCATACTGTCCAACACTCGCACCACTTTACTCAGTCTATCCTTTACTTGCCATCATACTGTCCAGCACTCGCACCACTTTACTCAGTCCATCCTTTACTTACCATCATACTGTCCAGCACTCACACCACTTTACTCAGTCCATCCTTTACTTACCATCATACTGTCCAGCACTCGCACCACTTTACTCAGTCTATCCTTTACTTACCATCATACTGTCCAATACTCGCACCACTTTACTCAGTCCATCCTTTACTTGCCATCATACTGTCCAACACTCGCACCACTTATGCCCTACTACTCTCCCTCCAGACAACTCAGAAGCTTTGACCAAAACTTACGCCAAATCTATAAACCCAAAACCAAAACTGGATGTAAACTGTATAGCTACCACTCATCTATAACCTGGAATAAGCTACCCTTAGAGGTCGGTCCCTAACCAACACAAAATTATTCAAAACAGCTTTAAAGGAACACTCAAAAATCATTGGTACTGCCACTGTACTCAGCCACTATAAAAACACATACATTTTATACCCTTACCCCACTACTAGCTATTCTTACATTCCTACCTTACTTACCCACTCTCCTGTACTTCCACAAAAAAATGTTTTTTTCCACCGTCAACCTCCTGTACCTTTTCAAATCTTACTTTCCTATACTAAATTTCTATCCTTTTCTACTAGCCCCCTCCATCTAGCCCTACTTCCCTTTGCTTCTTACTTCCAACCTCCTCTCTTTCTTTATATCTTTTCCAAAGCTCCTCCAAATTACCTCTACTCACTTTTCAAATCTTACTTCTCTACTGCATGAATCAAGCGCCCATTTAAAACTTCTACCTTATCAGATTGTACTGCTTAGACTGCAAAAAGCTGTTTTTTTAAGCACTGCTGTGATTGTAAAGTAATTTGCTGTAAATAGTTAGTGTAAATCTTTATATTGCTTACTTTATTTGTTAAACAATGCTGTATAATCTCTATATTTGAACGTTATGATTTTTGTACTCTTATTGGAGCTTTTCTCCCCGGGTCTCTGCTGAAAAAGGGTTCATGCCCAGCCAGACTAACCCAGTCAACAAATGTAAAATAAATAAATAAAATAAATAAATAAAAAGGTTTTGATTAGATTCTGAAGTTGTGTTATATTCTTACGAAAACACTCAGTCTTGGTTGAATAAAGCGTTTTTTTGCGGCTTCCCTTGTGTCTCTTGCAGTATTTTTGCTCTGTGTTTGGTTCCTACATAGATCGTCTTAGGGCCCTCTTTCTGTATTCAGTCTCCTACAAGTTTCTGATAGGCAATCTGTGACTAGGATACAAGGCATCCTCAGGCTCAGCTCTGTGGGATCTCTTGCACATCTGCAAAACAAACAGCACCAAAAACACTAGATCCAAGTATCAGACCTTTGCCCACGACATACACAGAACATGCTGCAGAGAGAAATGTATGTGTCAAAGGATCCCCCTCATAATGAAATAAGCTCCCCATCTAAGTGAAGCAGAGACCATCCCTGACCCTATTCAAAAGGAACTGTAATCATTCGATGGGAAATTCCTAATTCACCTCTGGTCTGGCCTCATGTCTGATGGACAGAGGTCAACAGTAAGTAAATTAATCCCCAACTAACATACCCCTCTCACACATAACCCTTAGCTACTTCTTTACCTCATTACATCCGAGTGACAACTCCAGTTGCAACTGCAGTTAACTCCTACTGATGCCTCTAGGTGTCAAATATTGCTTGTTCACCTTTGCATCTATAACTCCAAAACCATGCTATGTACAAGATCTTAAAAGATTTCATCTTAAAGCTTACACAATAGCAAACCCATTGAAAAAACACAAATGGCACCACAAACTGAAGAATAAAAAACCAAAGCAGGAACAAGCAGCATCCCAAAGTCTTCAGCTCTTCAACTCTTTATTAAAAATGACATAATTCGATTCTGTCAAGGTTGCAGCTCCGCCCGTTGGAAGTTACAGTGTAAACTTCCTGAGCTCCACTGGAGTGAATGAGTTACTAAAGTTCCCCACTGTAAAAACAAAACTGGATTGGGTTGCATGGTTAAGCTTGTAAGAACCTGGTGGTCATTTGCCTAGTATACATCACTGAACCTGTGAACAAGCTCTCAAATACAAGAAGCTGGAGGACCGGGAGTGCAGTCAGGGGGCTAGTCCCCTGTACAACGCAGCTGCTTGCACATTAAAACTGCATTTCAAGTCAAACTATAAAAAATGTGTACATGTTCAACTAAATGCATGGAAACATTCTAACACTTTGACAGCACGCTACAATCAGTGTAAGATTAAGATGATCCCTAGTAACCCAGACTTCAAATGTCCCAGGTTTGTATTTGGTATCCAGCTCTTGATCACATAAACCAAAACAAATGAAGAATTGTTCACTGGTGCAGACAATTAAATAGATGTCAGAAAAGATGAAAATTCTCCCATTCACTCCGATGAGGTGCAGAGCAAAATGCTTTCTTTTGTGCAGCTGGAAGGCCTTCCTTAATGGAAATACTTTAATCCTGAAAGGAATGTAATTTAAATATGAGAAGTCTGGATGGCTAGGCTGCTTAAAAAGCTGAATATGTTCAGTGGGACTGGAATGTGTAATCTCAACTTTAGACTCCCAAAAACAAATAAATACTCATTAAAAAAGACAGAAAATGTTACATATATTTTCTTAAAAATCATGTATTGGAAGGCAGAAATAACAGTACCTTGGTAACGTCAGTGCAAACAAAGCACAACAAAATCACAATGTTTTACATTTTCCTGGTATCTCAGTGTCTGCCACTGACAGCCAGAGTTCAGAAACCAACCTGGGCTACTGGTAGGGCTGGCCAGGGGAGGGGGCTGATAAGATAAAGCAGGAAACCGAAAGGGGAAGGTTTGGGGAAACACAAAGCCTGTGTGACCTCTGACGGAGACCAACACTCTCACAGGTCATCTCATGTTAATAATGCATGGGGTGACAAAGACATCCCAGTTTCACTGCACTGCCTTCTCCTACAGATACAGTTAGTGACCAGCTACCATAAAATGATGGCTCTCTGGCGCCACACACACTGCTCACGATCGGATCCCCAGGCCTAGTACAGAGTTACTTGAGGTCAACTTTATACAGAGCTGGGTGACCCACCCGACAAAAGGTCATGGTCATGTCTGGGGTACCCAGAAGAAACACTTGGGAAATAAGTGAATGAAAAAGAGAAGCAGGAACAGCCGGAGACTGCATAATGTTGGGGGAGGTAGCACATTAAAAGAATGCTCTCTAGGGGGAGGTAGCACATTAAAAGAATGCTCTCTAGGGGGAGGTAGCACATTAAAAGAATGCTCTCTAGGGGGAGGTAGCACATTAAAAGAATGCTCTCTAGGGGGAGGTAGCACATTAAAAGAATGCTCTCTAGGGGGAGGCAGCACATTAAAAGAATGCTCTCTAGGGGGAGGTAGCACATTAAAAGAATGCTCTCTAGAGGAGGTAGCACATTAAAAGAATGCTCTCTAGGGGGAGGTAGCACATTAAAAGAATGCTCTCTAGGGAGGTAGCACATTAAAAGAATGCTCTCTAGGGGGAGGTAGCACATTAAAAGAATGCTCTCTAGGGGGAGGCAGCACATTAAAAGAATGCTCTCTAGGGGGAGGCAGCACATTAAAAGAATGCTCTCTAGGGGAGGTAGCACATTAAAAGAATGCTCTCTAGGGGGAGGAAGCACATTAAAAGAATGCTCTCTAGGGGGAGGTAGCACATTAAAAGAATGTTCTCTAGGGGGAGGTAGCACATTAAAAGAATGCTCTCTAGGGGGAGGTAGCACATTAAAAGAATGCTCTCTAGGGGGAGGAAGCACATTAAAAGAATGCTCTCTAGGGGGAGGTAGCACATTAAAAGAATGCTCTCTAGGGGGAGGTAGCACATTAAAAGAATGCTCTCTAGGGGGAGGCAGCACATTAAAAGAATGCTCTCTAGGGGGAGGCAGCACATTAAAAGAATGCTCTCTAGGGGGAGGTAGCACATTAAAAGAATGTTCTCTAGGGGGAGGTAGCACATTAAAAGAATGTTCTCTAGGGGGAGGTAGCGCATTAAAAGAATGCTCTCTAGGGGAGGTAGCACATTAAAAGAATGTTCTCTAGGGGGAGGTAGCACATTAAAAGAATGCTCTCTAAGGAGAGGTAGCACATTAAAAGAATGTTCTCTAGGGAGAGGTAGCACACAAATAATGTTATCTAGGGGGAGGTAGCACACTAAAAGAATGCTCTCTAGGGGGAGGTAGCACACTAAAAGAATGCTCTCTGGGGGGAGGTAGCACATTAAAAGAATGCTCTCTAGGGGGAGGTAGCACATTAAAAGAATGTTCTCTAGGGGGAGATAGCACATTAAAAAATGTTCTCTAGGGGAGGTAGCACATTAAAATAATGTTCTCTAGGGGGAGGTAGCACATTAAAAGAATGCTCTGTAGGGGGAGGTAGCACATTAAAAGAATGTTCTCTAGGGGGGGAGGTAGCACATTAAAAGAATGTTCTCTAGGGGGAGGTAGCACATTAAAAGAATGTTCTCTAGGGGGAGGTAGCACATTAAAAGAATGCTCTCTAGGGGGAGGTAGCACATTAAAAGAATGCTCTCTAGGGGGAGGTAGCACATTAAAAGAATGCTCTCTAAGGGGAGGTAGCACATTAAAAGTATGCTCTCTAGGGGGAGGTAGCACATTAAAAGAATGCTCTCTAGGGGGAGGTAGCACATTAAAAGAATGCTCTCTAAGGAGAGGTAGCACATTAAAAGAATGTTCTCTAGGGAGAGGTAGCACACAAATAATTTTATCTAGGGGGAGGTAGCACACTAAAAGAATGCTCTCTGGGGGGAGGTAGCACATTAAAAGAATGCTCTCTAGGGGGAGGTAGCACATTAAAAGAATGTTCTCTAGGGGGAGATGGCACATTAAAAAATGTTCTCTAGGGGAGGTAGCACATTAAAAGAATGTTCTCTAGGGGGAGGTAGCACATTAAAAGAATGCTCTGTAGGGGGAGGTAGCACATTAAAAGAATGTTCTCTAGGGGGGGAGGTAGCACATTAAAAGAATGTTCTCTAGGGGGAGGTAGCACATTAAAAGAATGCTCTCTAGGGGGAGGTAGCACATTAAAAGAATGCTCTCTAGGGGGAGGTAGCACATTAAAAGAATGCTCTCTAGGGGGAGGTAGCACATTAAAAGAATGCTCTCTAGGTGGAGGCAGCACATTAAAAGAATGTTCTCTAGGGGGAGGTAGCACATTAAAAGAATGCTCTCTAGGGGAGGTAGCACATTAAAATAATGCTCTCTAGGGGGAGGTAGCACATTAAAAGAATGCTCTCTAAGGAGAGGTAGCACATTAAAAGAATGTTCTCTAGGGAGAGGTAGCACACAAATAATGTTATCTAGGGGGAGGTAGCACACTAAAAGAATGCTCTCTGGGGGGAGGTAGCACATTAAAAGAATGCTCTCTAGGGGGAGGTAGCACATTAAAAGAATGTTCTCTAGGGGGAGATAGCACATTAAAACATGTTCTCTAGGGGAGGTAGCACATTAAAAGAATGTTCTCTAGGGGGAGGTAGCACATTAAAAGAATGCTCTGTAGGGGGAGGTAGCACATTAAAAGAATGTTCTCTGGGGGGGAGGTAGCACATTAAAAGAATGTTCTCTAGGGGGAGGTAGCACATTAAAAGAATGTTCTCTAGGGGGAGGTAGCACATTAAAAGAATGCTCTCTAGGGGGAGGTAGCACATTAAAAGAATGTTCCCTACATTTAATGGTTCAAAGATTATAAAGTACAGTTTTGTACCTACCATAAATGTAGATGTCCGAACAGGATAGCATCTGCAGTCATAACAAATGGGTTGTCCTGTCATCAGGCAGCCCTTCGGTCGGCCGGATTCCAAAGTCTGGGTCCGGCTTCGGCTGATGTCGCACTTCTCCCGACGTCATCTCTGCTGGTCTTCGGGTATAAAGGCATCAGCCGACGTCATTTTCCTCAGTGTTTCTTGCCCCAGATGCCAGTTGCCCTCTTGGTAAGCTAAATTTTGGATAAATGCCAATGTTTCCAAAAAAGTAGAAGGCAAACACAAAAAATAACAATGTATGTACATATATACAAACAAATACACCATAAGAGACTCCCCCCCCAGCTAGCTATTAGGAGGGTAAATACCCTAGGAGTACAACAGAGGGGAAGGAGGGTGGGTAATCCTGACTGCAGATGCTATCCTGTTCGGACATCTACATTTATGGTAGGTACAAAACTGTACTATGTCCTTCAAGGATGCATCTGCAGTCATAACAAATGGGTAGAATACCATAGCCAAACTAGGGGAGGAGGAAGAAGAATTATGGTGTAGTTAGGATCCCTTGCAGTACAGCAGTGGCAAACCCTGCTTGGGATCTAGAGTATAGAGGTAAATTATAATGCTTGGCAAATGTATGCACGGAGGTCCAAGTAGCCGCCTCAATAATGTCCTTGGTTGCCACTCCTCGTAAGAAAGCTGTGGTAGTGGCTGTAGCCCTTGTAGAATGAGGTCTTATGTTCTGTGGAATTGGTTTTCCGTGGTAGGAGTAACAGAATCTTATGCAATTTCCTATCCATTTGGAGATTGTCTGTTTGGAAATTGCTTTTCCTTCCCTTCCTGTTGCATAGGCTACTAAAAGCTGGTCAGTTTTTCTGTCACCTTTGGTTCTGTCCAGGTAGTAGCGTAACTGTCTATGTACATCCAAGGTATGCAGCAGTCTTTCCCCCGTTCTGTGGATTGGGAAAGAAGGTAGGTAGGTGGATTGCCTGGTTTAAAGACACTCTGGATACCACCTTAGGCATAAATGTAGGATTAGTTCTCATGGACACCCTATCTTGATGGAAGATTAGGAAGGGTTGTACTGCCATTAAGGCCTGTAGTTCTGAAACCCTCCTCGCTGAAGTAATTGCCAGTAGGAAAGCAGTTTTCCATGATAGGTGTTGAAGATCTGCTGTTGCTGCTGGTTCAAATGGAGGGAGTGTTAATTTTTCTAGCACAAAGTTCAAGTCCCATGCTGGTAATGGTGGTTTCCTAGGAGGTTTTACATTCTTGATCCCTCTGAGGAACTGCCTGAGTAGAGGATGCGAAAAGACAGGTGGATCGAAGCTGTATTCTGCTGAAATAGCTGATGCATGTATCTTGATGGAGGAATAGGACAGGCCTGTATGTAGAAGCTCTGCCAAGTACTCCAGGATGTTAGCAAGATCTATGTTCGACACATCTTTTCCTCTTTCAGTACTCCAAATGACAAATCTTTTCCATTTTCCTGCATAGTTCCTTCTTGTTGAAGGTCTGCGGGCTTCAAGGATAATGTCTTTAACCCTTTGGGATAGGTCTGGGTTAGTTGCTGCTATGTGATGTTCTAGGCAGTCAGTTGCAAGGTTTTTAGGTTTGGGTGCATGATGTTGTAGTTGTTCTGAGTTAACATCAAAGGCATCAGGGGTATTGACCACCTTCTCCCCTGAGACATGCTCCTCAGCAATGGATACCAGTGTTGTCTTGGCCAATTCGGAGCTATCAGGATTATCCTTGGGCGTTCCTCTTTGATTTTCAGTAGTACCTTGTGCATCAAAGGAAGAGGTGGAAATGCATATGCTGTCAGGCCTTTCCAACTGAAGGATAGAGAGTCCACCTTCCATGCTAGTGGGTGGCATGTCCTTGTGCAGAATTTCTTGAGCTGGTGATTGAGTGGGGATGCGAATAGGTCTATTTGTGGCATTCCCCATTTCTTTGTGATGGCCTTGAAGATGTCCGGGTGTAGCATCCATTCGTGAGCATCCGAGGTGGTTCTGCTTAACATGTCTGCTAGGGTGTTTTCTTTTCCCGGCACAAATATTGCCTGTAACTGGATGTTGTAGCTCAGAGCCATATTCCAAAGGTCCAGAGTCATTCTGCATAGGGGGTATGAATGAGTGCCTCCCTGTTTGTTGATGTACCACATGACTGTGGTGTTGTCTGTCCTTATCATTAAATGGCCTTCTTTGAGGAATGGTCTGAATTTCTGGATTGCTAGTTTTACTGCCAGCATTTCTTTTTGGTTTATGTGCAGGTGCAGTTGGTCTGGAGTCCACAATCCTTGTATGCATTTGTCCAACATGTGTGCCCCCCAGCCTAGGTCTGAGGCGTCCGTTGTGATGGTTTGGCTTGCTTGAAAGTTGTGGAAGGGCAAGCCTGGGTTTGACTGGCATGCTTGAGCCCACCATAGGAACTCCTGTTTCAGGCATGGGATTAGTGGGATTTCGGTTTCTAAGCTGTGCCTGTGTTGAGACCATAAATTCTTTAGGTACCACTGTAGCTTTCTCATATGCAGTCTGGCATGTGGGACCAAGATTATGCATGATGCCATGAAGCCCAAGGCCTGCAGTACTTTTCTTGCTGTTAGTTTGTTCTGCTTTGTTAATGCCAAGAAGTAAAGAGGGAGTTGTTTTTGTTTTTCTGCAGTTAGGAATGCCATTTGTTTTGCTGTGTCAAATTCCGCACCCAAGAATGTTCTTGTTTGGGATGGTATCAGTCTTGACTTTTGTAAATTGAATGTGTATCCCAGGGCTTGTAGTAAGCAAATGACTCTTTGTAAATCTGTTGTCAGCTTGCTTTTGTTGTCCGCTTGTAACAGGCAGTCGTCCAGGTATGGATAAATTTGGATTCCCTGTAGCCTGCAGTGAGCGATTACTGATGCCAGGCATTTTGTGAATACTCTGGGCGCAGTAGATAAGCCAAAGGGCAATGCTGAGAATTGATAATGCTCTGATCCTGCAAGAAATCTGAGGTATCTTCTGCAATTTGGTCGTATGGGGACGTGCAGGTATGCCTCCTTGAGATCTAGAGTTACCAGCCAACACTCCTTGCCCAGCATGGGAAGGAGTTGCTGTAGGGTCAGCATTTTGAATTTTGGGACAATGATGTATGTGTTTAAGACGGACAGGTCGAGAATAGGTCTCTAACTTTTCTCTTTTCTTGGTACTAGGAAGAGTCTGGAGTAGAATCCTTTGCCCTGTTCTGTTACTGGTACTCTTTCCACAGCTCTTATCTTTGTTAATTGCGCTATCTGCTTTAGAGCTTCTGTTTTTTGATTTGGAGGTAGGTTTGGCATTCCTCTTTTTACTGGTAAGGTGTGGAAGTGGAACCTGTAACCTTGGTCTATGGTTTGCAAAATCCACTTGTCTTTTGTGATATAGTGCCAATTTTTCGAAAATAAGGCTAACTTTTCGCCTAAAGGTGCTGTTATTTGCTCCCTGGTAGGCGGTGTCAGAGCCAAGTCACTGTGATTGTCCTGTTGCAGTGGCAGTGGTCGTGTCTGTGCCTCGGTTATTGCCTTGCCACTGTCGTCCTCTGTAGGCACCTCCTCTGGATTGATTTCTGCCTCTAGAGCATCTATTCCTGCCTCTTTGAGATTTTGAGGAGTCTGGAAAGGACCAATTTTTGGCAGGCCAGTTCCTGCTAAACCTTGGGGGCTGAACCTGTAAGAAATCCTTAACTGTTTGTACAGATTTTGCCTTCTCTTCCATTTTCTTCATTACTTGCTGAGCAGGTGTACCAAATAGACTGGCCTTATCCATAGGAGCATCTAACAGCTTTGCTTTAACATGATCCGGCAAGACCTGTTCTTTCAACCATGCATGCCTTCTTATCACTGTGCCAGTCATGGCTGATCTAAATGAAGCCTCCAGTGCAACATAGCCACATTTTAAAGAATGGTTACTAACCTGCTGAATGTTATTCACCATTTCTAAAACATATTTCTTATCTAAGGAGTCATCAGTGGACAGCTTCTTAGTTAACTGATCAAGCATAAACTCTTGGTATTGGATCATATGAAACTGACAGTTTAAAGCTCTAGCTGAGAGAGTAGCAGAGGTGTAAACTTTTTTCCCCCATCTCTCTAAGGACCTGGATTCCCTTTCAGAAGGAATAGGGTTTTTGCTGAGGTCGAGGCTACTGCCTTAGGCCCCTGGGATATAGTCTCAGGATCTGCAAGTGGGGCCTTGTATAGGTGGTGATGAGTGTCTGGCACCCTGTAAAATCTATCTGGTTTGGCAGGGGCTGGAGGTAAAGTATCAGGAGCAGTGCAAACATCATTAAATGCATCATCCACAACAGGCAGTACTGGAGGTATAGCTAAGGGCCTATGTTGTGGTAAGTGCAGAAATGTCCTAAGCCTTTTTCTTGAATCTGAGAAATCTTGTCCCTGCCATTGGAATTGTTCTCTCATGGCATGTAAGGTTTCCCCAAAGGAAAATTCCTCTGGTGGAGAGGCAGATGGAATGGATTCTTCAGCATCGGAATCTTCATAAGTAGAAAAAGGAGCCTCTGGCTGGTCTGTAATGTCTGAGTCATCCGAAGAGTCATCAGAGGACACTGGCTCGGGGGGCTCTGCTCTAGGTCTCTTTTCTGGGGGCTGAGAGGCCCTGTCTGGGTGAGATTGGGATCCCCTAATTAAGGATATTAAATCCTCTGCCAGAGTAAGCATTTGTGAACTAGAAGTGGGCCTGTGTGAGGGGGGCTTAACAGGCACTGATTTAACAGTTTTGGCTGCTTTAGCCCTGGCAAAGGCCTTAATAGACATGGCTGCAGGAGGCCTAGCAGCACCACGTGCTGGGGTAGAGACATCCAAAGGAATGGTGTCTGATAAATCACTAGGAACCACAGTAGTAGGCAAAACTTCTGAGGCCGATTGGGAGCCTCAGTAGTAGTCATGGATTCGGCTGAAGATTGACCGGTTTTCTCGGTTTCGGCCGAAACCGAGACACTCGCGGCTTGCTTAACCGTGGTTTCGGCCGAAACCGCGGACCGCGAGTGTCGGTCTTTTTCTTTGCATTTTTTAACAATTTGGGTAGTCGGAGGATCCGACGGCATAATGTACGCAAAATCTGAGCCGAAAAACTGTTCAGCAAACTCCGACCGACGCCTAAGAGTTCGTCGGTTGAAGGAAGCACAGGCCGAACAGGCTGCTACGTCGTGGTCTGGGCCTAAGCAAGGCAGGCAGTAAGAGTGGAAATCTTTATGAGGTATTTGTTTCCCACAAGTTAAACAGTTATTGACTTTTTCTGACATCGGCTGAGGCAAGAAAGAGTCCCCAGCGGGTACTTAGCTTTTAGAAGTCTTGAGTAGTATTCGGTAGTAGTAATCTCTGGATCTGACCGACCGGCACTTGCGAACAGCTTCTGCTTCGGGCGCCGCGCGGCAAGAAAGACTGAGGAAAATGGCGTCGGCTGATGCCTTTATACCCAAAGACCAGCAGAGATGACGTCGGGAGAAGTGCGACATCAGCCGAAGCCGGACCCAGACTTTGGAATCCGGCCGACCGAAGGGCTGCCTGACGACAGGACAACCCATTTGTTATGACTGCAGATGCATCCTTGAAGGACACCGTTAAACAATATATAAATAAAACAATCAAAATTTACTGAGAAACATAATGCTTGGGAATAACATTTCACTACCTAATTTATGTAACAGTTTTTCACTAAAACAAGTTTGCAATTGTTAGGTTTACACTACTGTTACCTTTAGGGTGGAGACCCTCAGAATGATTACTTAATATGCATATATGTGGCAATCATCTTCCCTCTCTGCAGGGCAGACAGGAAATCAACGATTATGGTTTTCTGCTTTTTAGTCCTATCCCCCCATTGCCCACTACTGACGTTTGTCCATGTTATTCTGGTCCAACAACACTTTTACGTGTTCTACCAAGCACTGATTATGGTTATAAAAGCTTATGAGTTGCTTAGCAGAGTCAGCACATTTAAAGTGTGGTTGACAGATAAAGTGCAGCCTATTCAAAGAATAGGGTACAAGTTGGGTCGAGTATCTTTCATGTCATTTGGTATTGTTGATATGGCAGTATAGGTGTAGGTCTCCAAAATGGGCACTTGCTTTTCACTTGTTCAATTTAGGTGAATGAGTTCAAAGAGTGCTGGGTTCATTCACAGCCCAGGGGCTAAGCAGAGATCATCACCCCTCACAAATCTGTAGAACACAGGCAACAAGGACTGGTATTTTGGTGTATTGGAACAGCTAAGGGTACTAAGACCAGAGACGTTTCTGGGGAGGAAACACTGAGGTCTCTCAAGACAATTTAGGTGCTTACCGCTGAACATAAAGATACACACCAATGTCAGGCCTAACAAGGAATGAATAACATTTTACTATAACCTGTCTGGACCTTGATGCGATACAGTAAAGGATAACCTGTGCAGCATCGGTGTAAGAATTACTAACCATCACAGTGACACAACATTCAGGGGAGAGTATATTATCAATAAATGCACCCAAGTCCCCGATGACTGTGTCATCAAATGTTACCTTATATAGTAAGAAGTAGTGATACTTCTTGCTTTTGAGTACCACAGCAGACCACATCACAGTCCACAATCTGTGACAGACTAGCAGAAATTGTCAGCCCCATTCACACACACCCCCCCCTTCACATGGTTTCCTCGGTGCCCGGGCCACTACTTAAATATGGGTCACTCAGGACATGCACAGAGCTTTATCCCTAAACGCCAGAAAACCAGCCACTCTTCTAAGCAGTTAAGAAATACTTTTACTCTGGAAGGACCTATACATTGCAACCCATCTGTCTAACAAGGTATGTGACTGATAACAGCTTTGGTATATAATAAAATAATTATTAGAGAGAAGTGGTGATGGGTACGGAAGCCCTGCAATATTAGCACAATTTCTGCAAAAAAAACCTCTGCATTTTATGAATAAAAAAATTGCCTTTTCCATTGAACTTGCTGATTAGCAGACCAGCTATGATTGCACTATTTTAAACCCCCTCCCCTTTCCATGCTGATCTGCCACTACTCGAAACCTCACATCACCACCACTAGCTGCACTCTTCAAATATCATAGTGAGTTAGCACCCCCATAAGAACAGCATTCGGTCTTCATGCCTGAAATGCTACCATGTTCTTAATCCAGACAATCCCCTTGTAGACATACAAATTTTTTCTCGTTAACTCCCTACTCCCCACTCCCACCCCATGCTAGTTACACAGCTCTCTTTCTAGTCTCTACATGCTACTGCAATGTAAACTTTTGCAGAAAAAAAAAACAAGTTAATAGCAACACCAAGGGAGCAACTGATGTTAAGTTTAATTTACTTATTTACAATTTAGAAATCAGGTATGTGAACTGATCTACTGACCCTTTTCAGCCACAACCTATGTACTAAGATAAACTAAGCCTACATAAATTTATAAAATGTGCTTGATTAAATATACCAAATAAAAGACAATATACTTAGAAAAAGTTGGAAGCATTAATTGTGTACCCACATGCATATAATAAAACATAGCTACACTCACACAGGAAACAAGGAGTCCTAATGGAGAGATGAAAAGTCAGTAAGTAAAGGAGAGTAGCAGTGCTGAAAGTGAATTCATCCTCAAGTCTTGGTAAGTACCTTTGCAACGTGGACCCTGTTTTTCACAAAATCTCACCAAGGCGACACTGATATATAGACTGTATTTATATAACATATATCATGGCCAGAAGTAAGTCAAAAACAAAAAAGATAGCTGGGTGCACAAGGCCCAGGATAAAAAAGTGCCCAATCCTGGTAAGTGCACTGGTGCCAGGACTGGAAAAAAATACAGTGTAGACAAGGTTACCATATGTCCGGGTTTTCCTGGACACGTCTTCTTTTTTGGGCTCCTGTCCGGGTGGTGTTTGAAAATTCTGCGATTTGTTCGGGTTTTAAAACCCGGGCAAATCGCAGAATTTTCAAAAAGCAGACATCCCTATTTTGGAGTTTTCTCCGCTTTGTTTTTTTTTTTTTGATTGGCTCGTATACCGTTATACGAGCCAGTCAAAAAGCGGAGCTCTGTTCAATGCGAAACAGCTTGATGTTCCTCGTTGAACAGAAGAGGGTCCACTGTGCACGTTTTTGATTGGCTCGTATACCGGTATACGAGCCAATCAAAAAGCGGAGCTCTGTTCAATGTGGAACTGCTTGATGTTCAATCAAAAATCCCCAAACACGGACCTTTTTTTTTTTTTTTCCCTCTTCAACCTCTTTTACATACAAGAAATTATGGTAACCCTAAGTGTAGAGTCCTTAAAATATCAAAACATTCCTACAATGAGGCCAGACATTATGTCTTAGAAGTCTGATGAAGCATTTATTATAACGTGAAAGTGTTTACTTACTATTTGGATCCTGTGCTTTTAACTTGGATTAAATAGTGTGAAAAAAAACAGCTGTGGCGAGCTTCTTCTGTCGTTTCTATTGCCAGAACATATTGTTATTCAGTTCATTCAACAATATGCAGTACTTCACAGAAGCAATTAACACATATGCTACAGTTTTATGAGTGCAATAGCATTGGTGCTCTTGCATATAAATTCCTATTATGTGCGTATTACACAATCATCATTCTCTTTCGGCTTTTCCCGTTAGGGGTCGCCACAGCGGATCATCTCTTTCCATTTCTTCCTATCCTCTGCATCTTGCTCTGTCACACCAACCGCCTGCATGTCCTCTCTCACCACGTCCATAAACCTTATCTTAGGCCTTCCTCTATTCCTCTTACCTGGCAGCTCCATCCTTAGCATCTTTTTCCCAATATACCCATCATCCCTCCTCAGCACATGTCCAAACCAACGCAATCTCGTCTCTCTTGCTTTGTCTCCAAACTGTCCAACATGAGCTGACCCTATAATATACCGATTCCTAATCCTATCCATCCTAGTCACACCGATTGCAAATCTTAACATTTTTAACTCTGCCACATCCAGCTCTGACTCCTGCCTTTTTGTCAATGCCACTGTCTCCAACCCATATAACATAGCTGGTCTCACTACACTCTTGTAGACCTTCCCTTTCACTCTTACGGATACCCGTCTGTCACAAATCACTCCTGACACTCTTCTCCACCCATTCCACCCTGCCTGTACTCTCTTCTTCACCTCTCTTCCACATTCACCATTACTCTGAACTGTTGATCCCAAGTACTTAAACTCGTCCACCTTTACCAACTCTACTCCCTGCATCCTCACCATTCCTCTACCCTCCCTCTCATTTACACACATATATTCTGTCTTAGCCCTGCTGACCCTCATTCCTCTGCTCTCTAGAGCATATCTCCACCTCTCCAGAGTCTCCTCAACCTGATTCCTACTCTCACTACAGATCACAATGTCATCTGCAAACATCATAGTCCACGGGGCCTCCTGTCTGATCTCACCTGTCAACCTGTCCATCACCACTGCAAATAAGAAAGGACTCAGAGCTGATCCTTGATGTAATCCCACCTCCACCTTAAATGGATCTGTCACTCCCACTGCAGTCCTCACCACTGTCACACTACCCTCGTACATATCCTGTACCACTCTTACGTACTTCTCTGCCACTCCCGACTTCCTCATACAATACCACAACTCTTCTCTAGGCACCCTGTCATATGCTTTCTCCAAGTCTACAAAGGCGCAATGCAACTCCTTCTGACCTTCTCTGTATTTCTCCATCAACACTCTCAGAGCAAACATTGCATCTGTAGTGCTCTTTCCTGGCATGAAACCATACTGCTGATCACTAATCATCACCTCCCTTCTTAACCTTGCTTCCACTACTCTTTCCCATAACTTCAAGCTGTGACTAATCAGTTTTATCCCTCTGTAGTTACTGCAGCTCTGCACATCACCCTTATTCTTAAAGATAGGTACCAAAACACTTTTTCTCCACTCCTCAGGCATCCTCTGATTTTCCAAAATTTCATTAAACAATCTAGTTAGAAATTCCACTGCCATTTCTCCTAAGCACCTCCATGCTTCCATTGGTATGTCATCTGGGCCAACAGCCTTTCCATTCTTCATCCTCTTCATAGCTGCCCTTACTTCCTCCTTGCTAATCTGTTTCACTTCCTGATTCACTATCCCCACATCATCCAACCTTCTCTCTCTCTCATTCTCTTCATTCATCAGCCTCTCAAAATACTCTTTCCATCTACTCAACACACTCTCCTCTCTTGTGAGTACCTTTCCCTCACTATCCTTTATCACCCTTACATGCTGCACATCTTTCCCAGCTCTGTCCCTCTGTCTAGCTAATCGGTACAGGTCCTTTTCTCCCTCTTTAGTGTCCAATCTCTCGTACAACTCTCCATATGCCCTATCCTTAGCTTTTGCCACCTCTCTCTTTGCCATCGCCTCATCTCCTTATACTCATGTCTACTTTCTTCATCTCTTTGACAATCCCACTTCTTCTTGCCCAGCCTCTTCCTCTGTATACTCTCCTGTACTTCCTCATTCCACCACCAGGTCTCCTTGTCCTCCTTCCTCTGTCCAGATGTCACACCAAGCACCTTTCTAGCAGTCACCCTTACTAGTTCTGCTGTAGTTACCCAGCTATTCGGTAACTCTCCACTGCCTCCCAGTGCCTGTCTTAACTCTTCCCTAAACTCCACTTCACAATCACCCTTTTTTAACTTCCACCATTTAATCCTTGGCACAGCTTTCACATTCCTCCTCCTCTTCTTGATCACCAACATCATTCTACATACCACTAATCTATGCTGCTTAACTACACTTTCACCTGCCACCACTTTACAGTCTCCAATCTCCTTAAGACTGGCCCTCCTACATAGTATATAATCAACTTGTGAGCATCTTCCTCCACTCTTGTACGTCACCCTATGCTCCACCCTCTTCTTAAAATACGTATTCACCACAGCCATGTCCATCCTTTTCGCAAAATCCACAATCATCTGACCTTCTGCATTCCTCTCCTTAACACCATGTGCGTATTACACAATATAGCGAGTTAATACATGTATCCATGTGGTTTTCAGAGTAACATACTCTATGCCTCCTGAAGTATTCTTAAACATTTGCTCCTTGTTCTATAGAAAATACTGCCTGGTCACAGATTCACCATAAAATAATGCGCCACAAAGATTATCACTGCTATAGCATTCCTTGTTTTCATCAGTCTCTGCCTTGAGTAATTAAACTGCAAATGATGGAAAAATATCCGCAGAACATCTTGACGAAGCATAAAAATAACTCGTAGCGCTTGTATCCCATTGCCATAATAATAAGGTTGCACCACAAAGGGTATTGTAAGTAATCACTGCTGCAGCTTTCCTTGTTTTTACCAGTCTCTGCCTCAGATAAACTGCAAATGATGTAAATATATTTGCAGAACAATTTGGCAAAGCATACAATAGATCGCAGTTCTTATATTCCATTGCCATAAATTATCCATTTATCCATTAATCTTCCTTTCTAGCAGCTACACTCATTTTTCTTGCTTTCAGCATAGGTTTCAATGGGGCAACACTACTGAGACCTGGTGGACGGTTGGCTCTCAAGTTGGTTATCCAGCTGGATTCACGTAGTTCAGTTCTGTTTTTAATATCCCCTTCTTGTAAACTCATGGGAATTACTTCCACCGCTCTGAATTTAAAGCGGTGGGTGGGACTGCCGGCAACATATGCTGCAAGAGCATTTGTGAGATCCAATTTCTTAATATCTCTTAAGATGATGCAGGATCCGATTTTTAAAAAGCTGATCTGTTTTGCCTATGCTACTGACTCTAAGGACAACCACAAAGCATTCTACAGCTATGTCAAAAATCTCAATGGCAACACCCAGATCTGCTCTGAATTACAGAACAATGGCACAAAATTCATGGAACCAACTGATATTGTGAACTGATATCCTGGCTGATAGGTTCAGTGCCAACTTTATCCCCCCCTCACCTCCTAAAGGGCCCGTATCCATACCGGAAGAATGCAGTGTCCCTGCAATCACAACTGAACAAGTGAAAATTGTGCTATCAAAAGTCAAGAACACAGCATCTATGGGACTTGACAATATCCCAGGCTGCATTCTAACTTTGGAACAAACTAGCCCCCCCACCTAAGTACCATGTTCAGTCTTAGCCTCTCGACAGACTATGTACCCACTGATTGGTGCATGTCAACAGTTGTACCACTCCACAAAGGGAGAGCCACCACGGACCTCGGGAACTATTGCCTATTAGCCTGACGAGCCTAGTCTGCAAGGCCATGGAGTGTATTATCATAGAACTCATAAACAGGGATACTGGTAACCTCCAAACTCTGGACCCAACCCAGTTTGGATTTGTGAAGGGAAGATCATGTCTCCTGAACCTGGTCGACTTCTTTGAAACAGTCACCAAAGCCGTGGAAGAGGGTAAGGCAGTCCACACAGCCTATCTCGACCTCACCAAGGCTTTTGGTACCTCCCCCCATTCTGATATCATAGAAAAACTCACCAAGGTGAGTATAAATCCATACGTCACAAGATGGGTCACCAACTGGCTCACAGACAAAATCCACACTGTAAAAATTGTGGACTTCAGATCTAACTCCAAACCTGTGACAAGTGGAGTACACAGAGCTCAATCTTGGATCCCCTTCTTTTTGGAATCTACTTCCCGGAAGTACAGGCCAACACAGAGTGTCTCTGGCTGACAAAGTTCACAGACGACTACAAATTGGGTGCCATAGTCGAGTCCCCAAGGGATGTGGGCATCCTGCAAAAGGGCCTCACTGAGACTGATGTCTGGTGCCAGAGCCATGGCCTCAAGCTCAATGCCAAAAAAATGCACCGTCATCCCCTTTGGTAAAAACCATGTACCCATGGACTAACACATAGGCGGCAGCCCACTTAATGCCATAGGTGAGATGAGACCTCGGGACTCTAGTGGACAGTAGCCTCTCCTTTGATAATCACATCACCACAGTAGTCAGGAAATCCTTCTATGTGGCACACATCATGAAAGGGTTCTCAACCAGGAGAAAAGAAGTCATTGTCCCACTCTATTCGGCTCTCATCAGACCCATTACAGAGTATAATGCCCCACTTGGACTGTACCTCACAAGGCATCTGCAGCAGCTGGAAAGGCCACAAAATACCTCACAAAGAGGATTATGGGACTCAAACAAACAGTTACCCTACGCTGACTGACTCAAAAAACTCCGGCTTTACTCCGTAGCATATAGTCTATTCAGAGGTGACCTCTGCTTAACGTACAAAGCTATGTCAAACCCTGAGCTGCTGGACATGCTACACCTAAAGAAATCCTAATTCCTCAGAGCCACATGCTTTAGAGAACTAAACCTCGCAACCACAATTAACAGAACATGCTGGAGGGATAGATTCCTGTCCCAGAAACTTTCCTTACTTTAGAACAAGCTGCCTATCTATGTCAAGCAGAGTTCATCACTAGCAGTCTTCAAGAGAAATCTTGATGAGTGGATAGGTAATAGGAAATTTACCCGCGAATCACCTCTTTGGCCCTGGAGACAGGGGCACAGGTAATTAGCATCCATGGGTGGCATAAGCATGGGAACCTTACTGGCTAGGCTTACATAGACCCTAGGGCTGATAGCCTAGTACCTACCTATGAACCTAAGATATCCCTAAGAGTTGACTCAGTAGTTGGGTATCTGGGGACATACATATTTAGACAGTAACCTGGCCTTTGACCAACAGGTAGCCAAGTTAGTAAGAAAATGATTCTATGTCTCCTAACTTATGAGTAAGGGCATGGCAACCAGGTTCAAGGAAGTCATAGCGCCACTTAAATCAGCCTTTTTCAGACCCATCACTGAGTACAATGCCTTCCCTCAGCATGTACCTGACAAGACATCTGCAACAGATGGAATGCCCACAGAGGTTCCTTATATGCAACAGGTGGAATGTTCACAGAGGTTCCTTATATGCAACAGGTGGAATGTTCACAGAGGTTCCTTATATGCAACAGATGGAATGTCTACAGAGGTTCCTTATATGCAAAAGGTGGAATGTCTACAGAGGTTCCTTATATGCAACAGATGGAATGTCCACAGAGGTTCCTTATATGCAACAGATGGAATGTCTACAGAGGTTCCCTATATGCAACAGGTGGAATGTTCACAGAGGTTCCTTATATGCAACAGATGGAATGCCCACAGAGGTTCCTTATATGCAACAGGTGGAATGTTCACAGAGGTTCCTTATATGCAACAGGTGGAATGTCTACAGAGGTTCCTTATATGCAAAAGGTGGAATGTCCACAGAGGTTCCTTATATGCAACAGATGGAATGTCTACAGAGGTTCCTTATATGCAACAGGTGGAATGTCCACAGAGGTTCCTCACAAAGAGCAGCTAGGGTATTAACACATTGTTCGGCAGAGATCACCTTAAATCCCTGTCACTATACTCTGTCTCCTACAGGTTACTGAAAGGCAGTCTATGCCCTGATGGACCTTTTGATCATCTTCAGAACGAGCAGCACCAGAAACACTAGATCCAAGGATTTAAACTTTGTGAAAAAATAGAACATGCTGGTGACACAGACATATCTCTCAAACGATCACTACATGCTCTGGAATAGGCTCCCCATCCATGTGAAGCAGTACCTATCCCTAGCCTTACTAAAACATAACACCGACCTTTGGATGGGAAATTGAAGATTCATCCCCAGTCTGGTTCCCATGTCTCTGATAGAGGCTGACAGTAAATGTTGTCTAACTAGCATACCCCCAACATTAAACCTTTAGCACCTCCTAATTAACATATCCCACCAAACAGGTGGCCATGTTACATGGGGACACAATCGGGTTGGGTTGTGTCGTTAGGCATATAAAGGTAGTCAGCCTAGTATATCTCTATGAACTTAGGGATGTCATGTTTACTCCCCAAGCAGCCAAACACTGTGTGTAAAAGTCTTTATATGGAGATCTGCTTCCTAAAAGAAATATACCTAGAAACTTTAACTTGTGATAACTATTCTTGTTGCCAAAAATACAATAGGTATAAGCATGCACATTACAGTACAAAAATAAATAAATAAATAAAAATAAAGCTTTCATAATGGATTACTCATCTGAAAACTCTGGATGCTGGGCAACAGATTTAATGTTAAAAAGTAGCACACTACTCATGAATCTTCACTGTTAATTAGGCAAGAAAGAATGGAAGATGGTGTGAGCAGACATCCTAATACCGCAAAGCTACCTGACCAGGATGGAGAAGGGTATACAACTCTGGAAGTCAGGCCAAAAATTTTCAGTCCTTCTGTGGCAGATGTCCCAAGAAGCTATGACTACTACAACAGTGGGCAATACAATGACCACCACCAAATCCTTGTGTTTCACTGGACATGTCAAAATGATGCAGCATCAGTATACGCTGAAGGAACCCTACTGAAATGTCAGCACTCGAAAAGCCAAGTGCTGAAAAAAAAGACTGAAAACACAGGAAAAGAGCAAATTTCGAAAACTGCCCTTCTCCTTTAAACTTCTTTTTTGGAAGGGGAGCAAGATATACATCAAATGCAAGATCACCATACCTCAAAGAAAAGGGAATATTTCCAGGAAATGGCATCTCGGACTTAGTACATTTAAGTGCATTCCTTCAGCCATTCACTCTCCACATTTTGGGACTTGGTCTAGCAGGTCCTGATATTTCAAGTGGTTACCTACTTTGAAAGTTGCCACATCATTTTGTCAAGTGCCAGAGACTAATGGAGCAGTTTCCAGGCAGCTAAACATGCAATAAAATCTGTCATATCATAACTTGTCTGCCTTCCTTTTTCCAGTTAATTCTGGAGGAGGTCCATCAGAATTAAGTCTCTCTCTCTCTCTCTCTCTCTCTCTCTCCATGTACTCTCTCTCGCGCCATGTATCTATCTGTTTGGACATTTGTCTGTCAACCTATTCTACCAACCTATCTAAACAAAGTAATGCTGGACAGTACATATGTACAACAGAAAAAAAACACAGATGGTACTAAACAGTAGTCAAACTGGTCTAATCTCATAACCAAATCACTATTGATTCTAGACCAGCATTTATACTAGATTTAGTCCTTCCATCCATCCACATGAGTTCAGGCTTCAACACTGACAATCATCTAGACCAATGTTCACACAGCCAGGTGGCTAGCCCTGATGTGGCTGTTCACACACACACACACACACACACACACACACACACACACACACACACACACACACACACACGCACACACACGCGCACACACACGCGCACACGTGCACACGCACACACGCGCACACACACGCACACAGACGCACACAGACAGACGCACACAAAATTTAACAGTGTCCAGTACACCTGCAGCATGTCTTTGAAATGTGGGAGGAAACTGGAGGACCAGGAGAAAATCCATATGAATGCAGGGAGGAGAAGACACTCCAGCCAAGAATCGAACTAGAGAACCTCTTGCTGTGAGGCAACAACACTATCTGATATATTTAGTCACAACTGTCTTTCAGCTTTTTCCAGTTAGGGGTCGCCACAGTGGAACTCTGGTTCGCTAATGATTGGCAGTGAATTTTTACAGTGTCGAGTTGCCAGCCCCGCACCCAACCTTCAAAGAAGGCGCACACACACATGCACACACCTACCTGCATGTCTTTAAAGTCACTCGACCATGGGGAGGACATGTAGACTCCGCAAAGAAGGCACTCCAGCCGAGAATCGAACTGGAGAACCTCTTGCTGTGAGGCAACAATGCTAACCACTGCACCACCGCGGCCTATCTGCTATATTTAGTATTCTCCTTTATTGACAGATCAGCTTTTCCTTACAAACAGAATAATTCAGTCATTAACATTATTAAATATAATGTTGATGGGAAGCAAACAATATCAATATGGTGTTAAAGAAATCAAATTTCACAAACGCCAGTAGGTTGTAAGTTTAATAAAACCTCTGAAGTCTTCTGTCAAAACCCAGTCCGCTCCACTCTCACAAAAACAAATGTGGTTTAATTGTGTAGAAAATATTTCTAATGCTGTCCTTAACTGCTATACAATGATTACATCTGGACTGCAGGTTCATAGGTAGTTCCTAGACATGTCTAGGACACCATCAAGGAGCCTATCACAATTTATTAATTGCCACACTGTGCTGTCTTGCTAAGTGACTTGATCAAAGTGACAAAGTAAGCAAACAGAAACTGACAGAACCAAATCATGGACTACAAGAAGGAGTTAGTTAACAATTCATAGCCTCAATCCTCTACACCAACGGGCTACACTTGATGCAGCCGACTGCTATCCCTTTTACTGCACGTCTCACACAATGACCTTGTGATGTTTTCAGTCTTTTCTTGTTGGTGGATGGCACAGTAGTGTAACAGATAGTACTGTGTTACCCCACTGTATTTACAGGGTCTATATTATATCACTGAACACTTAAAAAAAAAGCGAACGATGAATAATCGACCCATGTAAGCAAAAGCTTACAATCTCGAAAGCTCAGAACAGCGATTTTTTTTCCAAGGGAAAAAAAAAATTGCTGTTCCAAAAAAAAAAAAAAAATTGAAAGAATACATAAAGTGGGGGACTTCGCCCTCCACACCCCCCCCACTTAAATATACCAACTCTGAGATCGCACTACAGTGCAGAAAATAGCAAAGTAACGGAAGCAGCCAAGTAAATTCTTTTCCTGGGAAAGAAGTTTCTTGAAAGCCACTTCGCTATTTTGCCTTTTTGTTGTTTTAAGTTTAACCAAGACGGATTTGATAGAATGCGTCATTGGTCATCTAATAGGAACCCCAACAGCCTGAACGCCAATTATTCTCTTTGTATGGAGTTTGCATGTTCTCTCTGTGTTGTTTCCACTATATAGTCATCCTACTCTAAACTGGCCCTAGGTGTGAGTGCGTGCATGTGTGTGCCTTCTGTGGAAGGTTGGGCACCGGGCTAGCAACTCGACACCGTAAAACTCCACTGCCAATCATGAGCGGACAGGTGATCCGCTGTGGCGACCTCTAACCAGGAAAAAGCCAAAAGAAGAAGAAGAAGTCATCCTACTTCCTACCTCTTCTGAAAAGGATACAGCTTAGGTCCAGCGACTCTAAATTATCCATGAATACAGCCTGTATCTGTGTGGCATAGGTCTTGATTGGAAAGGCTCTGAAAGGATCAGTCACTAAATGACATTATGCAGCCCTTGCTATTACTTCACAGTGTAAATACTTTACTGAAAGTGAAGCATCACTGCTTTTGCTGGCTAGAAAAGCAGTACATATGATTGCACTGCAACGACACACTTTCTCCTCTAGCACTACGTAAAAGAAACACTTGCAGCCTGACGACGTAAAAAGATGTACTTCTCTTCTTCCTGTGTTCCTTTCCTTCTCTCTTTCTAACATGAACTGCAGTCAAACCTGTCAACAGGTACACATGTGTATGCAGAACTTCCAAAACATGCAATCCCTCAGACAAGTTCTACCCACTCAAATGCAAATATTGAGTCAAGAGAGTCAACCACCTCAGCAAACAAAGAAACCGCGAATACAGTATTTTTCTTTACTCTTATTGTAACATTTGAAGGGACTATGAGATGTTCATAGGTTAATACTAGGCTAATTGCCCTTGCGAGCCATTGTAAGCCTAGCTAATTATCCCTTGTGAGACTCAAACCTTGTACCTTGTGTTTGTAAGGCAAACACCTTAACCATTAGGCCACCCTCCCAACCCCAATGTCCTTGATACAGACTATTATATCACTAGGAAAAAAGGGAGTACCAGTTTCTGAGGCTTGAACTATTTAGAACAGAAGTCACTATAGTAATAAAGTGCAATCCATGCAAATGTCAGAAATAGATATATAACAAATGTTCAAAATGATGTGCATAAAAACATTCAAAGACCTACACTGGATACATACACTGCAGTAAAACGTTTTACAGTACATCAATGGGATAAAAAAAGTACTGAAACTTAAAAGGAAGAACAGATCTGCTTTGCAATTTTACTGCCTTCTACTTTAATTGATTCATCTTTCTTGGTGGGATTTGTTTATGTGATATATTGTGCAAAGGACTGATGTACAGTAATACACACCAAAAAGCCAAAACAGAATCCAGAGATAGCAATATACTAAGGTTGTGTCAGAGATACCTTACAGCTCACAAATAATAGTAAATACTGCAAACATTACCCTGCCCACATGAATTACTTTTAATGCATTTGTTACACAACTACAATAAGAACCATGAATGGCACCCAACATGATTCTGCAACACTGTTACAGTGCAATCACAGCAAGCAATGACTCTGCAACACTAACTACCAACAGGACAGATATCACAAAAAGGAGTGCTGCTACTGTCAGTCTTACAGTGTAATCACAGCAAACACAAGAGAGAACTTAAGCATACAATCCAATCTACAAACACACAGATATAAAGGGTGGTCTGCAAAGCATGGATACAGAGATGTACATAAACAGATGTATACATATTTGTGAACACAGATAAAGTGGCGGTAGTGTTACAATGTAAACTGCAGCAAACTTTACATAAGAAACCCAGTCTGATACTCTAGTACATCATGGCATTCATATATTTCAAAGAATACAAAAATATACACATTTATATGTGTGAATGTGTACATGCATGCCCTTCTCGCATCAAATGAAGCACTATCCACCTCCTCAAAAAAAAAAGAACATCCAGATTTCAGACATGTACAACTAGTCTCACAATCTATAGTAAGCTATGGTATGGCAGAGTGCATGTCTGCACCATTCATCCATATACTTGCAATTACACAACAAGGCAGACATACACAAAAGTGTGGGAGTCTGTGTGTGTGAGAGTGAGAGATCCACACACAGATTATGCCTTATTCAGAGTAATTATGGGTAAGTTTGAGCTAAGACTACCCAGCATGCTTTTGGAAGGTTGGAGGAACCCCACCAGGTGAACATTCAAACTCCACAGAGACATTAGTCAGAGGTCATGATCAAACCTCATAGTTTGCACTTGGAAGGCAAAGATCTTAAGCATTAAGCCTGCTGCATCACATATATGACAAAACTCAAGTTCTTTCACATGACCTTTGCACCTAGCTTTACTATTTACCTTGTGACAGATCTTTTTGCCATTTCCAAATCTACGTTAAGAAATGTAACTAAGAAACCGCACCAAAAGAACAAGAAGGCGGCAACAACAGCAAGCCATTCGGAAAGGAAGGAACTACAAGCTAGGTTGTTCTACCGCTTCAGATGACACAAGTTTGCTTGTGGCACGATTCCTTTTAATTAAATTAAGTTTGCTGCCTTTTAAATTAATTACTTACCAAGCACTTCTTTTACAGTTAAGTGTAGGTTTACAACTACTTCCAAATGTTGGACTGCGGTTCATATTTTGATATTAAGTAAATTAGTTTGCAATAAAATGATTCAGCTTTGCTGACTCTATGACTTTAAATTTATGACACAGGGTACAACACAAAATATAAACATACAACTACATATTTAAAGCCCATTAAAGGACAAAATACATACTAAGACCTTCTGAGTTTTCAGTCAATTTATGACGGGTTATAGCGGTTTGCCTGCAATTCAGATTCTGTTATCTGGCAGATTATTTATTCATACAGTGGTTTAGACTGATAAAATTTAAAGACATAATTTCTACTAGCTTTGGAAACATATCTTTAGACGCAGTAAATAAGCCTATTACATTGACTTTTACTTATCTGACCTGAACTGAGCTGCCTTATGTTTTAGTTTTAGTCTTATGAGTTCTGAATTGGCAGTTTAGGTGTACTATTTGTAGAGCATGTATTTTGTCTGTGTGTGTGTGTGTGTGTGTGTTCGTGTGTGTGTGTGTGTGTGTGTATGTGTGTGTATGTGTGTGTGTGTGTGTGTGTGTGTGTGTGTGTGTGTATATGTGTGTATATGTGTGTGTGTATACATACACTGTAGCACATGGTTTTCACCAATTAGAAGAGTACAAATAACCATAAAGTACAGTTTTGTACCTACCATAAATGTAGATGTCCGAGAGGAATGCATCTGCAGTCTTTACAAATGGGTTGTCCTGTCGTCAGGCAGCCCTTCGGTCGGCCGGATTCCAAAGTCTGGGTCTGGCTTCGGCTGGTGTCACACTTCACCCGACATCATTGCGGCAGTTATTCGGGTATAAAGGCATCAGCCGACGCCATTTTCCTCAGTGTTTCTTGCCCCAGATGCCAGGTGCCCTCTTGGATGGCTAAATTTGGATAAATGCCAAAGTTTCCAAATAGTAGAGAGCAAACACACAAAATAAGCATGTATGTACATATATACAAACAAATACACCATAATAGATCCCCCCCAAGCTAGCTGAAGATTGGCAAATACCCTAGGAGTACCTCAGAGGGGAAGGAGGGTGGGTAATCCTGACTGCAGATGCATTCCTCTCGGACATCTACATTTATGGTAGGTACAAAACTGTACTATGTCCTTCAAGGATGCATCTGCAGTCTTCTAAATGGGTAGAATACCATAGCTAAACTAGGGGAGGAGGAAATGAGAATAGATTATGGTGTAGTTAGGATCCCTTGTAAAACAGCAGTGGCAAAACCAGCACGGGATCTAGAGTATAGAGGTAAGTTATAATGCTTGGCAAATGTATGCATGGAGGTCCAAGTAGCAGCCTCTATAATGTCCTTGGTAGCCACTCCTCGTAAGAAAGCTGTGGTAGTGGCTGTAGCCCTTGTGGAGTGAGGCCTGATGTTCTCTGGAGTTTTCTTTCCATGGTAGGAGTAACAAAATCTAATGCAATTTCCTATCCATTTGGAGATTGTCTGTTTACAAATTGGTTTTCCTTCCTTTCCTGTTGCATATGCTACCAGAAGCTGGTCAGTTTTTCTATTGTTTTTTGTCCTGACCAGGTAGTAGCGTAATTGTCTGTGTACATCCAAGGTATGTAAGAGCCTTTCTCCCCTGTTCTGTGGGTTGGGGAAGAATGTAGGAAGGTGGATCGCCTGATTTAAAGAGACTCTGGATACCACCTTGGGCATAAATGTAGGATTTGTTCTCATGGACACTCTATCTTGATGGAAGATCAGGAAGGGTTGCACTGCCATTAATGCCTGTAGTTCAGAGACCCTTCTTGCTGAAGTTATTGCCAGCAGGAAAGCAGTCTTCCAGGATAAGTATTGTAATTCTGCTGTTGCTGCTGGTTCGAAAGGAGGAAGAGTCAGTTTTTCTAGCACAAAGTTCAAGTCCCATGCTGGCAATGGAGGTTTCCTGGGAGGTTTTACATTTTTAATTCCTCTCAGAAACTGTCTGAGCAGAGGATGCGAGAAGACAGGAGGATCCAAGCTGTATTCTGCTGAAATAGCTGATGCATGTATCTTGATGGAAGAATAGGACAGGCCTGTATGGAGTAGCTCCGTCAAGTACTCCAGGATGTTGGCTATGTTCACCAGTGTCACATCTTGCCCCTTTGCAGTACTCCAGATGAAATATCTTTTCCATTTTGCTGCATAATTCTTTCTTGTTGAAGGTCTACGAGCCTCCAGGATTATGTCTTTAACCCTTTGGGATAAATTTGGGTTAATTGCTGTTATGTAATGTTCCAGGCAGTTAGCTGCAGAGTTTTTAGGTTTGGATGCAGGGTGTTGTAGTTGTTCTGTGTTAGCAGTAATGGGATCAGGGGTTTGTTCCCGGGACATGCTCCTCAGCAGTGGATACCAATGTTGTCTTGGCCAGTCTGGGGCTATCAGAATGATCCTCGGACATTCCTCTTTGATCTTCAGAAGCACCTTGTACATCAAAGGAAGTGGTGGGAATGCGTATGCTGTCAGGCTTTTCCAACTGAAAGATAGGGAGTCCACCTTCCAAGCAAGTGGGTGGTAAGTCCTTGTGCAGAATTTCTTCAACTGGTGATTGAATGGGGATGCAAACAAGTCTATTTGTGGTAATCCCCATTTTCTTGTGATGGTTTTGAAGATGTCCGGATGCAGCATCCATTCGTGGGCATCTGTTGTAGTTCTGCTTAATATGTCTGCTAGAATGTTTTCCTTCCCTGGTACATAAATTGCCTGTAACTGAATGTTGTAGCTCAGAGCCACATCCCATAGGTCCAGTGCCAGCCGGCATAGAGGGTATGAGTGTGTGCCTCCCTGTTTGTTGATGTACCACATAACTGTGGTGTTGTCTGTCCTTATCATCAACTGGCCTTCTTGGAGAAAAGGTCTGAATGCCTGGATTGCCAATTTTACTGCCATCATTTATTTTAGATTTATGTGCAGATGCAGCTGGTCTTGAGTCCCTAGGCCTTAAATGCACTTGCCCAGCATGTGTGCCCCCCAACCGAGGTCTGAGGCATCTGTCGTGATGGTTTGTCTTGGTTGACTTTTGCAGAAGGGCAATCCTGTGTTTGATTGGCAGGCCTGAGCCCACCATAGGAACTCTTGCTTCAGGCATGGGATCATTGGAATTTTGGTTTCTAGGCTGTGCTTGTGCTGGGACCACAAATTCTTTAGGTACCACTGTAGCTTTCTCATATGCAGCCTGGCATGAGGGACCAGTATTATGCAGGATGCCATGAAGCCTAGAGCTTGCAGAACTTTTCTTGCAGTTAGATGGTTCTGCTTTGTTAATGCCAAGAAGTAGAGAGGAAGTTGCTCTTTCTTTTCTGCAGTTAGAAATGCCATTTGTTTTGATGTGTCCAGTTCTGCACCCAGAAAGGTTATCCTTTGGGATGGAATCAGCCTTGACTTTTTTGTATTGACTGTATATCCCAGGGCTTGCAGCAGGTAGATGACTCTTTGTAAGTCTTCTGTTAGTTTGTTTTTGTTGTCCGCTTGTATTAGGCAGTCGTCCAGGTAGGGATAGATTTGAATCCCCTGAAGTCTGCAATGAGCGATTACTGATGCCAGGCATTTCGTGAACACTCTGGGTGCAGTAGATAAGCCAAAGGGCAATGCTGAGAATTGATAATGCTCTGATCCTGCAAGAAATCTGAGGTATCTTCTGCAAATTGGTCTTATGGGGACGTGCAGGTATGCCTCCTTGAGATCTAGAGTTACCAGCCAAGACTCCTTGCCCAGCATGGGAAGAAGCTGCTGTAGGGTCATCATTTTGAATTTTGGAACAATGAGGAATGTGTTTAAAGCGGACAGGTCTAGAATAAGCCTCCAGTTGTTTTCTTTTCTTGGTACCAGGAAGAGTCTGGAGTAAAATCCCTTTCCTTGCTCCATAGATGGTACCTTTTCCACAGCTCTCATTCTTGATAACTGAGATATTTGTTTTAGAGCTGCTGTCCTTTGAGTAGGTGGTAGGTTTGGCATTCCTCTCTTCCCTGGTAGAGTATGGAAATGGAACCTGTAACCTTGGTCTATAGTTTGCAAAATCCATTTTTCTCTTGTAATGCAGTGCCAGTTTCTTGAAAATAAGGTTAGCTTTCCGCCTAAGGGTGCTTCTAGTTGTTCCCTGGTAGGCGGTGTCACCGCCAAGTCACTGTGATTGAGTTGTTGTAGTGGTGGTGGCTGTATCCGTGCCTCGTTGGTTGTTACCCTGCCACTGGCGACCCCTGTAGGCACCCCTGGATTGGTTTCTGCCTCTAGAGCGCCTATTCCTGCCTCTTTGTGCCTTAGAGGAGTCCGAAAAGGACCAATTCTTGGAGGGCCAGTTCCTGCTAAACCTTGGAGGTTGGACTTGTAAGAAATCTTTCACTGTTTGCACAGATTTTGCTTTCTCTTCCATCTTTTTTAGTACCTGCTGTGCAGGGGAACCAAATAAATTGACCTTGTCCATAGGTGCATCCAAAAGCTTAGATTTGACATGGTCTGGTAATGCCTGTTCTTTCAACCATGCATGCCTCCTGATAACTGTGCCAGTCATGGCTGATCTAAAGGAAGCCTCCAGTACATCATAGCCACATTTTAAAGAATGGTTACTAACCTGCTGTATGTTATGTACCATTTCTTGAACATACTTTTTATCTAAAGATTCTTCAGAGGACAGCTTTTTAGTTAACTGGTCAAGCATAAACTCTTGATATTGAATCATATGAAATTGGCAGTTCAAAGCTCTAGCTGACAAAGTAGCAGAGGTGTAAACTTTTTTACCCCATCTCTCTAAGGACCTGGATTCCCTTTCAGAGGGGAGGGGGTTTTTAGAAGAAGTAGCTGCTACAGCTTTAGGACCCTGGGAGATAGTCTCTGGATCTGCAAAAGGAGCCTTATATAAGTGGTGATGAGTGTCCGGGACCCTATAGTACCTATCGGGCTTAGCAGGGGCCGGAGGTAAAGAATCAGGAGCAGTGCAAGCATCATTAAATGCATCATCAACAACAGAAAGAACTGGAGGTATAGCTAAGGGCCTATGCTGAGGCAAATGTAGAAATGTCCTAAGCCTTTTTCTAGAGTCTGAGAAATCTTGGCCCTGCCACTGAAATTGTTCCCTCATAGCATGCAAGGTTTCCCCAAAGGAAAATTCCTCAGGAGGAGAGGCTGAAGGGATGGACTCCTCAGCATCTGAGTCTTCGTAAGGAGAATAAGAAGCCTCAGGAGGGTCTGTATGTTCTGAGTCATCAGAGGAATCATCTGTGGCTACTGGCTCAGGGGGCTCTGCTCTAGGCCTCTTTTCTGGAGGAGGGAGAGAGGCCCTGTCTGGATGAGGTTGGGCTCCACGAATTAAAGAGATGAGATCCTCAGCCAAAGAAAGCATATGGGAGCTGGTGCTGGGCCTGTGAGAGGGGGGCTTGGCAGGCACAGGTTTTGATGCTTGGGCTGCTTTATCCCTGGCAAAGGCCTTAACAGACATAGCTGGAGGAGGCCTAGCAGCTCCACGTGCAGGGGTTGAAATATCCAGGGGAATGGTGTCTGATAAATCCTGTGAAACCGCAACAGAAGGTTGGATTTCAGAAGCCGTTTCTACCAGGTTAGAAGAGGCCTCGGTAGAAGGCATGATATCGGCTGAAGAAAGAACCGCTTGCTCGGTTTCGGCCGAAACCGAGACACTCGTGGTTTGCTTAACCGCGGTTTCGGCTGAAACCGCGGACTGCGAGTGTCGGTCCTTTTCTTTGCGTTTTTTGGTTATTTGGGTAGTCGGAGGATCCGACGGCATAATGTAGGCAAAATCGGAGCCGAAAATCTGTTCAGCAAAGTCCGAATGACGTCTAAGCGTCCGCCGGTTAAAAGAAGCACAGGCTAGACAAGCTGCTACATCGTGGTCTGGGCCTAAACAATGTATGCAATAGGAGTGGAAATCTTTATGAGGTATTTGTTTCCCACAAGATAAACAGTTATTAACTTTCTCTGACATCGGCTGAGGCAAGAAAGAGTCCCCAACGGGGTACTTAGCTTTATAGAAGTCTTCGAAGTAGTATTCGGTAGTAGTAATCTCTGGATCTGACCGACCGGCACTTGCGAACAGCTTCTGCTTCGGGCGCCACGCGGCAAGAAAGACTGAGGAAAATGGCGTCGGCTGATGCCTTTATACCCAAATAACTGCCGCAATGACGTCGGGTGAAGTGCGACACCAGCCGAAGCCAGACCCAGACTTTGGAATCCGGCCGACCGAAGGGCTGCCTGACGACAGGACAACCCATTTGTAAAGACTGCAGATGCATCCTTGAAGGACATCAATAAGTAAATAGTGGTATAAATAAGGCCTGTGATGCAAACATGTAAACCGAGGTTTAATTAATGAAGGTAGTGTTGTTTCTTCAAAAGATGTGTTTTATTTGGTTGTACTTGCTACTTTAAGAGTAGAAAGCTGAGAGCATTAGGTCTTAGTATTACTAAGAACAAGTTTTGAAAAAAGCTGCTGGATGCAGAACAAATGAAAGCTGAGACAAAGCCTGGTGAGGAAGTGTTTCCCCGTTCTGAAAGCCAGTGAATGTCCAGAGCAGCAGCTGTGAGAAAGGGAATATCAAAGTGAAGGAAGACATTGGAGAAGTTGAAAAATGTTCCTACTAGAGGAATTCAGAAAGAGGCAGCTACTAAAAAAGACTCATCATACCACTAATTAAAAGGCACTGGCTTTGTACCTTGATTTAACCACAAGACCTTCGTTTGTTTAGAAGAACCTATCTTATTTGTGCCTGTACATGATAACCTGCACTAAAGACTGGTGAAGGCTGCAATTTTAATCATCATAAAATGCACACACATACACCCACAAGTGTTTGTGTGTGTGTGTGTGTGTGTGTGTGTATGGGTCTTGGACGTTTGCTCAAATGAGCAAACATCCGAAACCCAAACAGCCAGGCATACTTACGCGAAAGTGCTTTTCATCGAAGAAGCACTTTCGCGTAAGTATGCCTGTTGCCGAGGCCATATTACAGTGCGGATAAGGGAAAATTTCCCTTTTCCTCACTGTAGTGCAGTCTTGGAGGGAGGATATAAAGTAGGGGGTGTGGGGGGCACAGCCCCCCACATGGGGGGTGCAAAACGTTAATGCAGTGTTTTTTTTTTGTTTGTTTTTTTTTTTTTGTAACATGCTTTAACTAAAGCGCTTTTTCGATAAAAGCGCTTTCATTAAAGTGTGTTCGGTTGTTATGGATTTGGACGTTTGCTCATTCAAGCAAATGTCCTAGATCCATACACAGACACACACACACACACACACACACACACACACACACACATACATACATATATATATATATATATATATATATATATATATATATATATATATATATATATATATATATACACACACACACACATATATATATATATATATATATATATATTTAGGTATACAGAGATGCATTATATATAATACATACATGAAAGTTAACTTCCCGTCGGATTAGCACGCTGGTACCACAAATAGCAAATAATCAAAAAGTAGAGTGGTTCCTTGTGTGCGAAGAGTTATGTTCCTAAAACTGATTCCCATTCAATTATTTAATTATGTACGTCAGCTTAATTGAATACCGATGTTACTACTATATAAGGGATGGAACTCTACCATTTTTTGTAATGATCTGAAGAAGCTAGTCTAATAGTGAAAGCGCTCATCTGTTTTATTTTGTCTGTTTCTTAAATAAATATAAATTGGTTTGAATTACATGCATCGGAGTCCTATCGCTTATTTGGTGAATTTGGATTTAGTTGAAGGAAAACTTCGTGCTAGGCTTGGCACCCACTTCGCACACAAGGAACCACTCTACTTTTTGATTATATATAATACATAGATATACACACATATCTATGTATAAAAACACACATGCACATGTAACACATACACAAAATGCATCTCTGTCTATATATGTGCATATGGAATACATTCAAATCTACAAAGTTATAAAACACAAAATATCAAATCTCTGAACCTCAAAATAAAAAGAATACAATTTTTTTGTGTAGGGATGCAATCCTACCTCCACCCCCAGCATACCCCTTGCAAATTATGTATAACAACCTGAAAATTCATAGCCTTGGGGAACTCTTGATCCCCCAAAATAGTGAAACCCAGCAAAAATGCTGTTTGATATTTTTTGTGGAAAATCAAATAAATGACCCGCACATACAATATAAATAAAACGCATCCTTATCTCTTTATTATATATATATATATATATATACACATATACATTGCGTGTGTGTGTGTGTGTGTGTATGTGTATGTATATATAGAGAGAGAGACATAAAATTGGTATAAGGCAAATAGCCATACAAACATCAAAATCAAACTGATCAGTGGTGGACGTCAAAAATGTACTTACCACGAGTAAAACTTTTCCATTCTTGTATCAAAACCCCTACCATTACATTCAGACCAAATTTGTCTGAATAGTGGTAGTGTTGCAGAAAGGGTTTTTCTAAGGTTTCTAATGTAAGGTGAAAACACTTTGAGGCAGCAACTTAAGAGAAAGATGAACCACCACGAGTAATTTTAGCACTTTTGTTCCACTTTAATAGCTAGGAACTTCATCAAAATTTATGAAATGTTACGTCAGTCAAGTTAGTAGAACTGAAGTGGCAGATTTCACAGAGGGCTGATAACACACCTGGGTTGAATGGACAAATTAATATTAAAAGTTTATTAAAATATAAAATCCTCTAGCGTCTTATGCACGACATGCATTGGTTTTGTTTATTTTCATTTTTACTTCATTTTGGAGGCAATAATGTCTTTTTATTATTAGGACTGTTTCTGAGTGAGTATTGTTTATATATTTTTCTGTAGGAATCTTAAAGAATTGATGTCATTAGTAAACAGTTTTGGAGTTTAAATCTGATTGGACAGTTTGTGTGAAAACAGGGATATTTAAATAAGCCAGGCCCTGTTGTATATTGTTTTCTGATGAAGTTCCTAGCTATTAAAGCGGAACAAAAGCACTAAAATTAGTCATGGTACTTTCATCCTTCTCTTAGAAGCTTAAGTTGCTGTTCTCCAGGTGTTTTTTGTATTTGTTTTGGCTTCCTTGGTTAGCTGGTGTTTGGTTTTAAATATATATATATATATATATATATATATATATATATATATATATATATATATATACACACACACACACACACACACACACACACACACACACACACACACACACACACACACACACACACACACACACACACACACACACACACACGTATAATGTATATGGGTCTACTTTGATTCACTGAAAACTCATTTCACTGAATTTCAAAACACTCACACCAAATCGCTGAAAGTTCAAATCACTGAAAACTCACTTCACTGAATCACATTTCACTGAATGCAAGTACTGTTAGGCAAATAAAACATATATGCCATTTTCCCACTGTAGTGTGACCCTGAAGTTGGTATATACAGTTAGGGGGGGTTGGGGCACAACCTCCCACAAATGGGGGGGGTGGGGTACGTGGGGGGCCCACCTACTTTTTGTTTTATATTGTTAGCTTTCAGTGAAATGAGATTCATAAATATAAAAGTTAAGTAGGTGGGGGGGGGGCTACACCCCTCACCCCCCCCCCAGTATGGGGGGGGGTTGCCTCCACACCCCCCTAAATATACTAACTCTAGGATCACACTGCAGTGGGGAAAAGGGCATACACATTTTATTTGCTCAATAGTACTTACATTCAGTGAAATGAGTTTTCAGTGATTTGAGCTTTCAGTGATTTTTTTGAGAGGGACTTGAAATTCAGTGAAATGAATTTTCAGTGAATCAAAGTAGACCCAGTGTATACATATAAATCACAATGTTTTTTCACCTACATCAGATTAGTCTTCTTTTTACTTTCACACCTTAACTTGTGATGGAATAAGTTAGGAAAAAAAAAATTCTTCATGTAATTCAGACGAATTAGGTGTTAATTACTTGTCTCCTTTCATACATGCAGTTTATACAATATACTATATTTAGAATACAGAGGTATTGCTGCATTCTTTTCTAATGTTCCTGTAAAATATACATCAGTTTGCTACTTGTCTGACATTTCTTAAGCCTCAAAGACCCAAAAGTGCAGAATTTATTAGACCCGTTGAGTCTACAGGCAGTAAAACCCTTAGGAATGTCTCTTAAACATCAGTACTCTACTCAGAGCAGTCATGCACCGTCTCTTGCGGGGTTTAGGAGGCCACAGTTGAAACCAGGCTTAACATTAAAGCAAGACTCCTTGCTAGATTTACTTTTTAAGAAGCTATTACTCCAGTGCATGAAGTAGGCTGGTATCTTGAGCAATCCTGGACTCCATGCCTGTAAAGCCATGGTATGACTAACATCACTACAACATATGTACCTCAGAAAGTGCACTTAAGCCAACATAACCCACCCCTAAAACCATAAGTGGGTTACTTGTACAATAACCTGCATCCTTTAAAATGCGCCTGGCCATGACAGACCCACATCAGTGGACAAAAAGCATGTACTGGTCAGGATACCTTCAGGGGAAACAGGAAAGTGTGTGTGTGGTGTGTGGTGTGTGGTGTGTGGTGTGTGGTGTGTGGTGTGTGTGTGTGTGTGTGTTAGGGTTACCACCTGTCCCACTTTGAGAGGGACAGTCCCTCTTTGGGCAGTTGTGTCCTGACAAAAAATTGTAAAAATGGCAAATGTCCTGAGATTTTAGGACAAAATTATTTCCTATATTTTATGTAATAGTTGCATAAAACAGTTATTCTGTATCTAAAATACCTAAATGTTATAAGAAACAGAATAAACAACTAAAATGCTACAAGAATAAGCTTTTATTTAGGCAAAAAAGTTAAGTTCTATCCTTTGTACTGACCGTGGGTATGTGTCGGCCTGTAAAATCTGATGTTTGTACCAAAAATGTCCCACTTTGGCCATTTGAAAAGGTGGCAACTCTAGTGTGTGTGTCTGTGTGTGTATGTGTCTGTGTGTGTCTGTGTGTGTACGTGTGTGTCCCACAGCTTAATCACATACACACTATATAGTTTGAGACTTCAATATCCAGCATAGGCTGAATTAAGTTCTTCTTCTCCAAAAAGTCCACATTCACAGGGCTGTGCTATGAAGGTACCGATTTCAAGTATGCAATGTACTTGCAACTATCATGCACATCTTATCAGAGGCTTTTCCATGATACAGACTGCTGCATTCCAACATAACATCTGCATAGCAACCTATGACAAATTCTAGCATTTACAGAACATCAGGTCTTCTGTCTGGTTTCAGCTACACAGCTGAAGCAATAGTGTCTGTTCAGAAGAAAGCACTATTATAAGCCCATGAATCATGGTGGTGATTCTTTGCTGCCTCACATAAACATCATACCACACCATACTGTGATAAATTTGACATTGGAATACCTGGCTTTGCATGAACTGGTAACTTCTTGCTGATGTGATTTTCTCAAACTTAACATCTGACATATTTAGATG